>NW_027210661.1:935000-1325000 GCF_029030835.1 Brachyistius frenatus
ACAAGGTGGTGGTCTTGTCTTTCTCACTAATTCCAACAATGGAAAGCATCTCTTCCATTTTATAGCAAACAAGCAGCACCATTCACTCCGGGCACCAGCAGCTGAAAATGAACAGCTCATGGCAGCTTTGCATGAGGTTGACATTTTCCCAACCCTAATACACGCTGCCAGATATATTAGTGTTGCAAGGAAAGGCCCCTCAGAGCAAGGTTAGACCACTGCGAAAGTTGTGTGCCGCCTCGCAGGCTTGTGCCACAAGGGTGAGAGGTCAAATATGGTTACTGTAGACTAGGTCCATGTCTTTCCTCTGGGCTCCTCTTGCCCATTGCTATTTGGTTGCATTACTTTTGGTCAATAATCTAAAATGAAACTGAATGCAGAGTAACCCCACCGGTTCAACCCCTGAACACAGGCGTAAGGTCAGTTTTGTTTTTTTGCCCTTGCATGTAGTTTGCAATACAACGAGGGTAAACTGATCCTGGATGGTTGTGCCCACTGGCAGGTTCAAATATGCGTATCCCATCTCCAGAGCGAGAGAGAGAGAGAGAGAGAGCTTCAAGTGGGCAGTTAGGGGTCACTTAGAGGCAGCTCGGCGGCTGAGGCCTCTTGGCTTTGCTGATTTAAAAAAAAAAAAATTTGCAAACAGAAGAGAATACAGAATGATGGAGTGATAGAGTGGGCTATGGGCTAACAAATGAAAGAAATACAAGCTTATAGACACTGATGATTATTATGACGATGACGATGATGAAGAAGAGTGCTGATGACTGTGAGTAAGCAGGCCCCCGGCAGTCCCCTAGCTGTCACATCGAATACAGTATGTGATGTCTGCAGTCCTGATTGGTACTGACATCACACCAAGATGACTGTGATCTGCACAACATGCTCTGCTGTCCTGCACAAAGGATATTGTGTGTGCAGATGTGCATGTGTAATTCAAAGGAAACTGCCTGTATTTTTTGTGAGTGTATTTATTAAATAAAATAAATGCATGCTTAAGCAGATAAATTGAAGGTTTTTCTGTGAGCCTTTTGTTTATTTTTTCTGATGGCCTGCTGCACCGTATAGAGACTGTGTCTTTTTCCTACTCCTGGAGCTGTAGCTACCTTTCTTCTCCAGGCGTTTCATGTCCATGAGTTTCTCCACACTGTGTGGGTCCTGGAGCCAGAGCTGCATACGGACAAAGGGCTCCCTGCCCTTCAGGCTCAGCTTATGCCATGGTTTGGGCCTGGCCAGCAGGTCGGAGACAGAACCCTGAGTCAGACCCAGGATAGTCTCCCCAAACAGGCGCTGGCCTGGTTAGGCAAGAGACACGGGGAGAAAACGGTCATTATAGCGAACTGATTTAATGGCTGAATAATTCATCAATAGGGAGAGAAGGGAAGCGACAGACCAACGAAACCACAGAGATGGCAGCAAAACACAGCAGGAAGGTATTCAAGTAATCCGTGTGCTTCTTACCAAGGTTATTATCAGTAAGCACCTCCTTAACCTTCTTGGTGATGGCATAAGTATCAAGCTCAGGAGACATTGCAACCATCTCCTGGATGCTGAGACCCGAGTGACCTGGTACAGGCAGCGGGGTGCCAGGTTGAGACTCCCCACCTGAGGGATCCTCAGACAGAGGTTTGAGACCGGAGGACTGTGAAGCGAGTGGATCCCCGCCGAGACCATTGACAGACTCCTCGGCTGAGCTGAGGGGGGACTCTGGAGCGGGGCTGCAGCTCGCTGATGTCTTGGGTGTACCCTCTGCATAAGCAGAACAGACAGGGCGAGAAAGATCATGCGGGTTAGGTGACATGTTACAATGTAAGAATACACAGTTTCATGTCTTCCCCCTGCTGGGTTTCAGGAGGGACTTCAGTCATTCCACATCAACTAATTTAACTCCCGTTAAACAAACAGCAAAGGTGCTTAAGTTTTCAGTTTGAAGCATTTCTGGCTTCCTCCTTCTATTCCTTCATCTCCCTGTCTCTGTCTGTGTAGTACTGCTGTGCAGCTCAGCAGGCTGGAAGAGAGCAGTCATGAGGAGCTGTCAGTGTACATTAGCTGCTGTTTACACCCCCAGAGAGAAAAAGAGACACACACACACGCGCGTACACACACTCCCACACACATATACACACACGGAGCTGCCATCTGGCGCTGCAACACTAACTTGTCTATGACATGACAAACCAGCAGCTTGCTGGCTGACACTGCCACAGCACTGGGGATGGGGGGATGGTGGGAGGAGAGGGGAGGGAGGAGGGAGGAGGTGGTGGGGGGAGGGAGGGAGGGAAGGAAGCGAGGAGGAGGAGGAGGGTGGGGTGAGTGACAGACTGACAGTAACAACTAGCCACTAGCTCTAATCAGGCTTTCAGACTAATGCTTCCGCCCAAGGAGCATGGTTGTGTGAATCTGTACTTGATTCGTTTACCTTGGTTCTGAGCTTGCTGCATGTGTGTGTTTTGCCCCTGGTCTCCGTTGAGCCACGGCTGCATGCGGAGGTATGGCTCTCTGCTCCTCTGGTTCAACTTGTTCCACGGTTTGTGTCGAGACAGACTGTCACTCAATATTCCCTGAAACACACGCCAAGAGAATGGCTCAGACATGCAACCACCGTACACTAAAAACACAGCAATAAAACTCTGGAAATGGCAGATGTTGCACACACACTACACACACACACACTACACACACTACACACACTTTTTTGCCCCATCCCCGCCCCTCCTTACCTCTTTGGAGTCCTCCTGGTTGTGGTTCTCTTCTGTCTGGATGGACAAGGTCCTCCGGGGGTCCGTATGCATGTTGCTCCACCATTGTTCTCTCCAGTAACCCACTCCTCCGGCACTTCCGGAGCGGCCCGAACCGTCAGAACTCCGACCCAGCCTGATAGCCCCATCAACAGTCATGTCAATCCCTGAAGAAGCCCTGCCCTCTCTCTTCACATTGGAGCTGAAGTCCAGGATTGGAGACGGGGACGAGGGCGAGGACAAGAGGGAGCTGGAAGGCTTCTTGAGGGAGAGCGCCAGGGGGTTGTAAGGAGGGAGGGGTGCCGTGAGCGGAGAGCTCAGGAGGTCCCTCTGAGACAGTGACATTGAGGAGGAAGATGAGGCTTTGAGGATGGGCTCCAGGGCAGCCTGTTGGGCCTCCATCTCTCTGCGAGCTTGCTCTAAGATGGAGCGGATGGCTTCGTCTGATCCGCTGCCCCCTAGGCTTCCTACTCCGCCTCCTCCCCCTCCTTTCAGTCCTGCATATGATGGCTGAGCATGGGACAAGTCTGTTGAGGGTGGGAAAAAAAAAGGGCCGTCACGAGAGTCGCAGACACAGCTGTAATGTAACATCTTCAATGCTCATCTGGAAATAAGAAACACAAACTACAACTCACCAGCTTTCTGCACCTGCAGCTCTCTTTTGGCCTGTTCCAGAATGGACTTGATAGCTTCATCTGATCCTGCCTCCGGGGTGCGGACACGAGCAGTAATGTTACCTGGAAGGAGAGGAAGAGGGAATGGGAGGAGATGAAAAATCTTGTCAGGTTAAAAAAGTAGGGACAACCAGCAGAGCAGAAAAAGCGAAACACAATGGAGCCTATGAGAACATCAAATAATTACATTACACCATAGCACAGCACAAAGAACAACATTCCCACCACTGAGCGACGAGGCAACTACACTGGAGGGATTGTCATAATTTCTCTGGTCCCTTTAGAGCTCACACATGCACACGTGCTACAGGCATCGTACAGTAAAAGCTCCCCACAGAATAACAACTACCAATAAAATCCCTAAATACACATGCTGGCTGTTCCTTTGACGCAAGTCACTGGAGCTGTGCGGTTACCTTCAAGGCACATTTCTATCTGTATGCCTGACCGCCATTAATAAACAGCAACGCGCGCGCGCGCGCACGCACACGCACGCACGCACGCACGCACGCACGCACGCACACACACACACACACACACACACACACACACACACACACACACACACACACACACACACACACACACACACACACACACACACACACACACACCATAGACACAGTTCATCCCGACACAAACATGCCACACAGACAGAACGTGCGAGAATCTCTGTGTGTGAGGGGGACAGACCTGTGTGTGAAGCTGTATCGGACAGGGTTCTCCGCTTCGGAACATCCTGAAACATTCGGCTAAGCTGGGGCTGGCCTGAGCCCTCTGTTAAAAACAATATACCACACACTATGTTACAGCACTTGTGTGTTTTTGTTTTTTTTATGGCTAGACTCTATGGTGCCTTGCAATGCTCTGCAAATATATGGAGTGCGTGTTCCATCCAATGCACATTATATAGTACCATAAAGGCATTGATCTTAACCATCTGTGGCCCCAGTAGGAATCAAACTTCTACCTCTAACAGAAATATTAAAACCACTACAGAGGCAAACCGGTGAGGGATTCTGTATTTAACATCATGGTTCGAACAGGGGCATACTAACTGCGGCCTTATTTCTAACATGGACTGTCTATGACTTGCTGGTAACAAATTTTTATATTGTTTTACCACTGAGACCACCATCAATCAGAAATGTCCTGATGCGTTAAGAAAAGCAGGCCCAGGCTAATCGAATCTACCCGTAGTTAACAGGACCCCTGGCTTCCTCCTAGTTCCCACCGATCAATACTATTGACGTGTGAAAGGTTTCTGTATTGACCACAATAGCTCGGAGAGGCTCTTGGGAACAGAGCGTGACTAGGAAGTCATTCAAAACACACAGGTGTGGCACAGAATGAGAGTTAGGAAAGAGAAAGAAAAAGAAAAAGCTAGTCCATATTGACAAGCTAATCAATGGCTCTGTGCAGGGCTGTACTCGTGTACACACACACACACACACACACACACACACACACACACACACACACACACACACTCACGCACGCACAACCCACATGCAAGACGCACACACTCCTCCACGCACAGACACATTAAAGAAACACAGACTAACCTCTCTGCCGTCCCTGGATGCTGCGCAGTGCGAGGATGTTCTGCTCATCTGCGAGGAACTGCCTCATCTTGTGGAAGGGCTCCTTCCCCCGGATGGTTAGCTTGTTCCACGGCTTTGGTCTGGCCAGGATCTCACTGACCGAACCCTGGGACAGTCCCAGCACATAGTGGCCAAACACACGCTGACCAATGTTGTGCTTGATCAGCTGCTCTTTCACCTGCCGGGCAATCTCTGCTGTGTCCATGTCCTCCCCGTCCAAAACACTTCCTGTGGTAGCGTCAGAGTGGCTGGGTGACGGTGACGGGGCGCTGCCAGCTGTGCTGCTTCCATTAACAGGAGCCATGTCAGGGCTGGCTGGAGGGGGCTGGGGGCTGCTGGCTGCCAGAGGGATGGCAGCAGATCCTGAGCCAGGGGTGGAGGTAGGGATGGAACTGAGGGTTGGAGTGAAGGGGGTGAACAGAAGAGCTCCACTGGGGATCCCAGACGACTCCTGCAAGGCTTTCGAGTAGAAGGTCTGGAGCAGCTGCCGCTGAATCAGGGAGTTCAGAGCCATCTTACCACCCACCAGAGGGAACACAGGGGAGTAGAAGTCCTGTCCAATGCCTGTTGGAGTGAAAGGATGCGTTTCGCTGCTGCTGGTGGTAGTGGTGGCAGTGTTGAGGGGGTCCGTGTGAGTGCGAGACAAGGGGAGCTGAGAGGAGGAAGGAAGAGAGGGAGGGGGAGGAGGGGGCGAGGAAGAGAGGTCGCTGGGCGCCGTCTCCTCCTTCGTTGTGGACTCTTCTGTCCCTTTTCGCCCGGCTGACCCTACAAGAAAGGTCAAACACACCATGCATTATGGGGGAGTCAACAAAAAAGGGGTTCCAATACAAGAGAGGAAAAAAAATAACAAAAGTTTAAAGTTATCTTAATCAAGTCTTTTCCAAATTAGTGAACTTTGTTTTCCTTTTTTGCCAACCCCCCCAGACAAAGTGCCCATGCATTTGTGATTTCAACCTTTCTTGTAAGCCACAGCCTGGAAGAAAAAAAAAGGACAAACAAAACAATTGACACTGTGCCACTTAGTCAGATTAGCTTGGCCCAGGGCTCAGTCGCTCCCTCTCTCGCAGGCAAAGCGGAAGTAGCCGGACAGAGTATAAAGATGTCCTTAGATAGCCAATACACCATGTGAGTCCTCCTCCAAGCTGCTGCAGTGTGTTCTTACACACTGAATCATTCCATGGCGGATGTAATGTCAAAGTCTTTTTGTTCATAAAAAATACATCCAGGTAAAAAAAATTTGAGCGATAAAACCCTTTTATAAAAAAAAAACAATTTTTAGGGCTGAACAGAAAACAGATGGACGTCACCAAAAACAGAGACTGTGCAGGTCCACAAACTCTTTTGTATGTCATTAAACTGATCACATTTTTTCATTCAGCAGAACACATATAGTCATAAAATATATTTTCTCAGTCTTGTAACTAGTGGAATCCATCTTGATGATAAGCACTAGGAGAAAATATTATTCTAATGCATAACCATTGAGACTTAACATGATTGAGTCAGACAGTAAGCTCCCCTTACCGTGAATGTTAATCAATTCAAAGCTATTCAACTATTCAAGCCTAAAGCCATGACATTTCAAACCCATAAACACTGTTGCAGAGGGCAAGAGTACTGATGTAGGGGACATAGTATGGTGGCCTCATTTTTGTGTAATGCAGTGACGTTACCGCTCAGGTTGACCTCCTGCTGCGGTGTTTACAAGACACCACAGATGCCTCTTCTTCTGCTCCATGAAGTGTGGGGCTGAAGTAACAACATTTCTGTGCCGTGACAAAGTTTTGCATAACTTTTGCATTTTCAAACAATGCATTTGCAGATACAGGTGCCAGTGTTGCAAATAATTCCACAAACATTAATAAATAGATAAGTATTCTCAGAGAAAAAGAATCTATAGGCACACGTACAAGTATGCACTTTCCTGATGCTACCTCTGCATAGCTTTACCTTCCTGCTCAGCCTCACCTTGCAGCTAAGCCCTCATATAGTCTCCCACGTATATTGGACTCAGCTTCGGCCTTCTTTCATTTTTGCTGGTCCGGGTGAAAGTTTTGTGAAATCAATGTTGATGATCCTTACAATAACCTTACATTTGGGAGGACTTACCACTCAGCTCAGTGTTGGCGATGCGCAGAGCGGCGCTCTCCGATTGAAGACTACGGTTCCTCTCCAGCAGCAGCACCTCCAGGGATTTGGATGAGTCCTGATGGAGGTGAGAGGTGAAACAAAGATTAAAATTAGAGTTTTTGATAAAAAAAAAAAAAAATCAGCCAGCCTTCTTGCTGATGTAGTTGTATAATTTTGTTTTGTCACTAATTAAGTGCAACATTATGGCTAAAGTTCAGTGCTAAGGTTCACTTGTGTCCATTTTACCTGCACAGAGTCAGATGCTCCAAACTCCATGGCCTTGAGGATACTACAGAGAGAGAAAAAAGATTCCACATGAACCCCGTGCAAACGCACATGCACAAACACAAACACATCTACTATGTAGCATGATAGCTTTTGTATTGCGGTCTCTTCAAGGACAAAAGAAAGAAGAGAGTGGCAGTGAGCAAGACGCACAATAGAAAAGCTACAGACATACAAGTGTCACCTTCATAAGGGCACTCAATTAAGTTACACATGTTAAATGAAGACACGCATCTTGTTTAACATCGTTAAAGACATGAAAGACATGCAATAAATAGATCTGTGCAGGACAGACATAAAAACACACGCACACACTGTGTTTACTCCTCACCTCAACTCCTTCTTCACCTCCTCATAGTCAGCTTGCTTCTGCAGTTTCTCCTCAAGTTCCTGTAGATTGCAGAGATGAAAGACATGACAATGAATTAAATATTAAAAGCTGTCCTTGGATCTCTACATGTCCTGCACGTATTTTAGTGAGTTAACCCAAGATAACAGAACAGAGCGAGTATATGTGTTGTTAAGAGTTACAGGTGTGTTTAGGATACACATTAAAGAAGGAAACAAATAAATGAATGGCTTAAAAAAATAACCTACATCCTTGAGCAATAAAAAATATGAAGCAGCATGTACTGTTGCTACCTTGAGAACTGCGGACTTGCTGCTAAGCTGCTGCTCCAGCTGTGTGATCTGGGAGCTGGTGGTCTCTCGGAGTTTGGTCAGGCTGGCCTGCAGTCTCTGGACATCCTCCACCAGCTGGGCGGTCTCCCTTTCTTTGGCCCTGAGCTCCGCCTCCAGATTTGAGTGGGACGCCACCTCTGCCGACTGTTCCTAAAAGCCAAATAGGTCAGGAGTTTAACTGAAGGTGCAAACTAAAACATATACAGGTGGTTATAAATCCACTCATACAGAGAGTCCTGCTTTCAGAAACATCCAATCACTAAATCAATGGCTGATCAGTATCGATCATCAATACAATGATCAGAGGTACTTCACCAACTGATCACATCCACCCAGCACTGAGGGGTAATCAATACTTTGGTGGGGCAGACAGTCTGTTAGTCTCACGTGTGCAATCTGTTCTATGAGTCTGATAAATCAGTTAATCAATACACCAATCACCTACCGCCACTCTGGAAAGCATTACTGGTGATGCCAGTGCCTGAACTTAAATATCAATGATGACAGTGAGCCATAAAATGAAGTTTCAATCAGCCATACACCTCCAGCATAAAAAGGCTAAGCTGATCTTTAGCCTATAGATAGCTCTTTGTCAGCCTTCCAGTGAATCAGTGAAATGTGTTACCGTGTCGGGGTCGGCCATGGCCGGGCTGCCGAGCTGCTGGGATTGGTTACTCAAGGACAGCTGCTCTCTGAGTGACTCCGCCTCCCTTTGAGCTGCTTCTGCTCGCTGGAAGGAAAAGGAGGAACGTTAAAGGAAAATCCTGCGTCTGAGGTTTTTACACTGTCAGACAGGATTAATCTAATGTTTAATGCAGTTCGATCCAGTGTTATTTCAGCGTGTATTTTGCTGTACACACTATCCCTACTTTTCTCCTCTCAAACTGTCTCCGTTTTCAACTTGCCCTGGAGAAAAATTTAAAACCTATTCAACACGCGTAGTGAGAGAGCTGACTGACAACAAGAGAATACTGAGACCAAAAAAGTAAGAGCTCCAGCAAAAAATTACCATCAAGTCCCTTTCTCATTGTAAAATCTGTCAATTTAATGGCTGCTGGAGGATGCGGTCATTAATATTTGAAAAATATACAGCTGAACTCACTACATTGCATAAGTGTTGACACAGGGGAATCAAATTGAATGAAAAAAGTTTTCCAATAAACAACCTTCTTCTACCAGACAACTTTACGTTTGTATGTAAAGGAGGTCAGCCCCCTTGCAGTATAAACAAATATATACTAGAGAGTGAAGGTGGGCTGAGAGAATGCACATCACAAGTGCAGGATGAAAACTCAGGGTGGATATTTCCTTAATTAAAAATATGAAATTATTCCTGAGAATTAAGATAATACCCGCTGCCTCGTATACGTAGCCAAACTGCCACGCTCCAGTTGGGAATCATCTGCAACACTGGCCAACTTGCCATCATTACGAGTTACAGGGAGCCGATTCCACAGCGCTCCTAATTGCAACCATATTGAGAGCTGTTATTGACTGGGTGGGAGTTGGACTGCTCACTGCAAAAAAGAAAAATCCTGTTTTCCATTTTCCTTCTTATAAAAGCGTATAAAAAGTCTGTGACTGCGCTGCAGGCCGTGCTGTCATCCTCTGTAAACCTCAAATCAGAAGTGTGAATAGTGTGTGTGTGTTTGTATGTGTGGCATTATAGTTGGAGCGTTAACCTGTAGGCTAATATTAACATTACATGCCTATGCTACCCCTTTAACCACAAATCATACTCTTGGGCTAATAATGAAAGTTAACAACAATGACATTAACAGATACCACAGGAATATTTACAACACAAGGGCAGAGGGCGCGCCAGGGGGCTTATTTTAGCTGGGTGGCTTTAGTAGGTGTGTTATAAACATGTAAAAGAAATAGCAACCCTCACAGCGATAAACAAGTCATTATTTCTTAATGTGGGCCACTTTTCATAGATTCTGAACAGAATATTTGTATTTTAAAGGATGAGGCTGGTAATGTTAAGGCTATATTTTTTCTCCTCATGAATAAATCCCACAAACCAAAGACTAAATCCAAGTTGCCCAGCCTCTCAAACAGGCCCATTTGTTCCTTTAGAAGATTTCAATGTAGTTTCATTTTTATAAAAATTTTAATAATTTCCTAAAACAGCTGGACACTGTAATGTTACTCACCCCTGAGTAAATGGTGCATTTGCTGGGGACTATTTTCAGCCATGGATTAATACACATTCGGTGCTCTAGAGATTATTTACAGCAGCAGGATAGTGGATGTGGGATCAAATCAAAACTATGCAGCACCCACTTTCAATGTCATCAAGGAAAACGTCAATATTTTAGACAATAATGGAGCTCTATGGCAAAGAGGAGAAAGATATATCGGGTTTGTGTACACATCTTTTCACATTTATTGCCGGCAAAAAAATAAAAGATATCAGCACACCTGATCTTTTTGATAAAATTGAGTTATTTCTTTCTTTACAACAATTCTATTTAAAAAAAAAACTTTTGTCAGTGCTTTCTCTGTATTTTAATGAAAAAAATGTATGACTCCTGGTGCGATAGACAATTTGGACAATATACTGTGTAAAAAAGTAGTTAGTGTGTGCGTTAGTATATCGACAGGGTTACCTGGTTGGCTCTTTCCAGGTCTGTCATCACCATCTCAATCTCATCGGCCCTGAGAGAGACATTTATTATTACTCCAGAGAAACACACGGAGGATGTGTCAGTGCTGAAAAAAGACACACTACAATACCGCTCACAACAAAAAAAATTAATAAATAAAAACAGAGAATGGATAAATGAATAGATTATGCCCAGGAAGAAAAGTACACTCTGCACACATCACGTGTATGTGTTTTTGCACAATTGTTCAGAGAGCCCACATTTAGAGAACGCTTGGTGCCGTGTCCATTAAGCTACTGTCTAAATTTCACCTTAATCCATTGATTGTGAACTCCATAACCCAAACAGCTTGTATGTGTGCGTGCATACATGTATTTAAGTGTATGTGTGTGTATCTATGTGTGTGGGTGTGCACATGTAAGCCCCTAAACCCAGGCCACACTAAAACAGAGGGATTACATTAATAGAGCTCTAAATCCTAATACAGCAGACTAATCTGCTATGAAGCTGTGTGATTGTGTCTGACTAATGGTCTGGATGGAGGCCATGGTTCACCTTTGACTTGCTAGAGGTCAGGCAGCAGGAATACATCCCCATAATACCACCACTCATTGGACTTTGGAAAAATAGTTTAATAACCCTCTCTCATGAGTGACGTGAATACCTATCACTATTCCAAAAACGAACAATGTGGACGAAACATTGGGGGGAAGAGCAACACAACACACAACACAGACGGACCATGAATCTTATTATCGTTGTAGCAACTTGGGTTAAGTTTCAATATATACTCCACAAACTGTTTAATTGCCTAAATATGATCACCCTCTCTGTTAATTGGTCGTCAGTGTGTGTTTGTTCCCAATTCTAATTTGAATAAGCGTGGAAACACTGACCTCACGGATGGTGTTCAACGCAGTGTAAAGATGCAGCGCGTATGCGTGCATGTTTATTTAAGACATTACTCACTGATAAGAATACACGAGCCGCACTGAGTGCAAAAGATGCGAGCGCATATATGCAAGACTGCATCCATTAAGACCTTTTGATTTCACTGCAATCTTTTGATAGTGAACCCAATAACCCACGCAGCTTTTGTATTTGTGTGTCACAGTATGAGAAACAGTGCTATGTCCCATAGGCTTGAGTACTACTGATTTGAATGTGTTTAACAAAACAGACACAGTTGATATTAGGTCAACATTGTGCCACGGGCAATGCAGCAAAAAGAATCAGATGTGGGTGGGAGAGCTTTTCACTCTCTGCTTTTATTCTTTTCCTAACAGTTAAAAGGATCTAGTATGTATTTAAGCAACATAATAGTACACTACCTCAACAGCTTTTATCCTGTCTTAAGCTATAGTGTGCAGGGCCCACGTGTGCACTCTGTCATGCTCCCACACACACAAACGTAGGGTCAGGGAGCCAACAAGCTAGAAAAGCTTGTAATGGAGAGCGTTTATGGGTAGTAATGCAACCCAAATACACCACCGCTCCTGCTCCAAATGTGATCATTTAATCAAAGTACAGATGCACAAAGTCTTCTTAAATAACCTTTGGATTTGGCTGTATTTGGGAATTATAAAAGGCAAAGCTAGAGGCTGAGGGCCAAAGCAGATCACAGGGAAGGGATTTTCTGCATATCCTGATACAGTCAGTCAGTCGCTGAGCAGGGCAGGAACTGTCCGTGGCTCACCAATGCACGCAGTGGAATTAATTCATCAAAACACTGAATGGTAAAAGGAGGGTTCTTAGCAATGATAAGGCCTGATTTTATGCCACCAAAACTTATCTACAAAGCTCTATACAGCAGCCACAGGGAGGAGCTACAGAGTAAATACACAGCTGCACTAGAAATCTCACACACACACACACACACACACACACACACACACACACACACACACACACACACACACACACACACACACACACACACACACACACAGTTTTTGTACCATAAAAGCCAATGGGTGCACCCTGTGACATCAGTGAGTACTGTAGGACTTCTGAAACAAACCCAGAGCCTCTAAGCCCCTACTGTACTTCCTCCATCTCAGACAGGCCTTTTCATCTCTTATCATCTTCTCTCTCTGGCTCCTCAACTGCTCCTTTTCTTTTCCACCCTCTGCCTGCCTCTATCCTTTCCCCTCAACCGCTCCCTTCTCATTGCCCTCCACTTTTCCTCCTTTCATCTTTTTTTTTTTTTCCTCCCCTTCCACCTCCCCTCTCTCATCTTTCGCCCTCTCTTCCTCGGCCTCTGTCCTCGGTGCCAGCAGGATATTCCCCTGATTTAGATTTTCATTTCCCTCCTCTATCACACTCTTATCCCCTCTTCCTTGCTGAAGCCTCCAGCCCCTGGCTTGCTTTTTGCCCTCCAGCTTTCATCACTCCATTCCTTTTCTTTCGTTGGCTTTCTCCACATTGCGTTTTCACAGCGTGTTACCTTGGGGATTTCAAGGAGGCTTAAAAAGAAGCTAGCTGTGAGAGTGTGTCTGTGCGTGTGTGTGTGTGTGTGTGTGTGTGTACGTCGTGCGCCATTTTGTGTTCATGTGTGCTTGATATGAACACAGGAAAGAAAAGCCTATTGACTGTTGCCTAATTATCAGCAATTAAAAGGTTTTACCAAAATGGTATCAAGCCCTTTATGTACAGATAAAGCTACATACAGGGGAGCACACACACACACACACACACACACACACACACACACACACACACACACACACACACACACACACACACACACACACACACACACACACACACACACACACACACACACACACACACACACACAGCATCCTGTGGGGCTGGAGATCAATATATCATTAATCTTTAACAGGGACTAAACGGGTAAAACGCGGTCAGGCAGACCCTCACAGTGCCGACACAGAGAGGGGGCTACGCTACATCTACAGGCCCGCCTCCCGCTGAAGCTTACACACTCCGGGCACTGCAATATTGACCAGATTCTCAGGGAGTGTGTGTATGTCCGTGTGTGTTTGTGTGTGTGTGTGTGTGTGTGTGTGTGTGTGTGTGTGTGTGTGTGTGTGTGTGTGTGTGTGTGTGTGTGTGTGTGTGTGTGTGTGTGTGTGTGTGTGTGTGTGTGTGTGTGTGTGTGTGTCAGTGTGTATTTTAAAAGGCAGATTACCCAAATGCAGCAAGAGGATGGGGGATTTGTCACGCAATGTCCTCCTTAGTGGAAAGTTTAGAGCAAGTGTGTGTGTGTGTGTGTGTGTGTGTGTGTGTGTGTGCGCATGTCTGTTTTTGAGTGAAAAAGTGCACGGTATGTATGGCATTTGTGTTTTTCGGTGCCAAAATTTATGCAGTTAAAGGGTTAAAAGTTGTGTTCAGCCAAACACTGGCGATTTGCTCAGCCAAGCAGTAAACGGGGGAAGGACTCCAAGGACTGGGAGGGTGCAGGGTTAGAAAGGGTTTGTGTGTGCTTTAAAGCGTTGCATTAAAATTTCAGATCACAGCACGCCACATAGTCAAGGACCCTGACTGCCTCAGGCTCACGAGTGAGTGTGCGTGTGTGTGTGTGTGTGTGTGCGTGTGAGCGTGTGTGTGTGTGTGTGTGTGTGTGTGTGTGTGTGTGTGTGTGTGTGTGTGTGTGTGTGTGTGTGTGTGTGTGTGTGTGTGTGTGTGTACACTCGTATGTGTGTGGGATGTGTGTGGATGTGGGCGGGCATGTGTTTATTAGCTTCTGTAAGCAAATGGGGCCTACTATAAGTGTCTTTTCAAAATGTGTTTTCCTCTGACATGAAAGGAAGAGACAAGGACGCAAAAAGGAAGTGGAGAGAAATGTAGAAAAAAGTAGAGGAGCAGTGCAATCTAGTCATGAGGGAAGAAAATAAACAAGGAAGGCCCTATAGACTATGAAACGTATTGATTGGTGCCATTACACTGCATTCAATGTCTTCCTGTGACCCTTCCTCTCACACTCACAGACACACAATGTAGGAGATAAAAGGCAAAGTGCAGGAGTGAGGGAGGTAGAAAAGAGGAAAAAAATATTGTGAGGAAGACAGAAGGGAGATCGATCTGTTTTTAACAGCCAATCAATTTAACAACTCTGTTAATGGAGAGACACAGTGAGTTTGGGGCACGTAAATGGTGTGGGGTGGCAGTAGGGCCTTAAAAGCCATGTTGGTTCTCTGCTGTACTTTGGGTTTGAATGCAGGATGCCCTTGACCATTTTATCAACAATCTTAGATTTAGCAGAAGAGGTTACGTTTCAAGGATAGTGCAGTGTGGTTTTGCAGTGCACCAATAAAACACCATGAAACACTTTTGTTTCTCTTCCAAGGAATGGAATTTTTCAGCTTTCTGAATGGTGGCTTCGGACACACGAGCGGTTCTGATTTTCGCTGCTGACCCCAAGGGAACGAGGAGTGTGAATGTCATAAAGTGCCACTTTACAGTGTGGAGTGCTGACATGGAAAAGCTTCTGTTCTCATCCTCGCCACTACTATGAGATCAATAATGATAGACGCTCACAGCTCAAGTAATTGAAGCTACCTTATCTTAAAGGTCCTGTTAGAAAACCTGTGTGGCTTTAAGTCGCAGATCTCAAAGTGACCCTTGTGAGTCTCCTCTCTGTCAGGACTCTGTTAAATCAGAGACAAAGCTTCAGACTGCCCCACAAAAGAAAAAATCTATTTTGATGCTTTGCCGTGGCTGCAGAATACATTAAAATCCCTGTCAGTATTTACAGTGCGTGGGTAATGCTGGGATTTGGAGGCTGCTGAGCGTTGAGGGAGACAATCCAGCTGTTAGAGAGAGGAGAGGGGAGTTTCCAGGCAAGGAGATTCACTCAAACAGGATGATTATGTCAGGAACAGACTATGGTGGAGCCAAAGGGGGAGAAGTCACCCGCAAAACACACACATAGATCAGCGAGACACATACTTTGCTGTGGATTCCTCGTCGTACTTTGTCTTCAAATCAAAGAGCTCTGCCTGAGTTGTTTCAAGTGCTGTAAAAGATGGGGACAGAGTCAGTTTGGACTTCCCTGCTACAAGTCAGTTTCAATTTATATTGTTATAAACAATACTTTTTAAAAGGCCACATTTTTTTTAACATCTCCTGATGAGCTCCTATATGCGCACACAATTTTCAGACACAAAAAAAGTTGAATAGTTCTGCATTTCTATTTTTGCCTGTTCTTTTCTTACATTATTTGCTCATGTTTCCAACCACAGCAAACTACATATACTTAGTTCAGATGACGCAGATTCACTTTTCAAGTGTTAAACTAAATCACTTGGCGGTGATTTTATCATACTTAAGTGATGGATGAACATTTAATGAGAACTACTTAAGTTTTGAAACTTTGCAGAGATTCTAAAAACCGCTCAAACTCGTTTTCAGTGATAAGGGCATTTACTCTGAGCGGGTTCAAACTGTAACCACGGTCTGTAAAGATTGGGTAGGCTGGTACCTGTCTGTAAGGACTGGGCCTTGTGTTCGGTCTCTTCCAACCTTGAGGACATGGAGTCCTGGCTCTCCTGGAGTTTCCTACAGAGGCAGACAGAGGGAAGGAAAAAAGAGAGCAGAGAGTCACACTTAAGAGATACAGAGTCAGTAAATCTTGGGTTCACACTTTGTGGCAACTATTCTCTATTTTCCCACCATTTCTGAAGTGTTTTCCCCACTAAAATCCTCCCAACACAACCCACTCCTCATTAAGCAGCCCTATTAGGCAGGAATGTCTGGCCACTGGGGCACACTGCACCCAGGGGGAGAGAGAGAGGGCTGAGTAAGAGAGGGGGGAGGGGGCGACAGAAACCACAAGGATAAAATAGATTCATTCTTAGCATATAAAAAGTTGGGCTCTGCTCAGAAATTGCCACTGCGTGTAAAAACATCAATAATCTAGCACAAAGACGGTCTTTATGGCCCTCTTTGATGCCCCCCTTCTCCGCCAATCTGTCTCTCCTGTCATCTCTATTTTTCTGCCTTCTCCTTCATCCTTTCATCTCTCTCCCTCCTTCCCTCACTCCTTGCAGGATTAAATGCATCAGAGGTGCCATCCATTTAGTACCCCTCTCAGACACAGGAAGTCAGCTCGCTGCAGACAGGAAGGGGCCTATAAAACACTGACGTACAGGAAATACAGTTGGACAATTGATCTTCTACTGTACCGTCTGAAAGGGGCAATGACCTCTAATACGGCTTCACAAAGCAAACAAGATGACTGACACAAGGAAAATATGAGCTTTGTAATGTGCATTTAGTAACTAAAAATACATATAAATCAATTTAAAATGGGGACTTTAATCAGAACGATCAAGAAAGATTTCTTTCGGGGCTTTAATGACTGTAAGCAGCTTTTAGAAAATCATAGCTTTTGGGAAATTAGGTCTCCTTCAATTAGAATTACAGCTGAACTACTCTGAGACAATTTTTCATTATTATATCTGTGTGGCAGAGTGTGGTATAGCTAAAAAAAAAAAAAAAAAAAAAAAACCTGCATATTAACATGGTTGAAGATGATCTCCATACTGTGCTGTAAACCCTTTTATAGACATATTGAATTTAATCAGTAAATTCCGAGTTGGTTTGAAGGTTTTGGAAGTGTTTATTTCAGGTTTGATTCATCCATCGTAGCCTTTAGCTCCTGCTCACACTCACGAAAAATATGCTGCATCTTTCAGGCCTGGGGCTGCCCTGGGTAATCATATGAGCACTCATTTCCTGGAAAATGCACATTTGTTTTGTTTCTTTTGTTGTTGTTTTGTTTTTTGGGGGGGTGGGGTGAGGAGGGGAGAGAGAGAGGGTTATTTGGTTTAAAACAGGGGCAAAAAGTTATCCAAGGAAACTAGAGCCGATATATTGGCCATCTGGTTTTATCACAGATATATCGGTACCAATGACAACGTCAGCCGATATTCACTCGTTTTGGATCAATTTGAAAATATTCTATTTGTGTGTTGTTGTTTTTTTCCATAGTTCTTTATAATGATTAAATCCCCAGTAAAGTTTACTGTTTTGGAGCAATGATGTCAGTATGGACCATTAACTGTCAAATATCTTGCCTCCATTACATATCTTTGTCATGAGTTTCAAAATGTGTGTTTATATGTCTAAATACTGTTTTACAGTATACAATAATATGGGCCAATATATTGATTTCCCAAAATTTTGTTTACTACCTAATTTTGGTATCGACATAGGCCCCAAAATCCAGTATTAGTTGGGGTCTTAAATTAACATGGGCTCACTAGACAACATGAACATCATATTAGTCTGGATTAACTAAACAATGGAGGAGAAAAAGAGCTCAGTGAAACAATATTGTGGCACATCTCAGGCAATTAGTTTGATTGTTTTTCTAGTGAATGGGCTCTTTCCTGGGAAAGGACAGTATTGGGGCATTTTACCATTTATAAGACTTAACAAAATCATTTCAGTCGTCAGATACATTTTTTTATGTTCCTAAAATATCCAGCAGCAATTTTGAGCGTATTCATTATTGCCACAGGTAACTGCACTTCAAAATGCCTTGCTTGAAGAGGAAGCAACCCATTGCTTCGATATGAATTACTGCATATCAAAATAAAGTGACAGCTCAGCATACTTTTTCATTATATTTATGTCGTGGAATTTACTCGGTTACTGTATATTTCCAGACACAGATGAGGCCCACGGCAGCTAAAAATTCCAACATAACAGCTGAAATATATCTTTATAGACAGAAAAAAAGGAGTCTGTGGTGTTTATTCCCATCAAAGTAAGAATGGCAAGCACCCACAGGACAAAAATGCTGCCATTGTCTTTCATCTCTATTCTTACATTCATCTGCAGGAGGAAACCAATAAGCAGCAATTTGTTGATTACACTGATAACAACTAAAAAAGTCCCAGGAGTGTTATTTAAGAAATACTGAATAAGTTGTTAATAGCTCTGCTAATAAAAAGTCTAAAATCTTTGAACTTATCTTTAAAAAATTAGAATCAGCAGTTCTGCCTGAAGGCACAATGACCCAGAGGTTTAAAATGGCAAAAAATAATGCAGACGTTATTACCTGAAAAAACACACACACACACACACACACACACACACACACACACACACACACACACACACACACACACACACACACACACACACACACACACACACACACACACACTCCTACCTCTCCTTCTCTGCATAGTCGTTGTGTAGCTGGAGCTCCTTCTCCTGAGCCAGGTTCTCCGCCTGATTCTTCAGAGACTGCTCATACTCTCGGATCTTCTCCTTCAAGGCCTTAATGGTGACCTCTGGAGAAGGATTACAGCAGAAACACCAATGTTGAGAGAAAAGGACTAAAGACTAAATCAAAAGACTAAAATTGCCGGCATTATGTGAAAAACATATAGAAAACAGACGAAAGCGGTTCCCTCGATGTGATAAATGGCAGCGATGACGATAATGCCTTTGACAGTGTGTTTGACCTTTGCGTCTCATATCCCACATTCTTCCTCTGTCAGCGCAGACGGACACCTTGGCCCCTATGGCTCCTGCCTAATCTTTACATCCAAGACTGGTATAGAATATTCAGCGATCACCAACAGTAGATATGTTGTATTCATTAGGACTGCATTAGTACTGAAACCCCATAACCTGCTGACGGCTGAGCTCTGTATGAGGCAGCCTGGAATAAATCTAACACATAACTGGAGTAATAAATAGGCCTCCGTGTGTGTGTGTGTGTGTGTGTGTGTGTGTGTGTGTGTGTGTGTGTGTGTGTGTGTGTGTGTGTGTGTGTGTGTGTGTGTGTGTGTGTGTGTGTGTGTGTGTGTGTGTGTGTGTGTGTTTCTTAAAGAAAGATATAAGTGAGTGAGACAATGATATAGAGCACAGCTGCTAGCTGCCTTTGACTGAGGGCTCTTAGCACTTTGTGTGTGTGTGTGTGTGTGTGTGTGTGTGTGTGTGTGTGTGTGTGTGTGTGTGTGTGTGTGTGTGTGTGTGTGTGTGTGTGTGTGTGTGTGTGTGTGTGTGTGTGTGTGTGTGTGTGTGTGTGTGTGTGTGTGTGATTTAAACTGCAGTCTCACTACTCTGACACATAATCAATAGAGGAGAGTCCCCTCAGAGCCCTCTTACCCCTTAACTGCTTAACTGAACTTTAAACATTTAGGTTGCGGGGATCAATGGCCCCTGTACTCTTCACGTGTATGTGTATGTGCGTGTGCAAGAGTGCAGGCGGGTCCGTGTGTGTGTTTAACACGAGTGGGAGTTCCAGAGTGTGTTTTGGGGTTTAAATATCCCCCATCTATTGAAGCAGGAAGGAGGGATAAAGGATGAGGGGAACAGGAAAATCAATGGCAGAATGGAACCCTGCCGCTATCGAGCTGTTCCAATTAACTCTCACTGAGGGAAGGGGGATTCCAAAACATTCCCCGCTAGCGCACTCACTCCTCCTTTTCGACTGAAATTACACCACTTTTATTACTGCTTCTCACTCATCTCTGCCTTTGTCAGTTTTTCCATCCTTCTTTACCCTGAGGTAGCCTGTCGTTTTTTATTCATGAAACTGTGCCTCATGTTTTTTCCCCTCAAAACCTATTTGAAAATGTAAAACCTTGTCGTTTTTTTTATGATTTTGAAAAATGTATAAGTCATTAAAGATGTTCGAGTGTGAACTTTTTAGAAGGTCTTCTAAATATGTTTCTTTGGTCTTATATTTGCACCTAAAGTTCTACGCATTTTACAAATAGGCAGATGTGACAGTGCAGTTCAGGTACAGGTGCACAACTGCGACAAAATGAATAAATCCTGAATATTTGTCTCAGATTTAGCCAATAACGATTTTACTCTCATCTACTTTCACTTTTTGAAAATTCAGAGTTTCTCAAACAAGCTGCAACTATTAAACCTTACAAATAGTTACACATTTCTGTGTAGCTATAACCCAAACTGTAAATATGTTCAGAAACTTCAAACTAATTGACATGTTGCTTTACAGCCAAATGACAGACAGTTATCAACTAAAACTACATTTTGACAATCAGACTGGGCAAAATGTTCATTCTCCAACTGCACACTTCAAAACTTCTCTTGTTCATCAACTTCGTTCTCATTTGGCCACTAATTCTCTTGCACCCTCCATCTTTATTGGCGGCTGGTAAGACTGGTAAACCATATCTGTTAGAATATGATATCAAAACAGTGTTGATCTTCACAACTATTAATTGTAATTAATTTTTGATATGCGATGAATTGTGTGGCCTAAATGTTCCATCTGCATGCCCCTCTCAAAGTCAGGAAAATCCCTAAATGTGTGTCTGTGCATGTATCCGTCTCTAACCTTGGTTTTTAACCTCTGCAAACTCTTTGTTGTAGTCCTCCAGTGTCTCTCGAAGTTTGGTGTTCTCTGTTTCAATGTCGTGCATCCTCTGGAGCTTCAGCTGCAGCTGCTGAGCCAGCTCCAACACAGGTACGGGATCTGGTAGAGGAAAACACACACCATGTTAACACACTGCAAAGCAGATTAGACAAGCAAGGGCGGCGAGGTGGCGTAGTGAGCTAGGAATAACTACGGTCAAGGCTCTGAGAGAGAGAGAGAGAGAGAGAGAGAGAGAGAGAGAGAGAGAGAGAGAGAGAGAGAGAGAGAGAGAGAGAGAGAGAGAGAGAGAGACAGACAGACAGACAGACAGAAAGAGAGAGAGCGTTTGCCCTGGTGAAGTGTCCTTGAGCAAGGCAATGAATCTAACAGCTTCAGGACAACTGTTCTGGAGCTGACCCTGACCCTTGTGCTCCCTGTGGAGAACCACTGGCTCCAGCAAGAGCCAAAACACATCACAATTACCAGGAATATTATGATAAGTGGAGCTATATGTACAGTCACTGATGCATTAGACATCGATAGGTCAGAGTTTGACTACATTTGCAGAAATAATATTATCTAATAATGCATCATCACATGAATAAATGGTCAGAGGAATCTGATAATCAGATATGAAAAATGAAAGTGTCGTGCAGTAAATTTGCAAGTAAATATTTCAAAAGTTCTCCCTATTATTTTTCTTAAAACAAGTTCCATATAGTGTTTTCATTAGAAAATTATTTTTCCTAATACATATATTGTTCGGTTCAAAAAGCCTGTTATTTGTTTAGCTGTCAAATATTGGCCAACAATGCCGTTGAAAATGAATTATTCTCAAATATTGACTTCAAAAATTCAGCCAGGCTCTGCTTTAAATTATTCCAAAACGTCACAACATCTGAAAACTCTGTTACAGACTCTGAATATCTGTCTTTAGTAAACAACTTATCACATTCTGAATCAACAAAACTTTATCTCTGAAATCTACTGAATGATAGGCTATTAGCCTTTTTTTTATTTTTTTATTTTAAATCAAGGGACTAACGTTGAGTTGACAAAGTTGAGGGGAAAAAAACTAATACGTCAATTACTGACACGAGTGAACGGTGAGAGACCTGGACAAGTGATACCCATAGAAGCACATAGACAGTAAAACAGATGAGACACATTAAGAGAAGAGATTACTGGGCTATGATCAGTTAAAGTGTTTACTATGATGCGGCTTGAAAGCAAGAAAGAAGAAAAACATGGGAGCAGACAGACGGACAAAGTGACGCTGTAAAAAAACAGGAAATGCAAGAGGTAAATCAGAGATTAAAGAAACTGAGACAGAAGGAAGAAAGACAACTTTCCGGAGGCATTTCACCAACATCTCTGTGAACACACAGCAGGGTTAACTGTCAGTGTGATGAAGAGAGCCCTGTCAGTCAGGCCAATCACATCTGATTGGTGCTCATGGGTGGCAGACTGGTGACAGGCAGCCAAGAGACGCAGGCGACGCTCATCAGCATGCCAGCTAAAAGAGCAGTTTATGTGTGTGTGTGTGTTTATGTGTGTGTGTGTTGTACAGATAAGAGGAACTGACAGTTTACAGCTGGGGGTAAAGGCTGTGTGTATGCGTGTGTGCTTGTGTGTATTTGTGTGCGTGTCTCATGTCTGACGCAGTTAGATATCTTAACTATGCTAATGAGAGATCAGCAGAGAACGATTGGGGAATTTCATGCTGATTTGTGCTGTCAAGGTGACACACCATGCAGGGCTAAGCTCTGACACGCACACACCTTCACATAAACACAAACGCTCATTTACAGAGTCTTCGACAAATGCGCACAACTACAAACAAACACTAGGTAACATAATTGTACGCACTGATTTTGGACTCCTATCTGCCCCACTGCCCTTGAAAACCAACTTTCTCTCCCTCTTATCAAACCTTTGTCCTTCACACCGGCGCCCCTTCAAATCAACTGTACAGCCTGTTAAAAGCAGTTTGACTTGTGGGCCACTGGTGCTGAACACTCTCACCAGACACCTTTAATCTAAAGCAGAGCACACTGGGCTGACTAACCAGGCCTTCAGCTGATAGAAGACAGAACAAAACACACTGTTTCCTCTTTCAAGACTGCTGCATTAGTCAGGCTGGTCTGTGTCTGTGTGCGTGTGTGCATCAGGCATTACATCATTGTCTCGCTGCAAGTTAAGAATAGCCCCGTCAGAGCTGGCGCTGACTTATTGGGAGCAGTACAATCCAAAGATATTACTGTAGGTCTATCCATGTGGGAATATGATGACCTCCTTACGCTATAGATGAACTCAACTCCTCCTCTCATCCCTACATACACGGCCCCCTCCAGGGCTCCCGTACAGCCGCAAAACCTCCAACCAGCAGCGCCGTGACTGTGTGTTCTGTAACACTGCTGGCTGCTTCCCTCCGCGGCCTCAGTGTGCTGAACGTGACTGCTCATGTGTGTGCACTTCGCCGCAGCCAATCGTGGCCGCACTTGTCATCCATATCCGGACGCACCTCCTCTTAAGACCCTCTAAAGGCTACACCAGTGGGGATGAGATCTCGTGGGGACATATTAAGGCGTCGCACACGCCTGGGTGAACAGTGAAGGAGCACCAGAGGGATGGTGTCATGCTTTTTCTCTTCCCCTGTTGGTGCTGTCTGCGTGGATAAGGTGGTCTCCTGATCATGGTTTTGGACATGGGGGGGGGGGGGGTTGAGACAAACACACTCACACAGACATTAAAAGCGGTCTTACCTGGGACATCGATTATTTTCTTGTACACGTTCAAGAAGGCGGCCTCTGCTTCTTTACTTCTCTTACTCAAGGCATCGATCTGCGAGGATGAAAAACAAAGCGTTATGGTTAATTGTCAAACGGACCACCTCAGACCTGAGTGTCACATTGATACACTCTAAAAGAAGACCCATTAATTTCACAGTAGGAGTAGTCTACATATCTGTCTATCCTCACTATGCGCTGGTATGTTGCATGCGATCACGGCTGTCTTGACAGTGGCTGCGTTGGTGTTTCCTTCCCGTGAAGTCAGTTCAGCTGTTCAGTCGATGACGGATGCGTTTCGTTTGCCGTGTCCACGTCTGTCTGTCCTCGAGTGAGTGTGCCTTAGTCCGTCAGTCAGTGTGTGTGTTTGTGTGTGTGCGCGCGCCTGTGTGCAAATGTGTGCGTTCGTTTCCCCTCCAGCACGCTGACATCATTAAACAGCTGGCTCAGTCTTTCCAGCCACAGCAGGGGCAGATTATTCAGTCAGCTCTTAGCAGCAATACAGTGTGGATCCATTACTGATGCAGTCATTAACACAAGAGGGCACGGCATGCCTCACCGATATTATTGAAATGGACAGCATTAGAATGGATCCATAAGAGATTAATTCTAAAATCATACCGGGGCAACTTTTACACTGTTGTCAATGCTGCAACATGAGGCAATGAGCTCTACTATAGGCTCTGTGTCACACTTCAATATGAGAAGCAGACAGAGTAGGCGAAACGCATCTGAAATCGCGTCTAAATCGAGGGAAACAGATGCCAAATAAAGACATTCAGATGGTGCTACTGTACTGGGCAGAGCTACAGCTGACTACTCTGGCTCACGCTCTCAGACTAAACAGCTTTGTGTTTCTCTTCCAACTCCTCCAGCACATTCACTGAGAGAAAAGGAATAAAGACAAAAGCCTATATAAGTCCAAATATAAAGTCTTCACATTCCCAGCCAAGCCAGTAGTGTAGTTGATGGGTGGTTTAGGGGTTCTTGCCACTGTAAACAGAGCAGGCTACATGTAATACTGCCTGGGCTCCTATGGGAACCTAATAAATCTCTTCACATGGCTTTGATTCATCTCTAGTTTTTTAGCCGCAAAACATCTGGCCCAGAGTAGGCTGGTGCCAGCACCCCTCCCTCCCCCCCTTTTATTTCTCTGTGTCTTTCACTCCGTCTCTCTCTCAAATTCTCCCTCTTGTCACTTCCATGTTCTCTGACTCATTTTTTTTTTTTCCCCCTCAATCTTTTTCAGTGTCAGTCTTTCTCACATGTTTCTCTGTCACACACTTGTGTCTATCTGGCATGCACAGGGCTTCTGTCTTGCCATCTATCTCTCTATCTTTCACACTCACTCACTCACTCACTCTCTCACACACACACACACACACACACACACACACACACACACACACACACACACACACACACACACACACACACACACACACACACACACACACACACACACACACACAAGTCCACTATTATATCTCATTCTCACACCATGCTGCTTCATGTACTTTACCCTCTTCATGTTCTGTGTGACATTGAGCGATCAGGATCCTCAAATGCATGGCCACTAATGGCAGATTACTGATGCCGAGTATTAATATCTCTCACACACCAACACCAAACCTGTTCAGCAGTGTGGACATGTGTGTATTTATAAGAGTATGTGATCAGAGATTCAGAATACCACAACACAATCTCATGAAAAAGAAGAAACACAAACACACACACACACACACACACACACACACACACACACACACACACACACACACACACACACACACACACACACACACACACACACACACACACACACACCCCAACACAAAAAAATGATCCGCCGATGGCAGTGAAGGAAGCCAGCTGCGTGACTGTACAATGACTGGGCCAAGGTCAGTGGTACAGCAGCTTTATATAGCCCAACATGGGAGGCAGGAAATAGACATTTAATGTAGGACACACCCTACAGTTAGAGGCAGGTTAACTGCAGGACCAGAGCCATTAGAAGACCACCCAGGATTTGCAAATACAACCCTGCTGTTCCAAACTGCAGCTCTTTCAACCAATCCCAATGACATCTGCTATTACATGCTCCCCTGCCCCCATCCCACACACACAGACCAAGCAAAACAAATGAAATGACTCAAATGATACCTCACCAGTATCAGTAGGTTACTAATGAGAAGTGCTTGCAATTGCAAAAGGTATCCCTGACGCATCCACACACACAAACACATACGTACATACGTCAGCACCTTGTGCCACCATCACTCAGCACCGCCTCGCTCCCCTATCTTACCCATAGTGTGTGAAGGGCATCAGGCTGACCTGTGTGTGTGCATATGCTTGTGTGTGTGTGTGTGTGTGTGTGTGTGTGTGTGTGTGTGTGTGTGTGTGTGTGTGTGTGTGTGTGTGTGTGTGTGTGTGTGTGTGTGTGTGTGTGTGTGTGTGTGTGTGTGTGTGTGTGTGTGTGTGTGTGTGTGTGTGTGTGTGTGGCCCCAGTGGAGTCTGATAAGGGGAGGCTATGGGAAGCAGAGACTGAAGCCTTGGATAATGGAAAAGCTTATCTGATCGATGGACCAACAAGGAACACGGTGCATGCAACACACACACACACACACACACACATACACAAACAAACACATAACCCGTTTACCAAACTTGAGGCCTTGTGGAAACAGTACTGTTATTGGTAATAATTATGACCCGAGGGCATCCACCTTTCAATGACAAAGATTAAACAGAGTATCAAGACCTCCAAGTTCCAGGGCGAAAACTTTTTATTGTTCTGTCTGGGTTCCACATTCACTTAGTAAAGATTCAGGCTCTTGGGGGAAATGGTTAAAAGATGAGTTACTGTGGGACCTCAACAGAACCCTCTGGTTTCTGTTGCTGTCTTGTCCTTGATCAAAGCATCGAGGGGTAAGCAAACAAAGCTGGGCTAAAATTACACATTCTCAGAGCAACTCATGTTGTGGCATGCGAGCGTGCAGAATAGTCAACTGATTGATGGGCTGCTCTAAGACTGGCGCGGGTGTACAGTATTATCTCAATAATCATAAGATAATGTCTTTCTCAGTTCCGCGACCACCCACTACGCGTCTCAGCGCGTTCTGGTGTGCGCGCCGTCGAGGTGTGTCAACATGAATATGGTGGAAACAGCTGACAAAGCCCCAATTATACTGCTGGTGTTTCTATTCTCTAAATAGACTGTGGATCATCAGCAGAACATGGTGGAACCACTAGAAATTACAGCATTTTTACATAACCACTGGCTGTGGTTGCTGCTCTAACACTAGAATATGGAAACTAACCCAGTGTTAAACTGTAATATTCTATAGCCAGTAGCGAAGCAGCCCTGTCACTATCTATTGAGATGATTTGGTTTGTGTGCGTACATGTGTGTCTCCTTCTGTCTGTCTGTCTGTGTGTGTCTGTGTGTGTGTGTGTGTGTGTGTGTGTGTGTGTGTGTGTGTGTGTGTGTGTGTGTGTGTGTGTGTGTGTGTGTGTGTGTGTGTGTGTGTGTGTGTGTGTGTGTGTGTGTGTGTGTGTGTGCTCTCAACAGAAAAGATACTGCTGAATGTCCACCCACTCCAACCCCAAATAACGCCCAGTCTAAACCAGCCGCTTCCACTTCTACCCTCTGACTTTCGCATATGGGAGTGAACTGGAAATGCATGGCTGCCAGTAAGGAGGAGTCACTATGGAAATAGGCCAAAATGATGGAGGAGGAGATAGAGGGGAACCATGAGAGTACGATATAGCACACACACACACACACACACACACACACACACACACACACACACACACACACACACACACACACACACACACACACACACACACACACACACACACACACACACACACACACACACACACCCACACAGAAGTCGCCTCTTAATGGTCAAAGTCGATACAAACTTGGAGTGCAACATTAAATTCTAAGTAAAAATGGCCCATGATTCACCAAATCAACAAATAACCCCACCAAATCACGCAGACATACAAAGTCTGAGGAAATAGCATTTGGTGAGTTGTGACTGGCTAGAGCTGAGGTTTTGTGGTGCCTTTTTTTTTTTTTTTTTTTTTTTGCAGGATGCAATTTAAACACACCCTCGGGCTACAGGACTTCATGAATAGGACAGAAAATCAAGAGCAGAGCAGAGCGAAGAAAAGAGGGAGGGGAAAGAGGGGAAATGAGATAGTGGCAAGAAAAAGAACAGGAGATGGTGGAGAGAAGAGAGGAAAGAGAGAGGGGATGATGATTTAGGAGGAAAGCAGAAAAAGGAGAGAAGGGAGCAAGACCAATCAATGAACGTCAAACAGGCTTTGTAAAATGTATTGTTTGAAAGCTGTACTTGAGAATCTACTGCATGTCCAACACTGTGTAAACTCCCAAATAACACACTCACCTCTCCTTGGAAGCTCTTAAGCAAAGGGGCAACCTGTTTCCGTAAATCCTAAAAAAAAAAATGGAAAAAAAAAATGAAAAAAAAGGAGAGGTTAGTGAGTATGAAAAATAAAACACTCAGCAGAACATTTTGTAATCCTAAAATAGCAGTAAAATACGCCACAGCATGTGACTGTGATGTACTGCAGAACATTGTTGTGGTCAAATAAGTCACTCATTGACATTGAGTAGTGATAGTTCTTGCCACTGTAGTGTCGTGCGTGAGTGATGAACATGAGGGTAGGGAGGAGGCCAGGTTTGTACCCTGAGGTGCTCTAGCGGACTGCGTTTCTCATAAGAACAGGTGCAGCACCACCTGGGCCACCCAGAGGCACCACTAGTGCATGAGACAGAAAGGGAGCAAGCCACAGAGTAGGCCTACAGTTAATGCAAATGGTCTCGGCGCACCATGCTTTTACTATACAGCAAACGCTTTTCATCCTCCCAAGTCCCATTGCATGACTTTCCAGTACGAGTCAGCAGTTTCAGATTAGATAGCCAGTCGAGTATGTATCAGGGGAACATGCAAATCACCATGCTGTTAGCCGAGCCCACATCCTGAAGAACTGAACTGGAGCGTACGGTAAAAAGCACAGCTGAATAGGACATTCTGTACAGGAACATTTGATTTGCACACTTTGTGGACACACACATACTCACAAAACTGCCTAATGAAGATGTGAAGTAGGGCAACAGCAGATGTGTGCTCAGGGAGACTCTGCGCCTTTTAGAAACTTCCGCCTAAAAGCCTAGCTGAGGCTGCAGGGTGCGGCGCATCCCAAACTGACCTGGGACCAGTGTCTGGGGGCCGGTCTAATCCCAGGTCGGTCCAGACAAGCCGCTTGTCTGGGTCCGAGGACAGGTCATGACCTCGGCGACCCTGCTTCATTGTTACCTCATCAGGGGTCGTTGTGGCTGTTTGTCTGGGCCAATTCAATATTCCCCTGCTGGGGATAATGACCTGCACCCCCTCCTTCCCTCCTCCTCCTTCTCCTCCTCCTGCTCCTCCTCCTCTCTTTCTCACTCACACAGAGGAAAGCATGAAAAAAAAGAAACACCCACACAGAACCACTGGATAGGTGTCTGTTCTATCATTTGCATTGTGCTTATAGCCTCATTTATTAGCTTTTAGATGACCTGCACTCATTCCTGTATTATTTGTTTTTTTTTTTAAATCTCACTTCATGTTGGTTCAAACATCTGTCTGACAATGTAAGATCAAACGGTGACCTAAGAAACACATGTATAAAATAATGCAGTCTATTCTGGTAGTCTAGTGATTATTTCTACCTTTGTCCAGCTTTTGTTAAGAAAGTGTCTGCATGACTCATCTCCAGACAGATAGAATTTTATAAACAGAAGTGTAAAGTTTCTCTACTAATCTTGTACATTTTTCAGGCCGAGTGAGTTCAATTTCAAATGTTATGAGTTATCTGCACAACTTGATATTTGCAGATGCAAGTTTTCAGGGAGAATAAATACCGCAGCAACCTTGATGAGCCAAGACTCACTGAACAAATAAAAACAAACACATTCATATAACATGCAGCAGCAAGCTACTGCTTCTGCTGAACACCGGAACTCTGAAAGCCCCTTGGTCCACTCTCCAGTGCTCCGCCCCCTGCCCCCACCACTTCCAAAGATTTATGACCATTATAACATAACAATGCACACAGACACCATGGTCAATCTGTGTGTGTGTGTGTATGTGTATGTGTGTGTGTGTGTGTGTGTGTGTGTGTGTGTGTGTGTGTGTGTGTGTGTGTGTGTGTGTGTGTGTGTGTGTGTGTGTGTGTAGTAGTGAGGGGAGTGGAGGGGCCCAGGCAGCAGGAGATGGATGGCTGGTGTGTAAGCTGCCGGCAGACAGCAGACAGGCCAGCCCGAGGAATCCTCCGGGGAGTATGGAACTCCCATTCGCTGTCTGTCTGCCCTGCAGCTAAACACAAACGTGTGTATGTGCATGCGTGCACACACACATACAAAAGCACACACAAAGTTGTTTTACTACCAGTGCCTCTGGCTAGCAATCTTTGGGACATTTTACAACCATTCCCACCCTTGCCTTTATAACAGTGTAGTAGAGGAGTCTTGACTAACTAAAAGGAAATTAAGAACTGGATGAATAATTCAATCAATTTTAGGAAGCACAGTGAGATCTAGTCTCCAAAAAAAAAATTCAACAGCGTGCCAGTCCTAATGAATTATGAAAACTTTGTTTTCACGCTGCATTTCTTTGCACTACTTTCAAAATGCCACAAAAGCCAGTGTGTGTGTGTGCGTACGCGTGTTATTATGCAGACCATGAGTGCAGTTCACGCCGAGTACAGCTCAGCAGACTAGACACAGTCAACGTGGGCCGGTCTCCTGGTTGCTGAATAATGGATCAGAGACGGACTCCCGCTCAGCCTAATGCAGTCTGATCTGATGTGACTGTGATCTCCGTTGACTGGTACGGACCACAGAGAGCTGACAGCCTGCTCTATAGGCCGGCCAACCACACACACACACACACACACACACACACACACACACACACACACACACACACACACACACACACACACACACACACACACACACACACACACGCACACACACACACACACACACACACACACACACACACACACACACACACACACACACACACACACACACACACACACACACACACACACACACACACGCACAGAGCCGCGCAAGTGATGGGAAACGCGGCTCCGCAAACGAGCACAAGACGATCGGGGCGTTTTGAAGCGAGCGCAGGCTATCACACGTTATGAACCGGCTTATTTGGTAGGCAGCCTCGATGCTGCAGTACATCCAAACAGCCCCGGAGTTTTAGTGCCGATTCCTATTGAGTCTGTTACAGCCCTGTAATGAATCCTGTCGCTCGTCTGGCCTGGCTCAGATTCCTCCTCCACATACCAGGGAGATGCCAGGGGCCACACAGACGCCAGAGGAGCCTTCCTAAATCACAGCCTTGTTACACTGATGAATGTGTGCGTCCTGTTCTGTGATCTAGGCTATCTGCTTCTGTGTGTTTGTGCCTTTGCTTTTTGCATGTTTTCTTTGTGTGCATTGCTCTCTCTGCCTCTGTGTCAGTGTTTCTCCCCCTCTGCCTGCGCCTCGCCTCCCTGTCTGTGTGTGTTGCTGCTTCTGTGGTTATACTTGGAAATGAGATTAGAGATGAATGTGTAGGGTGAGGTGAAATTAGCATCTTTTGTATGCAGGTACAGTTTCCCCCGGTGTATATTCCTCTACACTGGGTGGGCTACATGCTGAAGTCAATAGTCACAATCCTCATACCGTGGTAACTATAATAGGCCTACTGTCAACTCCACCGAGAGTTGACAATTTTCTATCTACTGTCTACACCATTCATACATAATTCATACTACCATCAATAATTCACCATGGTGACATTACCAATAATAACACAACAATACTTTGTTTTCACTGTGAGGTTTGAAATGCGTTGCCTTGGTAACGGAGATGAAACAAATATTCCCAGGAGGAGCGATGGGAACACAGGAACAGGACAGAATTCCCTCCTGATCCCACTTAGTAGTGTTGTCACACTCTCTTTCTTTCTCTCCCTCCTGCTCTGCTCTGTCTCTCTCTCCCTCTCATTCTCCGTCTTTCTCCCTCTCATAAGCACACACACACACTCACGGACCACACTTTCCGCTCACATAAAAAACTAGGTCAGATAATACAAACTCCTGAGGGGTTTTCTGTTTTGTCTCTTTAGGATTTCAGGGAAACTAATGGAGAGACTATTTTTGGGAGCCAAGCCCGCATCTCTGTGCTGTCTACTCCTCCCCCTGCTTTCTCGGTAAATAATCACGGATACATTTATGAGGAGAAGAGCAGACACTGAGAAACACCAAGGCAAACTCTGATTTTCAAAGGAGTTGTGGGATGTATGCTTGGGTGTTGGTGCACGTCTGATTTTCTCACCTCTGGAGTGTTCTTCTTGAACTCGCGGCTCAGGTCGATTAGCTTCTTCCTGGACTGTTCACTCTCGTCCTGTCTGTTGGCAAGCTGTGTGGCGGTGGCGTCTAGTTCTTTCTGCAACACAAACACGCAACTGTTTTGTTAGTTTGTGCATTTTTATGCTCTGATACTGTCATTATAATCAGCTTCATTGTTAGCACTCAGCACAGGTAAAGAACACAGGAGCTGTTTTCTGACTAGGCAACAGACCCCTTGACCCATCTAGCATGCTGCAGACAACCTGTCTGGCCTCAGCTGAACTTTGAGTATGTTGCAGGAGCAGAGGCAGAGAACAGAACGACAGCACCAGCGGCACAGAAAAGCCCTGCTGGTTTCACATGTTACCAATGAAAGCAATGCGAGAGTCTTTTAGCCTGTCGGTCAATCAGTTACCACTGTGTCAGGCATGACAATTCTGTCGCAATAGACTACTACTAGTCCATAAAGAAGCAGTTCACAACAATTATTGACTGTCTGCACCGCATGAACCCGCCCCTCTCCCCACATAACAACAACACAATTAACAACAACAGCAGCAGTGTTGTCAAGGCTGAGCTAAAGCCCGCCTGTATTCACATCCATTTTGCATTGTTATTAATAGCTATTTATGGGACTTGTTCCAGATGATGGGCCGACTGCTGACATTAACAAGACGTTCAGGCCTTGTAAAGATGGTATCTCTCTGCTGAGTGTGTTGCAGGATTACTGTATGATTCTTGCCCTCCTTTCTCTCTTTCTCTCTCTCTCTCTCTCCCCCCTTCATTTTCCGTCCTCTCTACAGATCATCCACTCACTCATTCAACCAGCAGTTCCTTCTTCTCGGTTTAAACCTCTCTCTTCTCCCTTTTACTCCGCCTCCCCCCTTTGCTTGTGCCCCCCTCCCATCCACCTCCTGTGAGGCCGCCCACCCCTGAGAGTGATTAAACGCTGCTGAAGGGCCGTTATGCTAACTAACGCACTAATCATTTAATACACACATTACCACAGGGGCCCTTGTGGCTCAGTCTGCTGACAAGGTCCCAAAACACACTCATGCACACATGCCCACCTCCCCACATCGCCCACACCCCCAAAACACACACACACACACACACACACACACACACACACACACACACACACACACACACACACACACACACACACACACACACACACACACACACACACACACAAGAAAATACAACTCTCTAAAGAAATAGTGTGATCAAGTACTAATTAGGAGATTTTCTCCCCATCAGCATTAAGTTGAATTCCCTGACGAGCCATGATCTCGTTTTATCCACAAACTGAAAAATATATATATATATATATCTATATATATATATATATATATATATAACAAACGGACTGGGTCGACTGTCCTCCGCAATGGATTTTACGCAGTAGCACAGGATGTTTGGGGGAAAAAACTGCTCACTTGCTTACATGCCATCTTGCTCCCGCTGCCCATGGAGCAGTTGATGTAGCAGCCTGTCTGCCCATGGCCATGGAGCAGCTGCACTATCTGTTAGTGAATTCGAGCGTGCGCAGAAGCTTGTGCAACGCTTGATGAAAGGAGGAACCTACTAAATTTTAATCATGTTAAATTAATTGTCAAAAACTGAATGCTCTAATTCATGAACAGAGGTGTAATTATTATATTGGTAAAGATTAGCTACAGGAACAGGAATACATGCAGGACCCAGTTGGTTTAAGAGAAAAGCATCAAATGGGCAGATATTAATCACAAAACTATTATAATATGATGTTTTAGGCCTTGAGGCATACTTTTCTGATTGGAGAGGACATGACCAAAATCATTTAACTATAATAACTCTGAGGAAAATTTGCAGTTTAAAGCTTGATCTGAATTCAAATAGCGTAAGCAGTGACCAGGATAAATGTAAGTATATCCCCAAAGTACAGAGATAACGCTGTTAATCATCCAAGCTGTGCTATTAAACACCAGGAATACACTTTGAAAATAGAAAAACGCCCTCTGAAATTATGTGGTCGAATTACTGCAAATGTAAAATACCACGGACGACTGTTAGAGTATGTGATTTTCATCTTGAAGCGCATAAACTTGGAAGAATAAATGTTTGAGTAAGTATGTTAAAAGGAAATATTAAAAAGGCTGTCTGCATCGATTGAAGTCACAACGACTGTTAAGCTTTGGTATATTTTTCCTCTTATCTCAACTATGGATTTATAGAGGATATGACCTTCAAACCACGTGATAACTTTGTTACAGTCTACACAAATGTTCATGTGCTCTAGTCTTTTAATGTCAGCAGTAAATGTGCAGCTTATAATATTGTTTACTCAGTTGAAGTAAATAACCTTGGAAACAATTTCTTTATTATTTATGAATGCTTTTTGATGTACAAATTAGTCCAAACTTGAGGAGAACGTATTTTCAACATAACAGTGTCATCCTAAAGTCAGGAATTACGCACAGTAGATCAATCTATTCATGCGATTTTATCAATAAGATCTGTTTATAGGCAAAGCTGAAACAACTACAGTCCTCCACCAGGGTTCTGCGTTAGGAGGTCATGTGCCAATCCCTGACGCCCTTGATTCTGTCCAATCCCTTTCCAATATCCTGCATATATCCCCAATGTGTTACCAAATCCCCATTCCAACAAAAATTCTCACTGCTAAGCTAAATAAACACATCACACATGAAAGAGGATTGATTCAATGCCAAGTGGGCAAGTAATTATGGGCATGGTCTTAGTTGAAAAAAAAAGAAAACGACCCTCAGACCCAGTCAGGTTTTGACTATGCAGCAAACTCTCTGCCCACATCAGCAGACACAGGCAGACTTTACAGTCATCTTGCTGATAGAGCGTAACAACCCAAACTGCCTGCCCGAGATTCACACAAACCAAATACGACTGACCATTAGGAGACCATTAGTATTCCCATTTTAAGCCACATCTTATTGCACATTGGTTATATTTAAGTACTGTGAGTGAAAGCCTGAACAAGTAGGTGTTTTCTCTGCTGAATGCTGTTTTTGTATACCTAGGGTTGTTAACAAAATAAAACTGGACTGACCTGTGGTCAGTTTACATGTCACAAAGTTGCACAGAAGCTAAAAGCACACTGAAGATGCCATTTTACTCCCTACACTCCTGTTTTTGGATTCAACCAGTGATAAAACACACCATCTGCTTATATATGGGCAGATGGAAGTTTAGCTTTTTATTTTATTTTATTTTAATTTCAAAAACAAACTTGAACTTGTAAAGTGTGTACTATTAGTCACACCGACTTCCCCCCCACCCCTATGAAACTGGTTTCTGAACATTTACAAAAGGACAAATACACATTTCCCACAGTTAATTTCTAAACTCTGATCAAGATGACCACTGAAACCATTTGAATTCTTTGCAGTAAGGACTGTCAGTGCCTAATTGGTCCAGCAACCTGATCCTTGCTAGCACACACTTTGCAGTTTATATTACTGTCGCGACTAAAGATAGCCGATAGCTAGATTAATAGATGGCTAAATAGAAAGATGAGGACCTTTCATTTTTATAATGACCGGAATGGGGACATCTGTCACTATCTGTCCGAGTCACGGCTGTGATCACTGCCGACTGCCTTGGCATGTTTCAGTTCAAACAAAAAGTGGCATGCAGAATACTGGAAAATAAGTTTCAGAAGAGGAATTCAAATGTTTATCCACACCTCTCTAGGAAATGTCCTAGTGAGTTGCATATCTTAAACTATGTTTACAATTCTGAATGTATTATCTTTCCTTGTCACTAAAGGCAGCTACCAGCAGCTCCTCAGTCTAGTTTTTTAAAGTTAATGTTAGGCAAGGCAACCACTTTTCTCGCTGCGATCTTGAATGCCATCAGTGACGGAGATCATGCCAGCTTGATAAACCTTTAAAAAGAATTTGATTACAAATATTTAAAAAAAATACCAAACTTCATATTATAGGATGATACAAATAAGATACACTGCCTTGGGATATGTAATACTTGTGTTGTTTGTGTTGATACGTCAGTGGAACGCCTGCAGTGCACCATGGAGCACCACACAAAATGCATGAAACATTCGTGTCCACTGTGTTTGGGGCCTTCAGGCTCAGTCTCTGAGGTCAACGCTCTGTGGCTCTTCTTGGCCTGACTTTGAAATGTCTTACTTTTCATGTCTGAAAACAGTTTTAATTTACTGGTGTACTAATTCATTTAACCGTTCACATTAACTCGAGCACTATTTTTAAATCTAGCTCCGGCTGGTTTGGACTGCACTGTCTAGTTTAACAGAGGATGGAATATGGTGTGTGCAGGGGAGCATTAAGTGGGCTGTAATGTCTGTGTGATTGCTGTAACAGCCCTGCTTGGCTTGGCTGGACTGGCCCACAGCAGCAGTCCCTGTCCTGGTTCATTTGGTCGTCTGGTCAGCTGTAAAGACGATTGGAACAGATTGCCAACACTCCCTAGAGAGACTTCAACACCGACTTGGCCAAGAAGCCTCTCGCACACTGCTCCACACGCGTGTGCTCTCACATGAGTGCACAGACAGGCCGCTGCAGTAACTTGGGGAGCCCAGTCTTTCCACATTCTTTTGAACTCCGTTTCAAAAGAGGAAATCTGCTAACATGTTCGCCCAGTGAAATTTGGCATGGAGAGCTATGTTCGCAGCAAGGACGGGAGGTTGGGCCAGACGGAAATGAGTATCTCTCCATCCTAACACTGTGTTAATAATACTAATCACCGATAACAGTCACGGGTAAACAAATCCTATTACCAATGGCCATCAGACCTAAGGTGTATGTATGTGTGTTGATCTCTCCTAATGAAATTCCTTCCACTCGTCTGCAGGCAGAGAGAGGCCTTTCTATCTGACTAATTCGCTCTAATTACTCTAATGAGCCACAGGTGATGATACAGTGAGAATGATTAATTAAATGGGAGGCCCCAATCAGGCATGTCTGATTATGCCAATCATATTGACTGCAGACTAAATGAGATAACAGGAGACAGACGCACTTTAATTGAGGTATCAAAACTTTGTGGAATTCCTTACACCCTCACGCTCCGACGATGCCCAGACAGATAGGCTGGTGGAATGACAACAAAGTTATTGTTATGTACACAGTATGAAGTCAATCTGCAGCTGCTTTCTGTGCTGCCATGGTGACCGGGAGTGCACGCCGTGGCGAGCGCACCACACAAAGATTTGCTTCAGATCTCATTCTCTGTAGAATAATTGGGACTGTAACTGCTAGAAACACTTTGTTTACACCTAGTCTGCAGTCACACATGCCAAGTAGTCTGCCACTACTCCTATAGTCCAAACACCACGGAACTCAACTGCTCCACATTCAGTGCATGTTTTACACATTCATCTAATGGAGTGCCACCCTTGAATTCAAGCCAGGCGTACGAAGAGACAGACAAAAATACATCCACCTCTTCGCAGTAATATTAACACCATATTAGTCACACTACAGAAGACGCTAATATTTAAAAATATTTATTAGCTTTCCCGTGTTCATTACAAAGCGAGGAGCCATTTACAGCCTCTGTACTTGGCAACATGACACAGATGTTTAACAGATGAAGTTTTCTGTCCTGCCAGTGCAGTCACTAATCTTTCCTTTTATCTCTGGCATGTCTGAGGCTGTTATGTGGTTATGATAGTAAACAGTAAAGGCGTCTGGAGAGATGTCTTATCTGAGATCTACGAGGCCTACCTTTCAAACTCCCCCGCCATCTCCCCTGCGCAGCATTCCACCTCCTATGTGGCTGCCTGTTCTGTATGCCGAACCTACTGCGTGGGGGTGGAGTCGTGGGGTTGCGGCTCAGTCAGGAGCGACAGCCACGCTTGCTACAACGACACGGTACATGATCACAGATCACAGGCACGCCCCCTCAAAACACAGCACAACAGCAGCACAGATAAGAGACTACAATCCAGGCTGCCTGTCTGCCTTCCTACCTTTGACATAGCAGGGTGCACAACTTTAAATGTGCCAGCAGATGCTGTTTTCACAAACCACACACAGGGTTTGAAGACGCAAGTCACATCCTCGTTAATTTCCGTTTTTGCTTTTGCTCTCACCCATTGGCGTGAAAGCCACAAAGTTTTCTTTACCACAAGCTAACAATACAGCTTCATTACAACTGAGGTCTCAACACTTTTTTTCGGTGGGTTTGTGCAACCGTGTGTGCAAGCGTGTTTGTGTGCAGAGCGGTTGGGGGTGAGGGGGGCGGGGTGGGGGGGGGTCAGCTTAACACTCTCCACAGTCTAACAAGACACTTGTGGTCCCTGAGCGTTTTGCTCCTTTTTTTTTTTGAACACAGATCCATATCTACCAACAGCACAGGAGCTGTCAAGACTCACCTCAGTGATGCTGACGCAAGCCTGGATCAAAAACAGTCTTTTTACACCGCAGCTTCGTTTTTATTGATCCATGTTTCTCTGCTGAGAGACTGGTTGTTGTTTTATCTCCCCAACATCCAAGCCTCAACTCTCCTGAAGCTTACTGAGAGCTAGTCATTATTTTGCCTGACCCATTGTCTGACGAGGGGATTCTGAGGCCCGGCCGGAACCTAAATACAAATATAATGAGACTAAGATGGTTTCTGGCATGGAGGAAGTGCAGCTCACTTGGTCTCATTTTGTAGAGTTTGAATTTAGCTGGAGGCCTGTGTCACAAAGGGTGAGTGGTGTGGAGTGTGCAATGGGAGGAGAGGGTTACGGCGATATGCTAGGGTGTAATGCATTGGTGAAAGGGCAAGATTTTTCATCCCTGCGTTTACAGGGTGGAACGGCTAGGATATTGAGATCTGAGATAGGATCAGAGGGTAGTGAGCTGTTTCAGCTACGATAAAGGCCACGCATTACAAACACAGCACTGATAGAGAAGTGAGAGAGAGAGAGAGAACCAGAGAGACACAGACAGAGAGAGGGAGAGAGTATCACACCTCTCATCCCTGAATTAATGCCTCCATTCTGCCAGGAAGCCATTCTGTGCCAGTGAGAGGAGATTGGGGAGGGGATGAGTGCACAGATACGGACTAAAAAATGGAAACTGCGATCATGGAGAGGGGCGATAGGGATTAATCAAGTCTGGAAGAAGAGTGGGGCTCTCCAGGCCCTGCAGCACATATACGAGCCTGGGGACCAAACTTTTTTTTAATTTTTTTTTTTAGACAACTTACATGGCTGCTGTTAGTTCATATGTCAATAAATGCACATACAAGCAGCCATCAGTAGAAAATGACATAGTCAAAGGTGAAGCCTTGCAATGTAATGCTGCAGACTTCCACGCCATCCAACACACGTGCAAACTCGCCTTTTTGGCCTAGAAAGTCTGTGACCCTTAACAATAGAGCAGTATTCAAAGTTGCTCTAATTTAGTTAAGATCTGATCTGTTCTCAATTCGTTAGCCTCTTTTATTTGTTGTAATTCACTTAGACTTCCATATAAGGACGACTGGCAGCTTCCTGCTGTTGGCACAGTTACAGGACAGTGAACAAGGTGTGCATCACTCTCATGTGCCTCTGGTACATTAAATCCCTGCTCTGCGTGATGCCCTTTTTCCACATTTTAATTTAGCCTCGTCTATCTGTTGTATCCAGTAATTTTCTAGACGCCTGATGACACATCAGCATGAATTGTGCCATAGCCTATAAAAGCAGCATGGTGATGTCTGAGCATAAATTAAAAGCATACATCCAAATGCCCCATTACATTAGACATGTCTTTATGTCTAGAATATTTAATATGTCCAGACCCTGCTGTCACTCCTTTCTAGCGTGGCCTAGCCTTCTGAAAGAGTTTGACACTCATGGTCTATACGATCAACATCAACAGAACATGTCCTGAGGCTTGGTCTTACTCAGCCTTTATGAGTAAGAGTTTTCTGCTCTGCTTGCACGAATTTTCAGAGGAACAGGCAGAGAAACACAGTGCAAAAGAGAGAATGAGCATAGCTAATCCTTACAGTAATGACAGAATAATTAGCTTGCGTTAGGCTAAGTAATGGGTTGTAATTATATCATTTATTCTGTGTTGAGAGAATGTGATATAAAGCCTGCACAATGAAGCAAGAGGAATTGAGCTCAGTGGGAAGTAGGATGGAGCATGTAAGAGCTCAGGCTCTTTCTATTGATTGATCCAAACATCAAACGAACCACTAGAGTAATGGGGGGAGTGAAGGACAGCTAAAAGCTATTTGGAGCCTTCACTGCATAAAAGACTTGACCTGTTCCACACAGCCTACATATCAAAACCATCAAACAGCAATCAATAGACCAAAGCGGTCAACTCAACAAACCGTCACCCTACTAAAACATCAAACCCCCGGCCCAAGCGTCAGATGATAGGCTACACTCAGCTTATCCATTACCATCAGATAAAGAGGAGATAAAACACAGAGCCTAATCCTTTCATGTGTCGTGACAGCCACTGCAGCCTCCGAGGCATTCCTTCAGTCTGGCTCTCAAATAGTTTTATGGCGGAAGGCAGCCATTCAGTCAGCCAGCCAGCCAGTCAGAGCTGTTCTGGTCTGTTTGTCTTATTTCACAGTTTACACGCTGTTTTATAGGTAGTTATTATGGTCGCCATGGTGATGCCATACGTTTTTATGGTCTTTTGGTCTGAGGGCAGAGAGTGTAATAAACGAAAAAACACACACACATGAAAACAAAGACTCACAAAACACACTCCTGCTGTGGAAAGGTCTCCTGTCCCTCCCTCCCTCCCTCCCACCCTCGGTCTTTATCAGTCTCGCCAAATGCCTATCGCTCTACTTTCTGCTTCATGTGAAACATGGATAGGCTAACGTAGATTTGTCCTCTCTCATTCCACATCTGGAGCTGATCAGAGGGCCTCCTGGAAGTTGAGGCCTCTGGGCCTATTAATAACCATACCGCTGAACTCAGGGTCAGACAGCAGTCAGCGGATGAGCCTGTGTCTACTAAACACATAGTCCCTTCCCCCTCTCTCAAGAGGACGACTCTCACTTTTAAAAATGAGATGGCAGCCTACAGAGCTTAGCACTGGACACCCGATTTTATGCCTTTTAACTGGGTCTTACAGAGACTCATCCAACTCGAGCAGGAGCTCCCAAATTATGCACAAATAGGGAAAGAAAGACTTCGCATGTAGTCATTTGGCTTTAAAATAAAACTGATACACAAGTGTAGAAAAACATTTTGACAATTTTCTCTCTCTTTCTCGTTTTTACCGCCTTCCTTTCCGAGTGTCCAAACAAGTTCAAGTTCAAGGAGGCTAGACCTGTTAAAAGCAAGACAGATGGTATAGTCATCATCCGTTAGCGCTAAAGGTTAGGCCACTCAGACAGTCCAGGTCATACAGAGGGCTTCGGGGTCACACCACCTCTGAACCTTAGCCCCAGTCTGACAGCTGCTCAGGTCAAAGGTCAGGGAGAGGCTAGGGTGCAGTCTGAGGATGGTCAATGCTTTTAACAGATATCGGACATCATTTGTATAAAAAAAAAATGTTAATGTTTTCGTAGACAAAGCCGTGGACCAGCCTGAAGAAAGTTTAAATTAACCATGAAATGATTACTGTACAGTAATCATAGAAGGTTCCTGACAGAAAATAACTATTTAATCTGATGTCCACTACAATTTAAACTAGTATGACAGGCATCGATTTTGGTTCACTGACCTAATTTAGAAAGACTTAAATGATTACGCCTCAGCAACTGAAAATAAACACAAGCAGTAAGTACATCCAGTACCTAAACACTTCTATCAGCAAAGTTTTGCCAACCTACCTCAACTAAAAAGTAAACCAGTGAATACTGTGCTGATTACAGAGAACAATTTCTTAAGCATAACCCACCCCCATCCAACACACACACACACACACCTGTGAATACAGGGTAGTTGAATCATCATAATCGGTGGTAGTTTTCTGCTGAGCCCAGCCAGCAGTCTGTGTTATTTTTAGAGGGCTGACACAGAAGCAGGCCGTCCATTTACTCCGTGAGCTGGCAGCAGGACCATCACAGCTCTGGTTGCTTTTAAACTACCAAAATGGGAATGAGCTCAACATAAACACTGCAAAAGGTGTGGACAGTTACAGAAATTAAATTAGCTCAGATTCAGGACCATTACCATGCCATTACTTAAACATTAGGCTCCTTGCAACATAAGGCAGTGTATGAAAATGTCAAACCCACAGACAGTTACTGACTGGCCACTGAACAAAAGCCAGACAGTCAATAAAACGTCTTTGCCTAAACGAATGTCTATAAATTGGTGTTGGCTTGTTAGTAAAACATCCACTATTTCTTCCTTTCATAGCTGAAAATAAAAGAATAAAAAGTATACACAAGAAAACAAGGGGGAGAAAAAACAGACAAACAATCAAATTTTCTCCAAAAATGACACGTATATATAAACATGTTCGGGGAAAGGTTAAATGTTAACTGTTTGAATAAAATGAATCTGGTGGCAAAAGTCCTGGACGGACTGAATGCAAGACAGCACAAAGCAAAAAAAGGAACCAGTAACGCAAAGGAAAATGGAGAAAGAACCTGGTCTAAAGGTTGAGGCCTGCTCCCATCTGATCTGACTGATGGATTGAGCCTTAGGGCCGGCTATGGATCTAGAAACTGAAGCCATGATTGACATTGAAAATTACACAGAGTGAGCTATTAGCAGATACCAAGCCATATCATAATTCAATCCCTACACCATCAAAGTGCACCAATATCATAATTCAATACCAAGAACCATTAGCCTGCAGCACACCAATATCATAATTCAATCCCGAGGCCATCAGCCTTTGCCAATATCATAATTCAATACTTGGACCATTAGGACACACCAATAGGCCTATTAGAATTCAATACCTATGGTCAATGATCTAACGGACACTGATACTGGAGTCATGGGTTGACATGGGATAAGGCCTGCACATAAGGTTTCTCAGACCCTATTTAGCCTAGACACCGTGATAACAGGGAGATAAACAACACTAAAATTAGGTAGGGCAAGTGGTTCACCAATAGCTTGGCTACACCGGACTCTGAGGACCACAGAGTGTTTGCTGCAGAAACAAATTTCGACAGGCTTATTGCTGAGGGACACATTTTAAGGAACAAAATGAAGCACTGCATTAGCGTCAAACTTAGCAGTGCACTAAGCCAAAGTTGTCAAAAATGTTTCGAACACTGGCCTCCAGTGTGTGACCATCTGCAGTTGGTCTAAATTATCACATTGTGGTACCTTGTGGAAACAGGACTGCATTTCGTTTTCTGGTCCGCTGCCTCTGTTTATATTTCCATGTTAACATCTCGTTTAACTCTTCAAAATGCCGTAAATCTCATGCAGGCTGTGCTTGCTGGGTCATCAGAAATCTGCTCCTCAACAGCCAATCAGATGCTTTCTAAAAGCTCAGATTTCCTCGGCTGCTTTAAGTCCCTTTTTCACAAAAGTTGTCATTATTCAAAGTTATTCTCACCGCAGATTTCTTAGGTTTCCACACTTAACTCTAATCCTCATGTACTGCATGTGGAGTGTAAAATGACTGGAGAATGGAAAATATAGTGAAGAATAATGTATTACTGAAAAATACAATTACTTGAATGACTGAACTAATTTGACAACTGACAAACCATTTAAGTCATTTTTTTAGTAATGCAAAACAGTAATTAGTCCAGCTTCTCCGTTTTTTTCTGCTGATTTTTCTGATTTTCTGCAGTTTTTAGTTTTGTTTTTTTAATCGGAAACTAAACATTTTTTGTATTATTATTATTATTATTGTTCAGAAAAAAAGCTACATAAAGACTTGGCCTTTAGAAAATTGTAACTAGTATTTTGTAAAAAAAAAAATCTGACATTTCTTAGACCAAACAATTAGTCAGTCAATCAGGAGGAGGATTTCTTGATTTTTAAAAAGTGAAAATAATCATCCGTAGCAGCCTTAAAGTTGAGGGTGTCATCTTAAATTAAAAAAAAACCTGTTTATTTGTAGGTCACATAAATCTAAAGCAGATACAGCAGGTATATTCTTTAAATACTGTCACACACAACATATTAAACATGACCTCCTTCATGAAGGTTAGATAATTGAAAACGTGTTCAAACAAGTACAACATATGTGCAAAAGAAACAAGAAACTAGTGTGTGACTGGATTATTTTGTTGCACGTATGGATCGAAGCCCACCGCTGATGTGCACATTCTTATTCAACTATGGACAAGAACAGACATTTTTTTCCCATGGGAATGCCAAATTTTTTTGTTTACTGAAAACCTTGGGCTTAATATTACAAGATGAACAATAGACTATACAAGATTACATCAGCCCCAGAGGCGCCATTTCAAGTGTACGCTTGATTTTTAAATCAAGTGGGCATCATCCTCAAACTTCCAAGTGGAAACGGCCAATTTATTTCACAGCAGCCTAAAGAGAAGTGTCCGGCCACAGCAGCCCTCGCTCTCTTTACAGCGCAGCACAATAATGGATGCTTCTGTCATGAGATACGGTGAAACTCTATGATGCTGTAGGTGAGAGAGACTCCAAGTGGGTCTGTAAATAATGCCTGCCACTTGAAAATAGGTCTCTGGAAACTGCCCCCTGTGCTCCTGTTGCTGGTTGTTGGGTGGACATTTTGTCTCTGTAGTTTAAGTGTTTTAGTATTATGTAGCAAAAAATGTGAAAGCAATATAAACAAGATTTTTTTGGGGGGGTGATTATGAGTCACATCAAATACACATTTCTGGCATATTTTGAGGTTCAATGAAGTTTTTCCAAACTAAAGAGCTGCAGTGGGATACTTTTACAGGGTGCCAGTTACTGAGTCCAGCTGGTAAAAACACAACACACACTGCAGCCTTGAAAGTTATAACTAAGGTTTTAGATTTTATTTACAGTAGCTGCTAAGGCATAAAAAACTTTTATTCTATACTGGCTGTCAAACCCTAAAAGAAGTTTTTATTGTGTCATTATTTCATTCCAGAAGGCACAAAACAACCATTATCTAAAATTTGGAGGGTGGATGTTAAAGCCAAATAAAGTCAGTTGTTTATAAAAGAATATCACAGGTATGATATCCAATATATACACTCATGAATTTATTACGGAGGAGGATATTTTTGCTTTAAGCTGCACATTATGTTAGGAAAAAATGATTAATTATGCTCGATAAGATTTGTGTTTTAGTGACCAAATTTCACACTTTGAAAGAAATATTTTGACAGAATGCTAATAAATGATAATGATTGTTTGCTTCACTTTCTGCCCTCAAATCAGAACAAACAACCTCTTTATGGTACAAGTTTTCAAGTTATCAATAAAAACAAAAACAGCTGTTTTCTTGGGCAAGGGGAAAAAAAAGGCTATTCAGTATTACAGCTAGAATTATTATTGACGATTTCTACTGCATACAGGAGGGGAGACAATTGTTTAAGCATGTCATCTTATATTAGTGTTTGCATTTTATATTAACAACTGGACCATCTTAAGTACAGTCGGTTCAAATGAAATGCAGTCACCTTCAATGTTGTCTAATCTAAAGTTACAAATTGTGAGCACAAAAACTGCTCTATGTTATATTTTTATCACAACCAGAGGCCTTTCAAAAGCCAATATCTCTGTTTGTCACACACTTTTGCAAAAAGCCTGAATTAAGAGCTGCTGACTCCATCTGTTTAGGTACCTCTATTTTTAGACTCCCGTTAAGTGCTTTGTATCTTTTGTACAAACATCAGATGACACTGGTCCAAATTTCTTTTACCGTTCCAAAGTAAAACTTGTGTAATTGAGAATTCGGATTGCAGCTCTCACAAAGTACAATAGATTTACTTTTTGTGTTAAAGCTCAGACACGCTCAATCTAGAGTAGACTCCCAAAATCAGGGGGAGGGAAAAGAAACTGAGACAGAGAGTGACGTACACTTAATCGCTGAGGAGATGGGGAGTACGGGCCTCTGCTGAGAATTAGCCACTGATAAGGTATATGAGGAGAAGTTTTCAGTTTCCTGAGAGCGGCACGGGGTGCGTGTCCTCCATACATTTACACTGTAACCTCTTAGAAAGTAAGATGACAAAGGCCCGACCGAAGCAGGCCGAGGACAGACCAAAGACCTGACATGCACTCGTCCCTCTCTCTGACTCATGCTTAGTCGCTCACCACCCACCAACACACAGTGAAACCTCAGTCCCAATGCCAGGTTTTGTCACTGGGCAGAGAAGCGGTTGGCTACAGTAAAAGCATGACGTGATGCCCCTTCCTCTGTGCTCCCCCAGCCTGTGCAGCAACAGAGGGGTAAAAATATCCTACCAGGGAGTTCAGACAACCAGCTCATAAATTAACACTAAAACTCACGCAGACAACAGCGAGCCAGTCGCTGAGAGATTTAAACCACTCAGGTTGCCACTGACCACAGCTCTGAGATCAGCTTACAAAAACCTTTTCCTAAATTTACCCATTAGGAGGTGGTGAACAGAACGGGGTCTCGATCCGTTTTCATCCAAGTCACTATTTAGCCGTGCGCTAACATGGTGAACTATTTTTCAAAATGGCTCTAGGGTGCGTTGTTCCAGGAAATGTTATGAGGTGAGATGTAGGCTATTAGGCTTAAATTGGGAATTGTGTACAACAGAATGGTCTGTTCCTAATTTTCCAAAGCTTACACAGGAAATAAAAAGTGTAGGTTTAGGCCCAGCAATTCCCTCACATCTTATTAAGGCTTGCCTGTAATGAAGCGCAATCTCTCATTGCTCTCAAGCAGAAACGCAATGTTCCAGCAAACTGCTTGACTGGGTCAAAAAAAAAAAAAAAAAAGGAAAAAAAAAAAAAAAGGAAAAAAGAAAAAACAACAGGAGAGAAGAGTGATGATCCCCTCTAAAGAAACTCAACTCTGTAATGGACGGACAGGGATTACAGACGTTAAAACCTCCTCCATCTGTAATTCACTGTCACCCTGCCATCATCTCTGAATCACTGATCCACTTTGCAAGTGTGCAAGACCTTGCTAAAAGCATCACTGTTGCACCCATTTGTGTTTGTAGTGGTGGTGAGGGGGGGTGGGGCGGGAGGGGGGCAAGGCATGCAGAGACGACAAGTTAACAGCTCGCTGTGCTGTTTCAAAGCACTCTCTGTCCTGTAACAACCACCTAGCTAGTTTCTCACACAGGGAATGGGACCCACTGATCAAATAGGATTTTAATGAACATCAGCAGTTGGAGCCTGAGGAATAGACGCTATGATGGCTTAAAGCTACTGACATCTAGGTTGGGTTGGATTTTCATCATCAAAAAGAAACATAAAAAGGAAAGAAAACATTCCTTTGCTGGTGCCTCTCGCACAGACCAAACAGGCTGCGAGTGTACAGCGCACACTGTCCATTCGATCACACGGACGAGGCAAATGAGAAAGAAATTGTCTGACAAGCCCATGTGAAGACGACGATCATATCATGCTAACCCCACATTATCCTTAAAAAATGGAGAGGAAAAAAAAAAGGTTCTTCTCTGAAGGCTTTCCTCTCAGAGGCTCTCAGTGGGGGGTGGGGGAGTAAATAAGATGTCATCAATAATAGACAGTGAATGTTCTGAGCAGTTCTGCAAGCGCACACACACAGACACACACACACACACACACACACACACACACACACACACACACACACACACACACACACACACACACACACACACACACCAGCTCCGACTGATTCCTATCCTGCAGACAGGCCTGCCAACCGCCAGCCTTTTTGCACACGCTCAGATTCACTGTCCTGACTAATCGCTTGTGATAGGGGCCTTTGCCATAATTACCCAGGGCCTTATCACAAACTTATGCGATGCATTTTTCATGTCCTGGCTGCTGGCGGTGCCTTCACTGTCCGTGCTGGCAGTCAATCTACGAAAAAAAAGACTTGATCTCAGACAAATTCACACACACCCACCGGTTCAAACAGGGCGAAGTAGGTGAAAGCACTGTAAAGGGCCACAGAAGTGAGAAAGAGAGGAAAAAATATAAAGAGAAAGGGAAGGGAGGGGGAGGGAGAAAACGATGGGGGGGGGGGTGGCAGGAAGGGGGTGGGAGATAGATGGTGAGGAAAGACAAGAGAAAGCGGTCTCATTTTTTTTTTTTTTTTTTTTTTTTACATAATGCATGAACAAGGGAGCACGAGTAGGAGGACCAAACAGGATCAAATAAATAGGAGAAGTGAAGCCTTGATGATGTGGCGTAAGTGCAACACAAAGCCCGCTGGGAAGACTTGTTCACTGTCCTTTTGTCTACACAGTCATAGGGGCATCATGACCTACATAAAAGTTTAAATCCCAAGCTTGTGCAAAATAATGTATGAACAATTGGGCTAGCCTACATAATGCAATCTTATGTTAATGACCGGGCTACTAATATTCATAAAGTGTGATTTGAAATTCAGCAATGCATGTTAAATGCCACGGGGGGGAAAAAAAAAAAAACAAACACAACAGTGCCATTGTCTGCATGTCTTGCGATAGGTCAAAACAGCCTATATTCACACACTGAACAGGCCCCAATATTTCCCTCCTCCCGTGCCGCGGATCTCTCCTCCGTGCACGCCGACATCAGCGGCGTGCGTGAGGCTGGGAGTTCACCACCATCGCAAGGTCAATGATCTATCCGATTTCTGACATTACTGCCTTTTAATTGCATCAACAAACACTGCCCCGTCCTGTCCACTTTCCAACAGACGTGGCAAATGTGTGTAAAAAAAAAAAAAAAAAAAAACCTCACGGTGTGGAGCTGCCGTCGGAGGAGGAGGTGGTGGTGGTGGTGGTGGGGGTGAAAGAGGGAGAAAAACGGCCGAGTTGATGAACCGTAATCCCGGAGACGACTTCGATATAAACTGCCTCAGAACCGTTAGCCGTTAAGCTGGCTAATGTTTTCGGCTAAACTTGCCAATGTGACAGTTAAAAACACACCAAAAAAAAAAAAAAAAAAAAAAAAAAACCCACAAAAATAAAAAAAAATAAAACACAACACGCTGTTGTGTGTCTGTGTTGCCCGTCTCAGCGGCTGGTGTCACCAACAGCGCCACCGTATAATGAGTCGCACTTATTTTATTTATTTATTTATTTTCTTCTTCTTCTTCTTCTTCTTCCCCCCAAATTATCCAACCTTACAGCGGCTAAAGCGTCGGGCTAACTACGGCTACTCGCTCCGGTAAAAGTTGAACAACACGTAATAAAGATCGCCAACCAGAAGCTCTCCTCCGAAGCGCCGCCGTTCGGCTTTTTATTTCGGCGCATCCCGGCGGCGTCGCCCCGGCTCGCCCCGGCTGCGGTGTCCGATCGATGTTGAATTGAACAAAGAGGATCAATTTCTGATCAGCGAGAGAGCCACTTTCATCAATGTGAGGAAGAGGTCTTGAATTCTCTTCCGAAACACCTACGAGGCGGCCGCCGAATAAACAACGGCACAAAAAAAAAAAAACACGCGGGCCCCCCCTTCCCCGAAAGAGACGAGGCGGCCGCGGCGAGCGGAGACCCGACGATTAAAACGGGAGCTGGAACTGACCTGTAGTTGTTGTAAGTCAAAGCGCTTCCAATATTGAAACATCGATCCTGCATTGGCCGCCATCTTGAGACATATTGAGACAGGAATGAGATGCTGATAGAGAGCGCGGGGGTTGGAGTTCAGTGGAGAGGACCGGGTCGGCCGCAACACCCGGACCGGATCGCAGCCACCGCCCGCCCCGGGAGCAGCCGCCGCACGGAACGGAGTCACCCAACAGCAGTGTCGCCTTAATAACGCCATTATAATTGCTTAAATAGCATTCTATCAACATTCAGATATTACAGGTAAACAACCGAACTGGCGTTGAATTACTCTTCGTTTTATGATGCCGAAATTACAGGAAATGGGGAGAGACGTATGTTTGGTGCGGTAGTTTTGTTTGATCTCCACGTGTTATTGAGAGCAAAAGATCATACAGAAATAATGCCAGAAGGCTACTTGGAAGCCATATCCAAAAAGGAAACCAATCCCTCAGGGGGAGCATTCAGGATCAATGTTTCCTCTGAAGATCATGTAGACCCACAGCTAATCATTTATTACATCAATAATCGTTGCGAATTCATTGTGACAGTGGGATTTAGAAATAAAAAGCCAACTATTAATGAGTGATTTTTTTTCCTTATGCACCTTAGCTAAAAGTAATTCTGCTGTTGACACTGCTCATTTACACCCGTTACTTTTTTTGATGCAACTACCTGAGCTGCAATAATATACCGATTGCTTGATCAATAGAAAATGTATCTCCAACTATTTTGGTAATCCTTTAATCATTTTATGTCCTTTTTTAATGAAGAAAATGCTAAAAAAAAAAAAATGTCTGATCTCTTACAGCAAATATTATTTTGCTGATTCTTTGTCCTTCATGACGATAAACTAAACATCTTTTGTTTGTGGACTGTTAGTCAGAACAAAACAAAAGATTTTAGGTTGCACTTTGGGCCTTAAGAAACACTGACATTTTTCACTATCTTCTGACACTTAAGAGACCACTCAACTGATCAATTCATTGACAAAACAATCGATAGTGAAATTAATTGTTAGTACCAGCCACCACACTGAACAAAAAAAATAAAACATTAATTTGAGTTATTAATACAACATATTTTGTGTGTTGTTTTTTCTAGTGACCGTCATTAAAGGCTTTTTGCACACGCTCCATCCATTCAACTGCAAAAAATAAGGTTTTGTCTAAATTTAAACATAATTCGAGTAATTGTTGAAAATAGAATCCAGGATAAAGTCTTTTATTAAAATAATTTTTCAAACAAAACATTCAACTTGAATCAGTCGTAGAAAAAAAAAAATCCTCAATGATTACAGTTACTGCTTTGTACATGTAGGGTTTGGTTGTTGTTTTTTGTGATTAAAAGGATGAATGTAATGTATACAAACCCATCTTATGCAATAAACCATGGTTGGAGGCCCTGCTGAACTTGGCCATTGAAGAATTGGTAAAAGATGGAGTGGAGTTGGCACAAGCTATGTCCAAGTTCATGATTTTATCTGTTTATAATAATATGATTAAGACCCTAAGCTTGATGTTTCTGTTTGAGGTAAGCAAATATCAATCTGATTAATTAATGAAATAAGCTCGTTGCTTTGTTAATGCAGTCGTGTCACTGCTGCAGCAGGCAGCCCAGTGGTCAGAGTGTCACTGTGCATACATATCCTTTGTTGAAGTGACCTTGAGCAATGCACTGAACCCAGGCTGCTCCTGAGGCGTCACTCCTGCTGACCATGTCCTCTGACCCTCTCAGTGTGTGGAGGTGCCTCAGAGGGATATGCAAAGAATTTCTAATTACACTGCATGTACGGTGAGCCCTAAATTCTTGTGTCAAACTATACCGTCTCATTCACCTTAAAACACATCACGCCTCAGCTTCTGCCTCCAATTGCTCTGCACACCAAACCAGAGCCGAGCTGCTAAGGTTTATCAGGGTGACACATCTGCTGTGCTCATTTTTAGCACTTTGTGGCTTCCCAAATTTGACTTGTTGAGAGTGTCATGAGGTCTGACTCTGGAAAATTCACACCTGCACTCACACTTTGGAGTGGGGTTTTTTTTGTGTTTTTTTCTAGAACGCTGTAATAGAAATATTTTATCGCATTTCTTTTCACCTTCCAATCATTTTCATTTCTTCACAGCCAATGCACTTCAATTGCATCCACTAAAAATAACAGGAGAATTTGCCATGGATAATCACGCCTCTTTCACCGCATTCATGTGGACACAAAGGTGGGCATTTTTGTGCTTTGGATTAGATCAACTTTCAGGCCATTACTTGATTTGATTTGAAACTGTTTGTGTCTCCATCTTCCTACAGTATGAATGGCACACAGTGCTCAACTGATATGTCGCCGAAATAGCTTTGCCTTATTTTATACTTCATTTCTAGACTTAATACAGTGAATTAAAGGCTGGCTTCAGTTTTCTCATCCTACCCAGTCATATGATTTTCATAAAATACACTGAATCACACTCAGGCTTTAGTCACACTGTATATAAGAAGTCAATGCTGCTGCTTTAATTTAATCACTAGCAGTATGATTTACATTATAACTCAAAGTCTTTTTAAGGAGTATAAGAGATTGATCTGCACTATAGGACACAAGGAATACTGTTAGATGCATTTACTTTTTTGACAAAATACTGCGATGAATCCTGTGTTTAATCCTCTCATTCCTTTTCCTTTGTTAATCGGTGCTTTCTTGGCCTGGCCTCTCTGACTTGTGATGCGACCTATCATTAAACCAAACCAGAAATACAGGTCTGAGATAATCTGTACAAGCTTAGTCGCTTTGCAATGTACTCATTGTGCTGTATTTGTATGGTTATCTCTTACCATCACACAAAGAAAGCACACCATATGCCACTGATATTAATAAGAATAGTAAAACAGACAAGAAAAGTTTTCAACAATATTTCTAAATCTATAAGAGTGTGAAAGTAACTATGAAACGTAGGTTTGTGTTAGGAAATGTTTCATGATTATTTCATATTGTTGATGTATACTTTTTTTTAATTTTTTTTTTACTTTGGATAGGATGAGGACTGTTTCAGATATATTGCTAGGTGAGTTGCTTTGTGTATCAGTGACGCATACAATGCCCAACCCACAAAACACCAAAAATACTGTTGCAGAGGTGAAGCATTTTTCAGCAAGAACTTCCCTGCAAACAAAGAACTTTGTCATCCGAGACTCTAAAACAGCTAAACATTTTACAATTATCAATCCAAAATCATCAAAAATAAAAAAACATTTTATAAAAAGGGTAGTCTGTAAATCAAAACAAATCTGTCTCTTCTAAAGCACATGAAGTATTTTCTCTTTAGGAAGACCATTAAACCGGACTGCTTCTGTAGCTTACCTGAGCATAACTGTACGCAGAGATCTTTGACTTTTAGTTCAATTCTGCTTTACATAAATATGAACCATTGCATGTTTTGATGCAAAAATCACTATAAATATAATTTAATTTGATAAGAAAGTTTTTCTTGCAAAGTGTTCTCTGAAAGTCTACAAGCCGTGAACATTAGTCAGTTGAATCTGCACATCCAGATGCTCTTTTCAGTCTCTCTGTATTTCAACACAGTATCTCCATGAGGATTTGACTGAAGCTTCACTAGGCTCTGGATTACTTTGAAGCAGTAGGGGGTACAGAGTCTAAGTCAGAACAAGTAACAGTCAGAGTTATCAATCTGCCTACAAATTACCACGTTCCTGCTACAGAGGTTCATGCATGTTTTCCATGAATAACTTGAGAGGTTTTTTTTTTTTTATCCTAACCTGACTTTTTATTACACTCTATGGTAAAATTACAGAGAGGGAAAAAACTACATAAATTGTTCATGACAAGGACAGCAGAAGGAACATGTTGGGGCCCGGAGGTTTAGCCTCATCAGTTCGTGTACATTTGGTTAAAGTTTAAATATAGAGAAATAAACACACATTCTTTGTGTCATTGCCATTATACAACTAGATCTTATTCCCTGACAGAGCTACAGGGTACAAAATAAAACAGCCTTTCTGTCCTTTAGCTTTCCCACTTTTCTCTGTTTGTGTCCTTTTTCCTCCTGCTCATTGACTCTGCCTGTAAGGTGCTTTTAGCGGGCCTTGTGTGGCCGGGTTAGAGATGGATGTGTGGCCCTTGGGAGCTGCAGGCAGAGTGCAACACTGATCATGTCAGACAGGCTGGGGAGGCTGCATAAGATCATCATCACCCAGCAGTGAAGTGAATCGCCGCAGTGGCACTTTCACACAACCTCTGACCTGCGGGGTAACCTCTGAGGTCATGATCAAGGTCAGGGGTCAGCAAGGGCCTCAGTGATCAGGGCAATCGAAGGCCCCTCCTGCCGCTTCCACTTTTTTTTTCTTCTCTCGCTTCTTGCCCCTCCTCTTTTTTCTCTCTCTCTGTTCTTCTATCTGTTTCTTGGGACCAATTGAGACAACCCGTCCCCTGGGAGCACAAAAAGGAAAGCAAGAGAAAATCAATAGGGAAGATGAGTGAAGACCTGGAGGTCCCATCAAAAACTGAATGCTTCTCTGTGTGCTGGTATGATTCACACATCTACAAAAAAACATACAAGTGGTATCACTTTTGAGGAACAGGAAGTCAGCAGTAAATACAGGTCTGGAGAATGCAAAACTGGAAAGGTTTTAGTGTCGTCCGGGGTCAATAACAAGTAACTTGACAGGCCCTTGTGTCTTTTTTTTTGCCTCTTTTTATCTGCACTGCATAAATACACACATGTGGTTAGCTGCTGTAGTGATGTTAAAATTCAGGAAGATGCAATATTGATTCCTCCATGAGATTCGAGGTCTGCAACAACAAGTGAAAGAGCAGGATGGCAGATTTGTCCTATTCTGGCAAGAGAGATGAGGAAACAAGACACAAATGCCACGCTTTGTTTATCATCCAGGCTGCAATTGTAGCTGTGCAAAATGCCATCATATCGGCAATCAGTTCAACTTTAATTATAGTATGCCTACATTTCCAGCAACATTTGCAGGGTTTTGTGTCTCATAAAAGGATTCAAATAAATACAACTGAAGACAAAACAAACTCATTCCTGCGTATCATCTCCTGAACTCAGGAACCTCTGCTATTTTTTTTGAGAAGGAACATACATGTGTTTATAATGTTGAGCCTCACCAAGTCTACATAACTTATGAGACTGCTGCACTTCTTCCCAACACAAGATAACCCCAGGCAGGACATTAAATGATCATCTGAAAATAGAACTGTTCAGATGAAAGGGAGGATAAATAATGCAGAAAGAATACAAAACCTCTTATGGGGATAACTAGTCACACACACATGCACGCACACAGACATCCTTTTTTTTTTTTTCCTGCACGGTGAAGAAAAGTGAATGGATGTAACAGGAAGGAGGAGGACCCAGTGGAGACACACATGCTTCTCGCTTCATCTCCTCCCACTCCTCCTTGTCTGCCATTTTTTTCCGCTCACATTCAGACTTCATGACATACTCTGTGTCTGTGGGGAGCAATAATGTTGTCCCAGTCACGGCGTGTTTTTCCTGCCCACCAGAGCTCAGACACAACACACAGTGCAGGATTTCCAACCCAGCAGCCTCATCATTTTTTCATGAGTTTTGATCAGAATACATTCTTATAACAACAACAACCTGGCCGGTTGATCTTCCTACACAGAGAGTAATGTGTCACTATCTGAAGGACTGTGTTCTTTTCTTTTTTTTAATTCCTCTTTGTTTGGGTTAGATCACCAAATTAAAACTGTGAGTCATTTATTAACATTTCTGGTTAGAGGGTGCTGCAATGCTGGGTCATATCTAATAAATAAAACATTTCAGACAAACCTTTTCAAAGCTGCGGTGCTGCATACCTAATTTTCAGCTGAAATGTTTATTCATTTGGCAAATTAAACTTGCATGTTGTGAGAAAAATCCCACTGCACTGAACAAACTGCATAGGACACTACACAGGGAAGCTTTCTGCTTGTGTAAGGGAGACACCTGGTGGTGAATGTAACATGTAGCGTTTTATGTGTCCATTCGTGCAGGGCTGAGGGGCACCCAACACGGTTATTGACAAGTACAAAAGTTTTCATTAATCCCATTAAATCTGAGGCATTATTTGATCATTATTGAATGCCAGTTCAATGGCTGTAATCCAAAATTAGGCTAAAGAAAGCTATGACACACCTGATTTGAGCCCAGGCCTCTATGCTTTGTACAAACACTTAATAAAAACTTGCTCTGTAAAAAAAAAAAAAAAAAAAAAGGACATTTGCTAATTTCATCAGCAGGACGCCGCGCCCCGGGTCGAGTGTTTACCCAACCTAAAAGTGGTCGGGAGGCCCTCCGACAGTCAACAGGCCTCACAAAAGGCCCATTCAGCGCGTAACTGGAACCGAGACCAACGCTGCCACGTCAAAATGTTTGAGTATACAGCACTGGTGCAACTGTTTTTCACTTTATTTGGACCAAGAAGACAGCGCGAAATTACGCTCAGAGCAGGGCAGGTGAGACAGGGGACAACAGTGCTAAAAACAAACAAAAAAGGTCGTTGGAGGCTTTTTGCAGGTTTTATTGTCAGATAATCTGATCTGGCATTAGTCTGCACTTTAAACCGGAAACTACCGTGATTTTTAAAGTAGGGCATTTGGGTGTGTCAAATGGCTGAAATAGAAGTTTGAGGAAAGCTGCAGGGTGAAGGGTGTAAATGGGAGCTGTGGCTCACTGGAGACCAGCGGGCCGCTCCACAGTCACAGCTCAGAGAGCAGACAGGCGCTCAGCTTTGTCCCGGCGGGAAACATGTGGCGTCCATGTTCTCAAACGGATCTGTTCCTCTGTGTGCTTGGCTACCGTCGGATTTGTGTTACTCCTGGGAGTCTGCCTCCTCTACCTACCGGACCCGCTTACGCTGGAACCTTTTGTCTCTCTCTCGGAGGAGGACAGCGCAGTGACGCTCCTGATATGGACGCATCCTTTCGGTCGCCATCGCAAACTTCCGGACTGCTGGGAGCTGTTTCGTATCAACGGGTGCACGCTCACGGACGACGCGCACGCGTACATCCAGGCGGACGCCGTGATCATTCACCACCGGGAGATCGCCACCGGCACCGCTGACCTGCCGCCGGAACCGCGGCCGCGCGCGCAAAAGTGGATATGGATGAACTACGAGTCCCCCGCGCACACATCCAGACTGTGGCGTTTTGAGGGTGTTTTCAACCTCACGATGAGCTACCGCACAGACTCGAACATTTTCCTGCCGTACGGATATCTGGTCCCCCGTGCACGCACAGCCAGAGGTCTCAAGAGCAACTTGAAGCACCGGCTTCACGGACCCTCCCACTCAGACCTCCTCCGGCCCCGCCTCGTGGCCTGGGTCATCAGCAACTGGTCGGAGTCCCACGCACGCGTGGCTCTCTACTACCAGCTCAGGCGGTTCATCCGGATTGATGTGTTCGGACGCGCGGGCCGACCTTTGCCGCAGGGCAGTGACAGCGTGGTGCAGCTGGTCAGACGGTACCTGTTCTACCTGGCGCTGGAGAACTCGCAGCACACCGACTACATCACGGAGAAGCTGTGGAACGCAGTGCTGGCAGGCGCTGTCCCAGTGGTCCTGGGTCCATCCAGGCAGAATTACGAGCGCTTCCTGCCTCCCGAGGCCTTCATCCACGTGAATGACTTCCCCACAGTGAAAGAGCTGGCCCGGTACCTGCTATTGCTGAAGCGAAACCCGGCCAGGATGAGGCGGCACCTGGACTGGAGGGGGAGCTACGTCTTACACCAGCCGGCCTTCTGGAGTGAACACTACTGTACTGCCTGCAGGGCAGTGAGGAGGACAAGAGGCGAGACTGATGTGGTCAAAGACCTGTCAGGCTGGTTTTACTCGTGAAAGCACCAGTAACATCTCCAGCACACTGTGACAGTGAGAGAGAGGAAAAGACACCTTCACTGCCTTTCCGCTGCTTTCAAAAGATTACAAATGAGAATCATCTTTTGGAACTGTGCATTATATATTTAATTTATTTGAGTTGCGATGGCTGAAAATGCGACGGCTGAAATAAAATACATTTTGATTTTGTCTGAGTGATTCTGTTCACATGTTGTCTATTTGATTACTAGACCACCACAGGGTAAACATAGCCTATTTTCAAAAGTTTTGATATGAACTCTCCTCTCACCTCTTATCTGAGCTGGTATAGCATCAACTCTCTAGAATCCCTGGGTCTGATCTGCTGTTAGCTTAATGCCATACATGGGTAGTGCTCATGTTATGGCAGGCCACACGTCCCTAAAATAGCACTCCATGCCCTCGCTTTGTGTCTGCACATCATTGACTGGTTGATTGCAACACTGTTCCTGGTCATAACTGAATGATTTTAAAGGTTGTCGGCCCCAAAGCTATTTATAGAGCAGTTCATACTTCAAGCACGACTTGTTAGAATAAGATAGTACTAATATACAAATCTTTATTGCTTAATTTACGCAGATATACTCATTTCATTGATGATTTTACTCTTTTACTGTTTGTTAGCTTTGGCTATAAGGCAGAAAAAAATGAAAATGAGGGAGGAGGAGGTGAACGTGTGCGTCAGGAGTCACTTGATAGTAGTCAAGAAGCTGTGATTCGGATCATTGAAATTTACACCTCTGTCTCAGAGCCCTAACACAAATGCTGATAAAAACAACAAATGTGTGAATGTGTATATCTGTGTATCTGTGTGTTTCACACTTTACACAAATGAGACATTTCCTGCAGCACGAAGGCTGATGCCTCAACAGCTGCTCAAACCACTGACGTCTATCAGTAATAATGGTTGAAAAGCTAGACTGCTCATCCTCGTCTTAATCCCATTTATGTAAGCATATTACCAAGAGTAAAGTCATATCCACTCCCTATGCTTTCAAATATAGATCCAGTAAATGCCCCGCCTTCATCTCCTTCAAGCTTTTTGGACGTGGTCTCGTTCAAAAGTGTTCTCCAACAAGCACATTATACCTTTCCACTAAGTGGGAAAAGTACAGTCTCTATTGTCTGGACAGAACTGGTGCAAGACGTGTTGACCTATATAATATAAAGATAGGGCACTCCTCTTAATATCCCTCAAGAGCTCATTTGATCACCATGAAGACTAAAGGTATATCCATGCAAAGCTAACAGGCTGAACAGGATACCTGGCATGTTTATTGCAATAACTTCCATACAAATATTATCCCACCTCTGCTGGTTTGGAGACACAATGGGCTTCCTCTGTCAATGGACAGGTTCCCAAAATGGCAAAAAAAAAAAAAGAAGGAGACTCTAATGTTGTGTGCGTTTGAGCCGAACCCAAAAGATACGCAGGGACAGAGACTGTGCGTACAGTGCAGATGTGCTGATGTAAGGCTCGCTTCCTCTTGATATGTGGGACTTCAGTGCCTCCTCTGGCAACCTGTGTCCTCTGCTGTCCTTTGCTTGCAGACTTACAAAAACATAAACCAGAACAGAGAAAAAAAAAAAAAAATCACTGATAAGAACCATCAACTTTAATTTGCCATCAAAAACACAGATTTGGAAAACAGCCATTAGAGGAAAATGTCTGTTTTAGAAAATATTGTCAATTTAGTAGAAGAAATGTAGTGTTTCATTTCTGTTTTTGCAATTTTATTGATTCATTTTTGTATTTAAATTTTTATGTGCGCCAGACAAATGGCTATTAATCATGGTAAGGTTTTTTTTAAAAAATTTTTTTTTACCTTTTTTCTCTTATAAAACAGAAAGGCTTTGACTGGGAACCCTGATCTAAAATTATTATAATCAAACTAATACTTGATAATATATTCAGTCAAGCCTTTCAGTGTGAAGTTCAAGGTTTGATTTGCTTTTATTGTCTCCCAAAGGAATTTGATCTTTTTAGATTAAAGGATTTGCTTCATAAAAGCAGGCACGTGACAAAATACACTCAACTATAGTTCTATGTGTGCAGCAATGTTTTCAGTTTTTGTACTTAGCATCAAAACATTTAATTTTAGAATAGTGTCCTCATAAAACTGAGTCAGTGTAGTGTGCACCCATGTCTGTACAAATGAACAGCTGTTATTTGCAGCTTCACCTGTGTTTTGTCAGGAGGTGACCCTGAGCAGAGGATTCTCAACGTTTTCAAGGTCTCTGACCCAGAAGAAACAAGAGTCCTCGAGAGCGAGCGTCTGATTTTCTTCACAGTTTGCACAGCCGAGGCTCTGTGGCTTGCAATTCAGCGCATTACAATTCATCACACAGATAACTATGAATTAGAGTAACACCAAAACATAAATCTTCAACAAAGTTTCCAGATGCAGCTAATGCAAACGTTGTTCTGTGAAATACAGACCACACTTAATCCAAAGTCAAGGAGATCGTAACAGTAATTCTTCTTTCTTGTTGCTCCCCTGCAGGATGAAATACCACCTCATGTCAAAGGCTGACAAGTTTACAGAGGAAGAGGTGAGTCGTTGCTTGGCAACAAGGTGAAATACTAGATGTATCAATACGAGATAGTGATTCAAAGGTACCAGTGTTGGAGATACCGTTGAACAAGTTGAAAGTGAGCGTTGATGAATACTCAGAATCAAAGGCAGTTTGATTTAATTTAAACCTCTTAACTAGCAGCCACAGCTTATTAAAAAGATCCTTCTCAGCTCTCATCCAGACCCCCCTCTTCAGTAACAGTGCCATTCATAACCTACATGGCCCCTGGCAAGAGAGACACAGTAATCTCATTTGTACAGCAACAGATGTTTCTCTTAAAAACATCCGGGGACTGAGAAGTCTGTCTTTCATTCTCTCAGGGGATCAAAGAGACCAGTATAATCACTATGAAATCTGTCACATTTGTACTGGTTTGAGAAGACATATTGACTTACAGTAGGCTTACCATGTTGTGAAACGTAAACACTCTCCTTCTCTGTCGCTCTCTCACAGCCTGCACATATTTTATGAGGAAGCTTTCATGTTCTGTGTATCAAAAGGCTGCACAGAGGGGGAGGGGGGAGGAGGAGGAGAAAATGCATATGAAACAACAAAACCCCCAGATAAATAAACAGCCCAGTGTTCCCATGGCAGCGTGGTGCATTAATCTGACGGCTGGTTTCCCATGGCTGTGTCTCACTGCCCCATAGACCCCCACTCTGTCTCACTGATGGCTCCTGTGATTGCAATCATCCATCTTACTGTCAAAACCAAAAAAAAAAAGGGCAAGAAAGGGGAAATCACACACACCATCTCGCTCTGTGTCCAGCAAACAAGCCACCCCACTGTGAGCGGAGCCAACACACCGACCACAGGGCCTCTGCATTGTGTGTGTGCCCATGCTTGTATGATTAACAGAGAGAACATGTGTGGGTGTGCATCTTTGGTTGTCTGTGCCAGCACTATACTGCATGATCAGTCACTGGAGTGTACACGGGGGAGCGGTGGACATGTCTGATCTTGCAGCTGATCAAAAGCACCAGAGACTCGTTCCCTTGTGGCCGTGCAAGCGGGCCTCATATCAACACGTCTCTGTTCAGTAGACAGGAAAAACAAGAGGATAGAGACAGACAGCGGAGGAGGGGAGAGCGTACATGAGGAGAGAGAGACAGAAACAGGCAGCAAAGATGAAAGGATGCATAAAGAGGCCAGAGTGGAAAATGACAATGATACATAACCACACTTATCTCCCCATTCTGATGAGCTAACTGAAAGGCAAAAGTCAGCTCTGTATTTGTAGACAAAATAGTGTGCACGACCCCTCTGCAAACCTGACAGCTCTTCTTGTCTGAAAAGCTGTGGAGTTAAAATAGGAAAAATGCAATAAATCCTTCACCTGTTTGCTTTTGGGTAAATCGAATATGTACAAACTCCCCTCTGGATGCGCTGGTAACCTTGACCACAAAATCTTGTGCGATGTGATCACCCACGTAGAGGACAAAGAGCCAGACTGAGAGGAAGAACAAGAAGATAAAAGGAGGAGGAAGATGATGAGGAGCTGCAGCAAAGCGTCTGCCTGTAAATAGTCTCGCCATGCTGTGAAGTTGTGCTGTTCAGTATGGAGGGAAAGTAATTACATGCAATAAAGTGGCGACTCTATGAAATGAATCCCTTTGTTGGTGTAACTTTAATCTTACTTCAGTGATCAACATGGATAAATATCTGTTGAATACAACACATCAAAGTAAACAACAAAGCACACCTAAACATTGTTAACTATAAAAAAAATAATGAAACATGCCGCAAAACACAACGAAACAGCTGAAGGCTTTTTAAAAAGGAAGGCCGGCTACAACAGGATAACTTATCAGACACTCAACAGAAACAGACAGGTCAGACTTCTTTTGTGACTCATGCTTGAAGGAAAGCCTGATATTTTGGGAAACTCGTACTGTCTTTCTGAGCAACAAGTCCTCCAACTGATAGGATCATATTGGCCGTTTGTTCCTCCCCTCAAATATGACCCACATGGGTGGTACCTAAATGAATGCCCCATAGTTAGGTTTAGGTATTAAACCACTGGCTGGTGTGAATACATGGGTCTGGTCACCCTCCATAAGGAATCCTTTCCAGTCATTGCATCCTGCTGGGCGTAGACCTCAGGCGGTTTTGAAAGTTTTCGAGCAGCCTTTAACCAATCAGCATTGACAAACACATACGCTGAAACTTTACCACTGCTGCAACTATGTATAGAAAAAAAAAATGCTTGACTTTAGCGTCATCACACTTATCCACCACCTTGGTCCCCCTTTTAGAGTGGCTCAGCGAGTGTCGATATCAACACATTTTCCAGACACAGTAAAGAAAACTAAATCTGTGAGTAATTATCTGGCACAGCCAGACTGCACTTGGTTAGGTCAAAGGTCATTTGGCCACATTAATGTAATTATTTATACAACCAGTAGAGGTCGCTAAACTTTAAAATGTAACTGTGGGTTGAAATAAGCTGCTTGCGCTAAAGACCTATGGAATTGTTTTTTGAAGGAGGACTATCGTTCTCGAGAGTTGTAAAAAAAAGATTGATGCCATTTTCATGTCTGTGCAGGAAAAACTACTGTGAGAAGCTGGTTAGCTTAGCTTAGCACAAAAACTGGAAATAGGGACCAACAGTTAGCAAGGTTCTGTGTAAAGGTGTAAAATCCACTACCAGCACCATAAAACATCACATTAACATATAATGGTTTTTAAAAAAAAATTTGTAACAAAAGTGTAAAAATGCCATGTGCTGGTTTTACAGGTGATCGTGTGTTATATTTCTAAAGGTCTGTTGACAGTTTTTCACACTCACTTGCTCACAGTTTTGCTCATTTTGGGGTGAATGACATGATGTGAGAGCAGTATTATTTTCATCAGTGCTGTTTTTTGACCTTTGCAGAGCTGTGTCATATGTAGTTACAGCCACGGAAGTGGTATTTATCTTTTCTCTAACTCGTAGTAAGAAAGCAAATAAATGTATTTTCCAAAACACTTTGTACATATGGAGAAAACCAAGATTGTGCCAAATGCAGCTTTATTCTTAAACCAACAGCTGGTTCTCTCAGAGTCTTACTAGACAATAATCATATCAGTTTAGAAAGAATTCTCAGAGGCAGTTTATGAAGAAGTCAATGTAACCCTGTCAAGTTTAGTGCTCTGTCAGCCATTTAGGTGAAGGTGCACTGGGGCCAAGCGCAGTTTGCGGTTTGTAGGCCAAAATTCAACTGTTTCTGCATCTCTTTGCATTCCAGATGTGCACTCTCCAGATGCTATTCATTTCAACCAACTTTATTTTAAGCAGATCTTCTTGGCAGCTTGTCACGTCTTACCTCCGCTTTAATAAGGCAGAGCGCACAGAGACAGAAAGAGAGAGTAAGAAATATGTTCGACAGGCGCAAAAGATGAACCTCAAGGTCAGACCAAGAATGTCTTTGAGACTAATAGTATATTATCCATCCAGCTCTCTTGTAAGAAAGCCAAGGAAACTGTTGCGCTTACTAGGAAGTCTTCTATCTGACGAAAGAAAGTTGCCAAAACCCTCATAACACTTTATGAGATGATATTTCATTGTGCAACACCGCAGGATCTGCTGCTGAGGTTATTTAGACTAAGATCATGCAGCAACAGGGTGGAAATGGCTGACAGAAGCCTTTCATATGGACGAAATGCTCAACATCTCATGTCTTTTACGTCAGTATTCATTTGTGTCAAAAAAGACAATTAAAAAACAATAAATTCAAATAAAATAAACGTATGAGAAAAAAAACCGTGACCAAAAATCGTATGTCCAGTTGTGCTAAATTTGCAACATCTTTCACAATTATAAACACAAATGCACATTTCGACTATACGAGGGGAACTCGTCTCTGTCTCTCGGCCAGTACCAGAGTTTGAACAGGCTGAAGGCGCTTGGTCTTTAGGGCAGAGAAAGACAGCGGGTCTGAAATGCTGCCAAATCCAGATCCTTCAGAGTTCTCTGTGTGAAGCAACGGAAGACAGAAAAACAATCAGCAAGGAAACACATTTCCGCAAATACTTCTTATAGGAATTGTTTGACAGTTTGGGAATTATGCGTATTTGATTACTGGCATAGTTATTTGAGAAGCCTGATAATGCACTCATTTCTGCTCATTAGATATGAAGCAGACTAGAAACAAGTGGACTCTACCTGGTTCCCAAGGTAACACGATGCACCTACGAGCACCTTTAAACCTTAATTAACACATTAATTTTCATGCGTTTAATAAACACTACCAGAGTACAAATGACACATCAATGTGCGGGACTACTTCTTGGTAGAGGGCAACAACCTCCGGTTGCCTGGCAACTGCTCAGAGTCAAGACATAGTACAGATCTAACAGATGAGTGAGTGAGTGGTAGAGGTGCAGGAAGGTGGATTGGGTTCGCTTTTGTCAGAGCCAGGCTAGCTGTTTCCAGCCGTTTCCAGTCTTTGTGCTAAGCTAAGCTAAATGTAGCTGCTGGCCGCAGCTTTATATTTAATAGGCAGGTAGTGTCTATTTTCTCCTCCAACTACCTGCCAGAATACGTTTCCCCTGAAATGTCCAATTATTCCTTTGACATTCTTCTGTCTTGGAAAGAAACGTTTCCTCCACTTGTGTTTTTCTCCTCACCGTGAATGCCGATCATGTGCTCCAGGATCAGGACCCTCTCGGCCAGGATCTTCAGGGCCTCCCTGAGTTGTTGCATGGCCTCGCCCTGGACAGCATCATCACATTTATTTAGGGTGAACATTTTCAAATGAGCTCAAGAGAAAAAGACACTGATGTCTCTTACCTCATTCAAGCCTTCACCTGGCTCTCCTTTTGGCCCCGGTGCTCCCTGTGAACGCAGAGTGAAACCAGGTCTTTATCACTGTGTAGTGTAAGTGCGTTTTATGCAACATAATAACCTCATACTTACAAGTAGGCCCTTCTCGCCTATAACACCTGGGGCTCCCTGGTGGAAGTTAACAGAGAAAATAACTTAGGACTCCTGTTCACACACACATTTCCCCGGCTTGCCCTCCTTTATCCCCCCCATCTAATCTGCCTCTTCACCAGATCTCCATTCTTAAATCATGCTAGTGGAGGAAGGGGATCAAGTTTAAAGACAGAGGCCCACAGCAGAGCCGACTACAGAGGAGACCCGACATGGCTGCCCTGATTAGTGAGGCCTGGGCTTGGATGAGAGAGAGAGAGAGCGGGATTAGTCACGGCTTGGAGTGAGTCTTTGAAGAAAAGCCTGTTCACCTTTAATGTGTTTAAGATTGCATGACAGCTTGTGCCATTTACAAAATGTAGAACAAAAATCATTTTGATAGTTCATCAGAACCAAATATGCTCAGCCAGCCTGATAATCCAATAATGAGGATGATTTTTTTAAAGGAGCCGCACCCTTTCTCCTGCGTCTCCTTTAGGCCCAGGATCGCCAGGCTTCCCGTGGACGCCTTCCTTGCCCTCATGTCACACGAGCAGAAGGAGATGTATCAGTGATGAAAGTCATTCGAATTTACATTAATCGACAATTACCTCGTAGGGACAGATACTCACATCTTGTCCCGGTAGACCTGGCATCCCCGCAGGTCCTCTCTCTCCTGAGGCGCCTGTCGTGTCATTCACAAAACATTCACAGAGTGAGGCCGAAGACTGCCAAGTGGTCGAGTTTGGCTCTGACTGTCGTGCAATGTCAAAATTCAATTCAGGCAATTTAACACAGAATACCTTAATTTAGAAATTGTCTTGTAAAGGGATTTGTTGGGGTTTACAAAATATACACATGATTAACCACTTTAAATGTCCATATACTTACAATGGTTCTCGAACAATTTCCTTAGATAATAAAGTTTTTACAAAACATTAAAGAGTCACAGATATGTGTTGTGTATTGTGTACCAGTGTTTTGAATCTGCAGTATGTCTCACTTTAGAGTTAAGTTTTAGTTTGCTGCACATTTGCATCACATGGAAGCTTCATGGAGTTGTGTTTAAGTGTCTTATTCTTGCCCGTTCTCAAGTAAATGATCATGACATGTTTAACATTTTGGGATCTTTGCATACATGGAAATAAGTTTAGTGCATATAAACATTGTGTGTTTGGACAACATGCGTTTGTAATGAGGGGCCCACCAAGAGGTAAAACTCAGTCATGACATGATATAATACACATGTATGTTTCATGAACCGTGTTAGTCTGAGGACATCCTGTGGTGCTGTCGTGTTTTCTTCCAGCCTACGGACAGGAAACAGCTCATACTCATACCTGAGGGGCCGACAGGACCCGTTGGGCCAGGAGGACCAACCATGATCTGAGGAGTTGGGAGAGCTGGACGGATGGAGCTCTCCTCTGGGAAACACAAAACACATTTTTAACTAAATGACAGAGCAACAATTGTACGACTCCAAGAGGTGAATTTACAACTTATCATTTAGACTGTGTTTTACTGTATTCAATTATTTGTTAATATACAGCTAAGCAAATATTTTCACAGTCAACAATGTGGAAATGTTTATATATTTTTTTTTTAAGTTTTCCTCTGCAGTCAACATAATCAAACTGATATGAAAGTTATACTCTAGTTCCTGGTTTAAAATGGAAGTAGTTTTATAAATGCTTTCATTTATCAACACTGTGCCTAGTTACTGAAGCCCTCGCAGGCTGCAACAACGCAGCCAGCCGACTGGGAAAACTGCCAACATATTGGTGTGAAGTAGGTTTGATTCATTCATGTTCTTTACAATTTAAGAATCACAAACTGCAGAGAAAAAAAATAGCCAATATTGTTTTGTGTTTTTGTTCAAATAAGCCCATCATATCCACATAGGGAGCGGGTCGTCTTCCACGAGGCACGCCATGTTGCCCCGCCAGGTTTATACAGCCGTAAGAGACACACTGGATCTAGAGAGGGCCTGTTTTCCTCTGATACGTTGGTAAGGGCAGGGTGAGCCCAGGGTTAGTTGCAATGTGCAACGTTACCACGAAATGCCACTGATACTGGTAAATAACTAAGTTTTGAACATTTTTCTTCTCTGTTGTCTTTACTTACACAGAAGGCAGAAGCCGGCCATTTGTCACAACATTCTTCCAATAAATCCCATCTTCATAAAGCTTATAATGTGCAATTTGTGTTGCAGCCATCGTGCAGCGTGAAAGACGTGCGTCTCTGAGGATCTCCTATTCAACTCTGAGCTCTGCTTACCTTCCAAACTAAATTAAATTGCCTGTCAAACACCATGAATCGAGTTTAAAAGCTTTTACACGCAGTGAGATGCTTAACACTTGATGCAAACATATTTTTCTAAGCAGAAGTCAGTTTCCTGTTAGGTTTGAAAACTGCTTAAAGACACTAGATCTGCCTCTGCTGCTTTTGATCTGGTTTTGTTTGCTGTGTTTTAAACCTAATTGTTGTATGCTGCATCCATATATTTATACTATTGGAGCCTCACACAGCCTAACCCTCAGGGGGTAGGAGTTAAGACATGAAGGGTCCCCGTCAGACTTCCATCAGCAGTCAACAGTTGAATTACATCCAGCCTGACACTGATCAGCAGGAACAGCTGGTCGATTTAAGAGCTCCCATTTAACGGAGCAGCTTGGACATGAATTATCTTCAGTGAAAACATGCATGAGGTAGAAGTCATGTCTTGTTCTCAGCATGTAGGATATTTTAAAATACACTATTATAAATATAAATTTAGCTTGAAACCACGCCACACTTCCTCACCACTTAAACATATGCTCAGTCATCCCTCATGCTAAGACAGTTACATTATGGCTACAGTCCACAGAAAGGGTCTAGAAGGAGCAGATTTCCCTCTGGAACTAATTTTCTAATGCTAGAGTCTCCTCGAGCCTGGCTGCCTCCCTGAGAAACTCCACATGAGTGGCAGACTATCTCCTCCCCCGTTCAAAGCCAGCCCAGCTTTTGGCTCGGGGCCGTGGCCAGTTCCCCCAAAACGCAGACTGTTGTGCTGACAGCTAACAAATTAGGCCTGATTTACAGCCAGTTGGCCCCCCTCAGCTTACATGGTCCCACAGACCCAAATCTACATAGTTCCAGACCCGCAGACACAGTCCCGGGCTCAGAAAGGCAGACACAGCCAAAAGCCTAATCAGAGCCAGCAGTCCTCATGAGGTAATGATTATACTATGGACTCCTACTGCCTCCCTGTGGCGAAGCCTGTGTATTAAATATGAGAAAGGGAACTCTTCCCTCTTCTATTTCAAAAGATATGAACATTTAAAAATTGCAGACGGTAAGAAAGCAGTGATTTATTGTTGACATTCACGACAGAAGTTTCTTCTTCTGCGGAGAGCGGAAAAAGAAATAAAGTTTTACTAAACTGGATGAAATGAATGAAAATGTCTCAGTTCATTTTATAATTGATTCTAGTTTAAAATACCCAAAGCTAAGGTTTTGATTTATATTCAGGTATTCAGCTCCATCGTTGGTGGTGGTGTTAAATGAGGTTGCAGTAAACAGTGGCTCAGCAGCAGCAAAACACATGGAAACAATTAGATTAAATCTGTGCCAGCCCTGCTTGGGAAAAGGAACAATACTCTCCCCATTAAGTCCTTCACTAAAAGCTATGCTTCAGTCTGTACTTCCACCTGTCCCCCTTCAAAGCATTTTCCATTTATAGAAATCAGTTTTGCTTGGGTTCATGTTCTGACAAAATGATTTAAAAAAAATAATGAACAGACAGAGCATGATGCATAACATTTATGAGTGTGAACAGATGATTCATTGCAGGATGAACTGTCAAGACTAACCTGTGGTTTTGGCATCAATTCAGACCATCCAAAATCTGATGCTTGAATGGTTTTACAATAGTTCTTGGGTCGGAATTCAACCATGCGTGCAAGAACTATTTCTATTATGCTCTCATTTAAGTCCATCTGGGACAATTTAGCGCAGAGTTACTGTAAGATAGAAAATTAGAGGTGGAATAGTTTACCTTGATGGTCCACATGAAAAACGTCACCCCGAATTTGGACAGGAGAAGAACTCGGCCCTGGAGGACCTGGTGCACCAGGAGGGCCAGGGAGACCTATCTGTCCCGGTAGACCTCTGTCCCCCTTTGGTCCTGAGAATCAAAGAAAAATGTAGTAATCAATCAGGTTAAAGAAGCAAGAGTTTTATTTCACTGGAGAACCCCGATAGTCACAATTACCCCCAAACCATCTTTAAATGAGCAGATCAGACTTGAAAGTTGGAGGGTTTTTGTTTTTTTACCGATGGGTCCGGGAAGGCCTGCTCTTCCAGCTGGGCCTGAAGGTCCAGCAGAACCTGGAATCCCTGGAGGTCCAATGGGCCCTGGAATGCCAGAAAAAAGGGACAGTCAGGGTCAGAGCCAAATGTAGAATTAAGGAGCATATCAATTCATAATTAAACCTTGTCATTACATGTTAACTTCTCCCCAAACTACGTTAGATGATGAAAAATACAGAGAACACTTTGTGAAAAAGCACAGTAAGTCTGATCTCTTTTCTGTGTGTGGCCAGATGGATTCCCTGTTGGCCAAAGAAAAAAAACATCTCACTAAGTTGTGTGTTTCCTCTCCGTACAATCAGAACATACCAGAACATAAGCATAACACATCGGTGCAGAAAATACAGCTGACTGTGAGGAAAATGTTCCATTTTTGGATTATTTTTTATTAACGATTAATCAGCTAAATGTTTTGTTGATTAATCAATTAATTGTTTGGAAGATAACATGTTGAAAAATAATGATAGATGAAAACAAAAATCGTCCTCTGAAGCCCAAGGTGTCATTTCAAAGCCATTATTTTGTCCAACCAGTCGTCCAAAACCCAACACAGGTAGGTGTACAAGATTGTTTTTCCTTTGAAAACAAAACCAATTATTTATTTATGACAATAATTCTGAAATTATTTCTTTAAATACTGAAGATTAATTAATTAATTGACCATTTGTTTCCACTGTAAAGACATGTTTTTTTTACATATTTTTTGTGATGTGTTGACACCTAGTGGCAGGTATGATGGCGGTCCAATAGGAGTGGGTTGGGGTGTGTCCACCTCATTGTCTGTTGAGCCCTCCGGTAAACTACTGACTGTTGGCAGAGATGAGCCTCCCTCTTCCATCAGCCTGATCTGGAACAAAATCAGCAGATTTCAGACACATCTGTTGCATATAAAGTATTAACATGCTCATAAACTCATGATGTCAGATTATACACAGGATTAGGAAGGGATGAGTCAGGTGGATCTTCTTTACCTTTAATTCAATGGCATTTATTCTGCTGTTCATGTCACTGAAACTGGTACAGTTCAAACACTCTGTAAGACAGAAAGACAGACGGCAGAGATGGCTTTAGTTTCTACATTAAAGCAAGCATACAAACGACTTCTTCTCCATCTGTCTTTTCCTTTTTCCTCTGTCTCTGCCTTGTCTCTTTCATTGCTGTTTCTTTATTCATCCTGGCACCATCAGCAGCATCTCACAGAGCAGGTCAAGCCAAGATACACAAGGACAATGCCCATCAAACCAGATCTGAGAATTTATGAGGAATTCCTCCTTAAATCATGTCACTCACTCACAAAATAAATATTATTAGACTCCCCCCCCCCACACACACACAGACACAGACACACAGACAGAAACACACACACACACACACACACACACACACACACACACACACACACACACACACACACACACACACACACACACACACACACACACACACACACACACACACACACACACACACACAGACAGAAACACACACACACACGTTTTCCTCCAAATACCAAAACCACTTTAAGTGTGTAGCATATGAAAAAATATATCCTTTGTTTATTCTGTTTTCTTATCACATGTAAAATATTTTGCTGTAAATACTCTCTATCTCACCATATGCACATTATTCCTATTTGCTTCACGTGCGCTAGAAACCCCAGTGCCCTGCTGTTTTAGGAACTGACTTGGCATCACAGTGGGTTCCCACTTGCTTGTGGCGCATTTTTAAACGCATTCTGAGTTTCGAGCCACTCGAGGGGCAGCAGAAATAAATGTTACATTTTAAGGTGATGCACAGGGATACACAACAACATTACTATCTATTTGTTGGGTTTGGGTCCACCTGTGAATGAAGTTCAATATTCACTCTCCTTGTAGCTCTGTTTTTGGTCTCCACCACCTCATGAAAGGACAAAGTGACTCGTTAGCTGCTAAATACGGCACTATGTTCATCAATGACTTGTTGACTATGTCTCTCCGCTGTTAGGTGATAAGCAGGTAGTGTTGATTTTACAGTTATGCTGAAAACAGCAACCTACCACAGCTGAAAACGATGCTACAAGAGCAGTGACAGTGAACCAAAATCATGCTCCATAAAACAATGCGCTAAAAGAGGCTAAAATCCTGTATAAATATGGAAGAGCTGCAGAATTAGGATACTTTTCAGGGGGCTGAAGCATGCTGGTGACTTTTTCACACATTTGATCCTTCTTAATTAAACAAATAAATAAAAAAAAACTATAAAGATTTGTCTAAAGTAGGAACCAATAGTTTGGTACTCAGTGCTGGGCTAGAGATCATAGAACGTTTTGAGTGACACATTAACACATTGTTGGTTTTGTCTTTTTACAGTATTTGATGACAAGAAGTAAAATACTAAATAGTGCATAACTCATCTTTTTAGAAATAGAGCCAACACAAGAACCAAACGGCAGTTTTATTTGTTTTTTCAGGTTTCACTTTTGCCATTAGCACCTGCAAAATATTTATGTGCATAGACTCCTTGTCTGCCACACATTAACAAGACGGTCATCTCTCTTTCACAAATCATACCATTGTAGCCACCACTAAACCGCAATGTATGCCTATACATTTTTGGCTGTGCAGAAATTTTGGACCCTTTACAAAAGCTGTAATCCAAAACACAGAACAGCACAGCTTCATAGAAAAATCCTGTATTTGTTCTAAATCCGAGCCTTCCTCTGGTCAATGGCTCATAAGAAGTCTGGAATGTCAGCTGTCAGTCCCACAGATGGGACCCACCCACATTGTGGTCATAGCAGGGATACCTAAAACGAGGAGCAAGCAACTGGTGCTCATAAATATCACAACAGCAAAAATGCCCCAAACAGCTCCGGTCTGCCTAAATCGTCGTCTATGACCGCAGCACACAGGGTAGTAAAGGCAGCCGCTGAGGTTTCTGCCTCTCTGAAATAGGACAGGGTGGGTGTCTGAACCATGTCTGTGTCCACAGTCATTTACATCCAGTATGGCGTATCGGACTCCGCGGGTGTGGTTTCTCAATACTTAGTTTCAACATCTTGAATCTCGCCCTGGAGCGAAGCCATAAACTGAAACAACAGTCAACAGTTCAACCCAAAACACATTCCTGAGGATTGATCAGCGCAAATCCTGAGAGCTGTTCGACCGCCGAGTACAAAAATGACCCCACATGAGCTGTTTGTTGTGACTGAGTGCACTGAGGTTTCTTCAGAGACTACAAGGATATGAAAGATGTACACAACAGCAAGACTGTGGGCAATCATGGGCTTCACAGTGAGAAGACCGACGACATGCTACGCCTTCATCTCCACAGTTAATCATCCTCAGCCCACAGGAAGTTTCCACCCTCCGACACTCTTTCTGTGCTATACATCAGTCTGTGACGCATTCCAAGAGTTGTTCTGTGATGATGGGTTGACATCTAGATTTTCGTCAAACTAGCGGTTCATCTCTACAGACGGAAATATCAGTCTGGCTGCAGGTTCATAGGTACAAAAACAAAGACATCAACAACTAGAAGACAAACTAGTAGAGACATTCATGGTTTCTAGATGATGTATCCTCAACACCAGGGGACCTTTCGACTGTTCCTCTTGCACCACAATAAGGTTGATATTTGTGGTTTTGAGTGAAATGTGTCAACTGCTGGGTAGATTATCTGTTATCCCCCGAGGAGGAGCTGTAACCACCACCTGGTCCAAATTTCACCTTGTCACGTGGTTAATTGTTGGGAAGGACCCAAAAGCAAGACACAGGAGGAGGTTAAAAAAAGTGAAAGGTTTATTAAGCACAAAACTGGGAGCTCTAGCAGGGGAAAGAAAACAGCAAAAACTGGGCCAAAAAAACGAGCAACAGCAACTGGCTGTTACCAAAAAAAACTAACCGAAAAAAGTATGAGCGCAAAAGAACTTATGGAAATTACCAAGTAACTGATGAAAAGTCAACAACATGAGGTGACGGACAGGACACGGGAATGGACCGGGGAACACGACTGACTGGCAGGGAACTGAGGAGGAGGAGGAGGAGGAGGAGGACTGAATACACTGACACAGTGCTGACGAAGAAACCAAACACACGCCGGAAAAACGCAAGAGCAGGAAATAAAGCAAAACAGACATAAGAGGAAAGTAACTTTCACAATAAAACACTGAAATGAAATCAAAACTAAAGAACATGCACAAAGTCCAAACCATGACATTACTGACTCCCTAACACCTGTTAGAGTGCATGTTAGCATGCTGACACTGCTGTAGTTCATGTTTGTAGCCAGACTCATAGTCTTGTTTATTTTTTTTATCCTCTTTTGGCTCAACATTTCAACAAGCCTCTTGGGAACCGAGTGTGAAATGTTTTGTAGCTGCTCAGTCTGAAATAAGATCTCTTTAGTTCCATTCTTAAACTGCTAACGAGTTAACATGTCCAATATTCCTCCAACGAGGGCCGGAAATAAACCAGCCATATCATATAATGTCACGACCACGCACTGCAGGAGAACACCAGAACTCTACCATAAATGTGAACCAGAGCATAACAAGTGTTTTGTTTTTTTTTGGTGGTGGGCGGGATTTTCGTGTCTGCAGTTGGAATTTAATTATGTCGGGTTAGAAAGCCAAACTTCCGCTGTGCTCGAGCTGAAGTTTAGAACGGGACCACAGCTAGTCTGTTTGGATCCATAATTACACCGTGGCAACATAAGACGGGGTTATTTTTCTTGAACGGCACTCAGCTCATGGGAAAGATTGAGATTCATGTTATCTTTAGTGGGAAGCCAAACAAACAGAAAGAATAGGGAACCTTTCTGCTCCGAAGAGAAGAAAGGATTTGTGTGTTTTAAACACTTTATCATTAAATAGCACTGGAGATTCGTTAAAAATGATGCTCCGGCTGGCATTTTGTCATTAAAAGGAGCATGTTTTTCTTTTTATTTACAAGCATTTTATAGGTTAAGTTAAACAATGTAAAATGACCGCTTTAATCACATCAAATGCAGTTAATAAAAACATCGGATCGCTGGGTAATGCACCATGCAAATGAATTACAAGCCCATAAATAACATGGTGTGGAAGCAAACTGATGTTAGTCTTATGTGATTAGCTCAAATGTCTGGCAATGAAAGTTGAGAGACAAGAGCGGGCTGACTGCCTCCAGGAAAAGCACACAGTGAAAACAGACTCAGGGAGCATAAATCTTCCATGTTAACATCATGAGAATGATGAAAACAAAGACTATTTTTCATCACAGAAAATAAATAAAAAAATAAAAAAATCTGTTTATTGAATCATCTGTGCCATTATTGTGCAGTCTAGAGTACAAGACAGCGCAGGATATTCTGGCAAGCGTGTAAGTTAGACTGCGGGCATAGTCTGTTTAGACAGCTACATTTCCTCCATTAGACCTGGATATAGATCAAAGAAACCCTTCTGTTTTTCTCAGTTATGAGCACGCACACACACACGCGCACGCACACGCACGCACACACACACACACACACACACACACACACACACAAAGCCAACTTCAACCACAAAACAAACCATGACGCAGGCAGCTGGGGACCGTTACGTTCAATGCCTCTAAAGACTTGCTCTGTCTGGATGTGAGGAGCACAGAAGGATGATGTATTGAAACATCTTCTTGGACCGTTTTAAGAGTCGCTGTCACATCACCAAGATAAACAGACAAGTGTGTGCCCAGTGTGTGTGTGTGTGTGTGTGTGTGTGTGTGTGTGTGTGTGTGTGTGTGTGTGTGTGTGTGTGTGTGTGTGTGTGTGTGTGTGTGTGTGTGTGTGTGTGTGTGTGTGTGTGCGCACCATAGACAGCCTCGGAGAGCTGGCTGAGCCCCAGAACCTCGTCTTGTGTCAGCCTCAGCCAGCAAGTGGTCAGCTATTGCTGGCATGAAGAACAGCTGGCACAAAACGCCCCCCCCCACACACACACACACACACACACACACACACACACACACACACACACACACACGTACAGACAGACAGACACATACGCAAGCGCGCGTCCAGCCACAAACTCTCACTCACTAAATTACACACATACTTTGACCGCGAGGGCTGGTGGAAGACGGTGAATGAAACTTTTTTGGAAACCAAGATGTCTGGTAGTCCACAGTGGAACCATTTAGCATTTTCCACCATGATGCCAGCTGACAAGCCACACACCATTTCTACAAACTGAATACTTGGCAATTAATGACATTTCTCATCGCTACTGATGCATGATGCCATTATTTCCCACAGAATGAGAGTTGGAAAGTGACTACATAATAGACTTTAAAAACCACAGCGAGCCACTGTTATTAAATCTGACACTCTTCCTCACAAAACGCTGCTACTCAACAGGCATGGTGATGATACAAAGACAAACTGTCTCTTTTAACTGAGAATACACCTAATTTCTCTGCCAGAGTGGATCCACTTATCCCATCTTGCTGCATCGTCACCGCTGCTCCGGTGCTGAAATGTTCAGCCACAGCTAGAGACGGATGATCCCGCCGGTGAGCAGACATACAGTCATCGTCATGCTATGAGATGGTGCTGTGTGAATTCGGTGAGAAGAAACGATCGCATGGTCATCAGGTGAAATAAGAGTGACATTTTCAAGGTTCAAAGGCTTTTTCAGCGACTTATGATGAAATGGACAGAATGAAAAGAGGGCAGATACAGACGGAGAAGAAAAGGAGGCAGAATATCCCTGATTTCAAGTTATAGCAGAAATATTGTAATTATTAGACTAGAAAACATTAACGCTACACCAAAGCCTGAACTACCAGAGAGTAATATAGAGTTAAAAAAAAAAAAAGGTTAAAAATGTAGACTGGGGATATTGTAAAGACAAGCTTGTAGCAAGATTTAGTTTTGGTCATTTATAACGTTTGATGTAATATTCATTATTTTAGCAGCAGGGCTTCGGGGATGGCATTGCTGTTCACTGTTGGATGAATTGTCATGAAATATGGTGCAAATATTCATGACCACAGGAGGCTGTATCTTGTTAATTCGGTGGTCTCCTGACTTTTTATCTCGTGCCACCGGGAGGTTGTCATTTCTGGTTTGCAGTGAAATGTCTGAACAGCTATTGGATGAATTGCCAAGATATTTGACAGATGTTCATGTCCCCTTCAAGATGACCTGTGAAAAATTGCTAACTATATCTTCTGCCATCATTATGTTAAAATTGTAATCTTTCTAAATCTCTGGGTCTCAAACAAATACCTGCATCCATAAACTGTATATACATCTGTAAATAGTCTTCGGGTCTGAAAAGAGAAGCCACTGCAGAAGTGCCTTAAAATGTAATACCATTGAGGGCCACTAGGGGTTGGCTCCCAAAAAAAAAAAAAACGTCCTGCCTCCAATAGACTCCCATTCAAAAAGTGTCAACTTCTCTCATGAAATGCAAAGGAGATACATGTTTTCTACAAGTCCTTAAGGTGTCATTAGCCAAATTTACTCCTTCTGAACAGTGTTCTGGTGGTCCTTCTTTAAATAAATCCATAATGAATAAGATATCAGGCCTCAAACAGAAGTATGTTTGGGGAGTGCCTGGTTTGAATGACATGCCTGCGGTGCAGTCAGGTGTCCGGTATGGGTGGGCAGGTTTAGTGTCCTCAGGTTCTTAGTCAGGTTGAGTCATATCTTGTCCAAATACGTGGCCCAAAAAAATGATGGCGATGGCCAAAATGCCAGGGAGGGACTCAAGACTTCAAAACGGTAGTTTGCAAACCAATGAGTGATGTCACGCTAGGTTGCCTGCAACTCTAATGACATCCCTGTCAACTTCAGCTGTCCTTTGTGTTTGGTGATACCTGAAAAATGCTAACATCCGAACACAAGAAAACTCAAATGGTGAAGATGGTAAACAAACAAAGAGCTGACCATAGACCCTAATCCATTTTCAGACATGCTTGTTGGCTGGTTGAATATCTTTGTGAACCTCCTCCCCTCCACCTCTAACACCTTTCTGCAGGGAGTGGGGGTTCCGGTCCGTTCCAAAAGGAAAGAGACCGGGTTTGAGCCTCTGGTTTTTGTTCTTTTTCCTCATCCTGAGTTCTTTATTCAACTATTTCTGTCACTTTTCATGCAAGCAACTGAGTGCGACACTTTGAATGACTTCCAGGTGAAACCATCTAAAAATATGAGCTGTTTTTCCAATATTTAAACTATATTTTGATTTCTGAATGAGTCAGAAACATTTTCTAAAGCTAGTGCTGTGTGAGCATAACCTGCCTGTAAGTCTTATTATGTTTTTGTGAGTAACTCTGGACCACTGTGAAGACACTAATGCAAAGAACAGTTGTTTGTTTCCAAAATCATAAGCAGGAATTCCCGACACCATGCAGAGTGCAAACAGAAACCTGCAGATTATACCAACCACATATGGGCCTCTGGACCTCAGAGACTTTTCTAGGAACCTCTTTAGGAACTTAGGAACTTAGGAACTTTACCTGCATAACTCCCCATAAACATCTGTGTGGAGTTGCAGACAGATAGATGGAGGGACAAATGGAAACTTATCAGTGAAAGGCAGGAAGAAGCACTGATAAGGTGACGAAAGAAATGAAAAACCACAGACTTCATCCATCAGACAGATCAGAGCAGGAGCGGGAACAGCTGAGCTATCCCATAGCTCCCAACAGGTCAAAGGGCATCCTCTGACCTATATTTGAGCACAAGCAGGGATATAACAGAGACATCATTCATATCCTCACACTGCAGAAAGGTTGCAGCCCGGAGGAGCACATGTGGGATATGGCTCTGTTTTATCACTTTACTCCAAGGAGAGGAGAGCAGGAGATCTAAAGGACATAGGAGGTTAGATAAGTGGAAAGCAGAGAGGAATATAGGAGATAAAGAGCCCAGCGGTGGCAAGAAAAGGCAAGGGCAAAAGAGCAAAGGCCTGCGTGGGGATGAGAGCGGATGATTAAACAGAAAAAAAGAAAAATGGAAAAATGTCTTGGTATCTTTTAATGATGTAGAATATAGCTGCCGGTCAAGATAATGCCTCTAACAATGAGGTTTTAAAACTCTTCCCTTACTTCCTCCTCATACAGCCACAGACATTCATAGCTGTAGCATTAACAAATTAACACATTTGACATCCTAAGCCCTCAGCTACCTTTTCACTTCTTTCATAAAATTCATCATTAACTTTGCCACAAAAAAAACCCCATCCTGTACAAGAACACCCAGCTTTGTTAAACTTCTTTTCCTGAGCTTATGCAAGAGATCAAAGAGTAGTGCTTTAATCAGGGGAGGTCCTGGCACTAATTCTTTTAAGATTACACTCTCACATATACAGACGATACCCACAATCCTTACAGTTAATATGATCATGTGTGCTGATAGGTGCTGGGGTGCTGCTGTGACGGAGCGGGGAGGAGGGGGCGAGGAAATTACGAACACATTTCTCCCAAATGTGTTCCATGCCGTCATGTGTTAGCACAGCTCTGCTGAAAGCAAAATGTAAATCTTGAGATGCACAGTACACAGCCAGCACAAGCCAGACTGTCAAAAAATATTGACGGGTTAGGGTGTTAACTAAATGTAGTCAGAAAACACACACTTTCCATTAACAAACACACAAAAATCCAGGCTTCGAGAGCAGCTCGGCTTTAGAGTTCTGCCATAACCTTCAGGATTTTTCTGTGTTATGAGATTGTCGCAGAGGACTACACAAAAAGCGCACACTAATGCAGAGAACACACAACTTGTAAAAGTCAAAACAGACTGCAATAGTACATTTAACACATTACTCATTATTAAGCTCAAACTACAGCAGCACTTTTTCAGATCTGTGCAGATTCAAGTGCTAAATGTTAAACACTCTTAGAGCCACGACCGATGGTTCTTGCCATTGTTGCCAATTATCTTCCCGATTAATCATTTAGGGGGGGGGGATGACAGTAAATAGGAATAGATGTCCATCGTAACATCATAAAGCTCATGGTTAAGGGTTCAGATTTGCTTGTTATGTCTGACCGGCAGCCCAAAACAACATGTGTAGTTTAGTGTCGTCTAAGACCAAGAAAAGCAGCCAATCAAGTGAATGACTTAACATTTCTGGACAAAACACTGTGAAGCATGCAGTTTGGTCTGATGTCCAAAAAAAGGCCGGAAACTTGAAAACTAAACCCAGAATACTACATGTTAATGCATATGTATTCAGAAATGTATTCTGTGCTCCGAGTTATCTTTGGTGATTGTTTGAGGAAGAATGATGGTAACTGAAGAGTAAGATGTTAATGTTACTGATTCAGGATTTAGAAGATGAAAACAACAAGAGGTGAGAGAAACAAGCACCTCCTCAGACTTCATTATGCCTTCCTTAAGTCTCCACATCTCTGAGGACCTCAGTGGCCTCTGAAGTGGAGCCAGAACCCCATCAAACCCAAAAGCAGATGTGATGTCATCATCATTGGTTAAGGCTGCCTCCTCTTGCTCTGATAAAACAGCTGGCTCAATGCCTGGTTGAAGCAGTTTTCTGCTACACAGGGCTGCATGTTCAGTGTTGGATGAGTGACATAAAGAGTCAGCGATAAATGCACAAACACACATTCAAATTATTTTATCAGCCAAAACTGTCCATGCTTAAAGAAATAGTTTGAACTTGCTTTCTTGCCAAGAATATGAGAAGCTTAATATCATGTCTCATGTCTGTGTGTTAAATATGAAAATCGAGATAGAAGATAGTTAAAAAAAAAAAAATGGCTTTAAAAAAATACTGCAGAAATAGGAACAATAGTTCTGCTGAATATACATACCACATGTAAAGCTTGTAATATCTTGACAGACAAAAACCAAAGTGTAAAATTGCAATTGTAAAAGTTTCGGACTATTTCAGTACCAGGAGCAAGGACTTCAGCGAGGTCTCTGTGCTAAGCTAACTGGCTGCAGCTTCATGTTAAAACAACACGCATGAAAGTGCTATCAATCTTCTCATGAATCTCAGCTGGGAAAGTGAATGAGTGTATTTCCCACAACGTGGAACTATTCCTTGAGGAGGTGATATAAACAAAAACATTTCTTCATAACTATACTACTACTTTTTCCTGTAAAGTTCTTAAGATGTCCTCAGTAGTTCTTAGATAGTATGCATGACTTATTGCAGCCGGGCTCACGTCAAAGCGTGTAATACAGCTGTCAGTCCACTAGAGGATACCGTGTCAGTGTCACACTTTTCCTTGGCTAGGCATGAAAAGAACACGCTCAAGTCAGATCAAGTTCAAGTTCGTGAGAAAACAAAAGTCAACATGGATTTATTTTGAGCATTTAAGTAAGTTACTTAGATTTCATAACATATTTAACTTACGTATGCTAAGGAACTCACATGATGTATGTAACGCTACTTACAAAAATTACTTATTTCACCCCAAACCATAATGTTTTCTTAAACCTGACCACATGGTTTTTGCAGTCTAAGCTTAAGGAACCTTACTTTTCACGCCTGGTTGACGTATCTTGTAGTAGACTGACGGGTGATTCACATTCGGTGTGATACCGAGTTACTTATTGTGTACATTTAGCCATTTAAAAAAACACTCAAGATGTTAGTGGTGGTAATATTACAAAGAACGACCATTATTTCAAAGGTACTCCTGATTTATTTTTATACTATGTATGAATGAATTCACCAAACTCTATTGGAGTATTATTGGAGGGGTTGGGAGTGGGGGTGGGGGGGGGGTGATCTACATGAGGAGAACAAGTTCTTTGTTTCAGGGCTGTAGCCTGATCTTAGCACGGTCACGTATGTTACAGAGACCTGGTGGAGGACTGTCATGCTCATTAATCTCAGTGGGGCCACTTTCCCACAGAATCAGCTCTTTCCTCTACATGTCATCTGGGCAGCTCGTAGCAGCTGGAGCCTTGTTGGACAGAAACACTCATCATTATACTTCTTTTCTTTTCTTTTCTTTTCTTTTCTTTTCTTTTCTTTTCTTTTCTTTTCTTTTCTTTTCTTTTCTTTTCTTTTCTTTTCTTTTCTTCTCTTCTCTTCTCTTCTCTTCTCTTCTCTTCTCTTCTCTTCTCTTCTCTTGCCAACTCTAACACCTTGTTGTTTTATGTTCACCCCCCCACATTCAACTTTCTCCCGTCAGCGCCTTCTCTTTCTGTCGTCTACCTCCGATAACTGACCCCTGCCAGATCTCCCTCCACTCCTCAGTGTGAAGCAGACTGTCGGTGACATCAGCCTCTGTCTTCAGGGTCTCCTCACTGGCTCTAAACTGGCCCTCTGACTCTCCATACGGAGGTGATTTTCCTGCTGTTCTATAATCATTGGAACGTGCAAATACATTTCAGCAAATGTTAAATTAACAGCCCTACTTCTTCACACTCGTGCAACCACTTTGGTCTCAAGTGAACCTTAATCTTTGGCATTAAAGACTGAGCGCATACGGCTGTGTATTAATCTTTGTGCAGAATAATATCAACAGCCGGGAAAATAACTTTCCAAAGGCTTCCGAATAATGGCTGTGTTTATTCCATTAGTACTAAAAGGTGTTTTCATGCTAAATTTTGCCCCATCCAAGTGCAAAAATGGATAATCCTGCAAAATGGAACAAGGTGTGGTAATTATGACCAATAAGCAAAACCTACTTATTGAGGTAACTGTTAATCTTGGACAAATTTGAAGGTGCTGTGCCAGTGTTTCTCACTGACATTCTAATTTATTGCCCAAAAAAACTACCAAGTTGGTGGCTGTACTAAATAATTTTAATAGAAAACAGTTAACATAACTGTATCTCAGCCAGCGCAGCCTCAGTCTGTCTTTACAGGCCTCCATGATATTTAAAACACAACATGTTAAAGGCTGCATTAGACCTCTATCCACCCTCCCACTCTGTTTCTTCAGAGTGACTGTGGTGACTCGCCTGTGGGTGAAAATTTTCACCCACAGTCTTTACTGGGCCGAGAGTCTGCGGTCTGTGGTGCTGTCCATCATCGAGACGCAAACTGCCTCCCACTTTACAAGCTGCTTGGCTGGACGTTCTTCTGAGCTGTTTTCATTCATTCTTTGGTCTGTAACAGCCATGATGATATTCAGGGAGACAGGCAAAACTGCATCTGTACTGTCTGCAGTTAAAAGGTATACTCTGTGTGTGTGTGTGTGTGTGTGTGTGTGTGTGTGTGTGTGTGTGTGTGTGTGTGTGTGTGTGTGTGTGTGTGTGTGTGTGTGTGTGTGTGTGTGTGTGTGTGTGTGTGTGTGTGTGTGTGTTTTTGTGTGCACAGACTCACATGCAGAGAGAAAGAAAGACACAGAGAAGGAGACATTCTCCTCCTCCTTCCAGGCACAGAAGTATCTTGAATGTAAGGCTATAAAAGAAAAGGTACAAAACCACAGAGCACAGGATCCCTTTCAACTGTTGTTTTACTGTAGTCCCTATTCCCAAAAGTAATCCAACACAGGCTGCACAGTAGCGTGATTAGCAAGTTATCCAGCTACACGCTGCCAAATATAAAAAAAAAAAGGCATTGATGTGAGTAACATTGCCTGGTGCAGCTAAAAAGACACAGATGGCCTTTATTTAAGTCCTTTCAGTCTCTGATAGCAACAATCTACATGCCCCTCTAGTCCAACTTTTAAGAAAGTTGCATCATGTGAAAAGAGGAAACTCACCTTCACGACACTCTGCTCCTACAAATCCTGGGCAGCATCTCCACTCCAGGGCGGTGACCTGCTTGTAAGCGATCTTGAACGACGGCCTGATCAGAGTCCTGTAGCTGGAAAACAGCACAAAGTCAATGACTTCAGAGATATGTGCACAGCTACACGCAAAAACACACAAAAATATACAGACATGATCACAGTACCAAATATTCACATCTAATTCTTTTTAAAATTATTATTTTGAGAGTATTTAGCTTTTTGTGGCAGTGGACAGTAGAGTGGAAACAAAAATAAATGTGTGTGTGTGTGGAGGGGAGGGGGGGGGGCTACAAGATCATCTAGTAGCCCTGCCAAAACCAACCTTTTCAATTAGTGAAAGAGTGTAAACACATCAGACAGAGGCTACATGCCTGAGTTTTTGGGCCCCCTAATCACTATATCCGCCCCTGCCACCATACAAGATCCCCCATCTTCATGACTGATTGTGAACAGCAAAACAGTATCAGCATCAGAGACCGCTGGATGAGCTGATGGGACAAGAGGACGATTGAACAGTGTAGCTGTGAGTACCTGATGACTTTGGCACAGGGTCCGGGCCATCGGCAGCCTTGAAACACTCTCTGCACTGTGGTTTCTGTCCCATTGTGCACCTGGCAGGACACTGTTTTGGAAACAGTGTACTGACACCAGTTCCTACAATACACAATTTAAGCTGTTATTTCTGTGAACACCAAACGAGAGTAAGCATAACCAGCGCCGCAATGGAAATAATCACACACTGACATAGATGTGGGGAAAATGGCATACTGCATCTAAAAGAGCTTAATTCACTAGCAAATGTTACGGCTCAACAATTCGCATATTCGCGTAAATGACAACCTGTCCAGAGTGTGCGCACCTGAGTTGGGTACGGGACCCGGTACCTGGTGGTCCCGTGCTGCCGCTCTGTTCCGATTTAATGCGCTGCCGCTGCACGGTGATGCCTGGAAAGTGATAAACAAACCCGGTTCCGAGCGAAGGACAGACTAAACTTATCCACATGCACAGCGCGTAGAGGGACGAAATAGCCATGCTGTGAGATTGTTTTATCCCTGACAAAGATATCCAACGATTTTTAAGTAAATCCCAAAAATTTTGAATTCCTCTTTGATCTAGTATCTGGAATGGGGCAAGAAAACCTAAGCAAATCCCACTGAAACAATTGACGATATTTCTTCTTGCCAACGAGAAACAAGCTGCCCCTCGCTAAAGCCCAAAATGAATGACAGACAACCTCTTCCTATAGAATAATTTGGGTTTCTGACGTTTGACATCGTGCCGAGGACCGAGGAGTCAAATATCCAATGTGCGTAAAAGGCGCGCTGAGTGTGAGGGCTGGAGACGGAGTGCGTAAAAGCGCATCTGGTCCCGATCGAAAACCACGAGCTCTTTGTCTTCACATAGGATAATGTGACCGATGTGGCCAGAAGTGAATGTACAGTTACTGAGCTGCAACACATTTTCTAACGCTCATGTTTTGTTTCTACTAGCCCCGACTGATGCAGTGGACCACATCACATGGACCCATGCTTACCAGGGGGAAACAGAGACAGATGTGAACGCTGACATCGTGATCTCTGTTCATTTTCATCACCTTTATCAAATAGCAGGCTATTTTTCTTTTTTCAGACCAACTTGCGAGACTCGATTGGCTCACAGCTACAGTAAATTATTAGCCAATGTAATGGGAGGATATTTAATTCTTTTAATGAGGTGTTGATCACCCAAAATTGCAGCCAGGTATTTTTTGAATCTGAACACCTGTAGTCTAAAAAATGTTTGCACTGAAACATAAAGACTTAATGACACATCTGTATCATTTTTATTTTTGAAATACAAAACATCTTGAAGACATATCGAGAAAATATGGTATAACAGGGGATAGAAACTGTTATTCCACACTGAAATAATTTCCTTTCGATATTTCCTAATTTTGTCACCCGTTAAAACGTAAATATTTAAACGTTATCTAAAAAAAAAAAATGACATTGCATGTATTTTTATCTCCAAGTTTTTGTACTTTGTAGTACTTTATAATTTAGTTTTATTGGATGAAAATATGAATTGTATTACTTTATAATCTGAGATGAACACAAGTCCATTTTTATTTTGTATCTTGTAGTTTTGAGTAGGCCTAATAATTTAGATTTAGTAAGTGAAGTTTTTTCTGATTATCTTGTAACTTAGGACCTTTTAGGTTTTTCATCTATCGCATTTTGTGTTTTTCCCCTTCCTGATTAAAATAAGGTTTCCACCAGATCAAACTATTCACCCGGTTTTGCTGGGGGAGCCTCTGACCGGTTCCAACCCTCCAGTTCGCAGAGCGCGGCGGGGGATGGACCGGAGGCGGTCCTTGGTCGGCAGCGCCCCCTGCTGGCCGCGGAGGCTCCCCACAACTCAGGGGGTATTACTCGGGTCTCCTGCAGGAAGGAGACGTGTCCCATCTCAGATTGGGCTCGATGGAGGCGGACTGCACCGATAGAAACATGGAGGACACGGTCGGCGTAGAGACGGCAGAAAACCCGTTCGACCCGTACGTCGAGTCGCTTCTCCGCCAGCTGGAGGACCAAGACCCGGTTTTTCTGATCGGACTCGTCGTCGCGTTGGCGGTGGTCGTCATCACCTGCGGTAAGTGGAGGTAGCATTAGCTCTGCGGGCTAGGCCTAGCACGTAGCTTAGCATAGTGAGCTAAGAGTGCCGAGCTGTTGCAAAAAACAGTCCTGTAAGCGTTTATGTTCAATCTCTAATGTTGAGTTATTTATTTATTTTTTCTTTGTTTTAAACAAGAAGGGACAGGGCTTCAAAGACATTTAGCTGAAATAACAAGCTCGAAAGCTAAAAGTTGACTTGAGCTTAAAAAGCAAACGTCAACAGCCGTCAGCTGCACCGGAAGTCGTTGTCTCTGATAGCGAGAGGAGAAAGGCCTGAGGATCAGTCACTAACCCGCCGCCCTGCTTTTCTGCTTCTAGTTTTTCTGAGGTACTTTCTCACCAGTAAAACTGTCCGGAGCTCCGTGCTGCTGGTGGGACTGTGCGACTCCGGGAAAACCCTCCTGTTCAGCCGGGTGAGTTGATGTCACTTAAGACGTGGTGGCCGTCGCTCAGCTGATGGGGACTCTGCTGGCTGTTTTTAGTTTATTATTTAAAAAAATAAATAAAAAAAATGTGTGCATGTCATATTTCGGCAGCTGCTGTCGGGAAAGTTCAAGCGGACGCAGACCTCCATCACTGACAGCAGTGCTCCGTACAAAGCCCAAAATGACAGGGTGAGTTATAGCACCACGTACAGTTGAATGAAATATGAGTTTGTTTCATGAAGGTTTACAGCTGTGCTCTGCCTGCTGTATTCAGGGCAGCATCTGGACTCTGATAGACCTGCCGGGTCATGACAGCCTGCGACCTCAGTACCTGGAAAAGTTCAAGTCTGCTGCACGGTGAGAAAACCCACATCCTTTTTTTTATTTTTTTTTTTATTGTGTTCATAGTTTTTGTCTTACTTCTTTAAACATCGTCCTCATCGTCACTCTCTTCTCTCCAGAGCGATTGTGTTTGTTGTGGACAGCGCTATTTTCCAGAAGGAAGTGAGAGACGTGGCCGAGTTTCTGTACGTTTTGGTGACGGACTCTGTGATTTCCAGAAATGCTCCGTCTCTCCTGGTGGCCTGCAACAAACAAGGTTCAACAACCGCTTGTTTTTGTTTTGTTTTGTTTTTTTTACTGTAAAAATACCCCAGTTAGCTTTACAATGCTTACTTGTGATAAGGCTCAGTTATTTACTGGTCTCTTTGTTTTACAGACATTACCATGGCAAAATCTGCCAAACTGATCCAGCAGCAGCTGGAAAAGGAGCTGTAAGTAACTCAGGCTGTTTGTGATTTTTTTTAAATACTCTTATTTCATAATGTTGTTACAATTTCCATTATTATGAATCCTACATTTCCCATACAGGTGTCTTTTCTTGAATCATTTCCTCTGTAGGAAACACACACTTCTTTCAAATAGAGCACCTCCAGTTTCTTGGAGTGTTACTTTAAAGTTTGTGATAACCCTGGTGAAACCTGTAATGTTATTTTCTAAGATGCGGAAAGCTCCTTCAGAGCCATAAAAGACAAAACTGTGTTCACAGGCTCACTCTTAACTAGTAAAAATGAAAGTCTTGGACTCGGCAATATCCTTGTAGATTTGTTAAGACTTCAAGCACATAAAGATACTTCAACGAAATCTCTGGATTTCTCACAGGAACACCTTGAGAGTGACTCGGTCGGCAGCACTGAGCTCTCAGGACGGCTCTGCGGGCGGCAGTCTGTATCTGGGGAAAAAAGGCAAAGACTTTGAGTTCAGCCAGCTGCCCATGAAGGTGGAGTTCCTGGAGTGCAGCGCCCGCGGCAGCAAGGGGGAAGACGGGGATGCAGACACGGAGAACCTGGAGAAGAGCCTGGCCAAACTGTAACATCGGCAGCTCGTCTCCCTCAGTGCACAGCGTGCCTTAAAGGCGCAAACCTCAGACCGCCTCCACGTCGCCTCAGTAATCAGAGGAGGGATGACTGATGCCTCTCGGTGAAGTGTCTGAGTAACATCAGCCTCTTCACTCCATTTAAATATGAACCTATCTGTGAAATACAACAGTCGAAGACATTCAAACTAAATTAATGTAATCAAGGACACTGAGAAGTGATGTAGCAGTTTGTCAGGTTGCTCTGCAGTGCTGAGAAATGATGATGATGATGATGATGATGATGATGATGCTGCTGCTGCTGCTGCTGCTCGAGTGCAAATCTTAGTATGAACATCCAGTTAAGAGAGCTTTGCTTGACTTGTTTAGAAAACATACAGCTTAAGTTTTTGATTGCAGTTGCAAGAAGATGTCACTGGGTTTTATTTGAAGCTTTTCTCCTGTAGTTTGAGCAGTGAGCGGTCTTGTGACACAAGCATTCATTCATTAATTTGGACGGTCTGTCTCGTGCCTTCGTTCTGGGACGCGTATAGAAACGTGTTTTGCTTGTTTGCAGAAGAAGTTCGCTTGTTTGAAAGAGTTGCGTGAATACAGTGGATTTGCGATGAATGTATGGATTTATCGAAGAGTAAAAGTTTGTGTTTGCAGTTGTCAGACTCGTTGAAGGAACTGACGCTATAAAGTTTTGGCTGTAAATGGAGTACAAGTATTGTGGACATGCAGAACTGATTCATTAGCAGCAGACAGGATCATTAACATGTACACAAAAGAATCTCAATCTCCCCATCACATGTAAACAGCTGCTCAGAGGAGGTCAAGCGGCAGACTGCAGTTCAGATCAGCTGTGGAGCATCGCTGCCTTCGGTTGTCTTTGGGAACAGCTTTCAATTACTGTGCTTTGATTCCTGTTTGCCACCTGGTTTGGATTGAGATGTTTATTGTCTATAAAAAAAAAAAACCACTGCAGTTAAACATGAAATCCAGATTTCTTTTGTCAGATGTGGTCTTTTTACAGTCCAGAGAAATGAACTTGTGTACAAAAATCTAATGAGTCCAGTGTCAAACAAAAAGTACATTTCAAAGGGGGACATTTTTAAAGGACCACACACACACACACACAACCCTAATGAATAAAGGCTGCATTAAATGAGACCCAAAAACAGTTGTATATTTAGTTGGGTAAATACTTTGTAAACTCTCAAATAAATCACGTTTTTGTGATGTGCTTGCTGCTTTCGGGAAAGCCCGCAATGTTTTTTTTATGTTCAGGCTTTAACCCTAACCTAACAAGCCGAGCATCACTCAGCCACGAGCTTCAAAAGCACGTGATCTAAAAATAAGTCAAAATGGTGTACGGCTGCGACCAGAACAAAAGAACGAGGCTTAAAGTGCATGACTCTGCAGTTAAGACAGAGAGTAGACAGTCAGACTGGAGCTCTGATCTGCGACTACGACACTCGGTTCTCCTTTCAGAACAGCAGGGCACAGCCAGTTCACCTTGTCCCCATGGCTGATGCTCAGTTTGGGCCCAGACTTCTCCGTCGTCTCCTCCACACCCGCCGCCGCTGCTGCCTCCTCAGCTTCTTCTTTCTCTCCCTCGGCCTTCGGTGGAGTCTTTGCTTTATCCTGAGATTGCTCTTTTCTCTTTGCCTTGTTCTTACCTTTCCTACGTTGGGGGGCTTTTACTTGGATTTTCCCCTCTGGAGTCACCACTGGGTGCTTACTGAGATCCCATAGGGCGACGCGGCTGTCATTTCCTCCAGTGACGAGCCAGTACGGGTGGGGAAGGAAACTAATAAAGTGGGCTTGTGAGGCTCCCTGACTGTGGGCTTTGACTGCTCCCTGCTGTTCTAGTTTAGAGCCGCCGCCGATCCGCATCAGATGCACCCGCCCGTCTTCTGCTGCACAACCCAAAATGTTCCCACAGCTCGCCGCAGAAACACAGTGGGCCAGTGGCGGGTTGAAAAGCTGACCGGGGCGCTGCTGATGGTCGTCTTCTTCCTCCGCTGCATCCTGGAGGTTGAGGGTCCACAGAGGGCGCGTTTTCTGCAGACCCCACAGCATCACCTGACAACCAAGGCGAAATTGGGGATAATAAATAAATACTGTCTCGGTGTAGTCTAGGTACATGGAATACATACACACTCTTAATTTAGCTTTGCCTCACCTGCATGTCCAGTCCAACAGACACCAGGTTATTGGGCCTGTGAGGCCGGAAAGCCACAGAGGAGCAGATGTTGGTGTGTCTGCGCAGAGTCCTGCACACTTTTCCCCCCGGAAGCTCCAGCACCCGCACAGTTCCAGAGTCATCAGCCACCGCCAGGGCTGAACCCGTCTCATTCAGCGCTAAACAATTGATCTCCTCCTCCCCTGCACCCTGAAACTCTTCCACGGGGCCCTTCAGGTTTCTGGGGTCCAGTACGCTAACCGCGTCTCCGTGTGACACGTACAGCTGGCTCGGCGCTGCAGGGGAGAACACGACACTGGTGCTGTCCTCTTCGCCGGGGAGAACGAGACGGCCAATGACGGTCCCCTCTTGGCTCCACACCGTGACCTCCCCGCCCTCGGAGCCCGAAGCCAGGAGGCCCTCGGGGCCCGGAGACGCCCCCACACACAGGATTGAGGTGGAGTGGCCCTCGGACCACTGCCTGGCCATGCTGACCCTGTGACGCGGGAGGTAAACACGGACAAGAGTTCGAGAGGTGAACACCTCTGACAAACATGACGACAATTTAAGGAGAGCCGAGATGATGAACCAGTTAGTCGATCAACAGAAAACAACTGCTAGTAAAAAAAAAAAATTGTATGAATTAATTTTTTTACAAGTGACAAACTTCATTTGGTTCCAGCCTCTTAAATGACAACAATTAGTTATTTGTTTGTCTTCTGTGAAGTTAAATCGAAATTATTTTGGTTTTGGACAATTGGTTGAAAAAAATTAAACAATTATCGTAATCGATTATTAGGTAAATACTCATCTTATTAACCAATTTTTGTTTTTTTGTTTTGAACATTATACTCCTCATGAAAGCAGGATTTATTACGATGCATTTTTGTATTTGAGCTTTAATAAACGAGACACTGTCCTATGATACCGGTGATACCTCGTATTCCTGCAAACAAGAATAGTCGCCTACTTTAAAAACAGGTGAACGTAAGTGTAAATAAATGTCCAACGAAGGGGGGGGGGGTTAATAGGTGGTTTCCGGTCTCTTCTAGAGGGAATTCACTCAGACGCGAAGAAGTTACTGCAGACACGAGAGACAGCTGATGTCACACCAGACAGCTTCAGCTCTGCTAACTAGTTAGCACGAACGCTAATGCGCAACTTCCTGCTCAGCCGACGGCTTGACGGTGACAACAAGCACGTCGATGTTCATTTTCTGATTGGAAAACGGTGGCGTGACATTATTGATAACTTAAAACAATTAGATCATCACAATACCTTCCGCGAGTGCCGTCAAAACTTCAGCGGGTTGCCATGTGGGGTTCGGTCGCTTTTTGATGACATCACAGATTTTTTGTTGTTGATTTTTTTTATTTTTTTTTATTTTTTTTAATTTTTTTATATACATTAAGCCAGTGGTTCTTAACCTTATTGGAGGTACTGAACCCTGCGAGCTTCATCAGTGCATTCACCGAACCCTTCGTAATTGGAAAAATAAAATGTGATTTCTTCAAAACATAGGTATATATTTTATTAGTGCACAAAATGAACCATGCATCAGTTGCACGCAAAATCACTGTGTGCAAAGAACAAAACCAACAAAACGTGAATTTCACACAAAAACATAACTCAATGAATGATTTGCTTAATGATTAAGCCCTCACCTTTGCCTGCCAGGAGGTTTTGAAGGACGTAGCCCACTTCTCCGTGAGGAACTGGGGGTCCTTGGTACCAATCATCGCTCCAGTCTGGATGCTGATGTGTGACCTAAAGAGTTCACATCATAACGGTTGTCGTATTTTTACACAAGTGGAGCATTTCAATGCTGCCTCGGAGGCTGAGTTTGGGCCTGAAGTTCTTCAGTGTGCCGTCTTTGAAAGCCTTTATTCCAGACTGAATTTGCACTGTGTTCTCTGAACACTTCTCTGACGTCAGTCAGTCATGACACCGAAAAAATATCGTGTCAATGAGAAGGAATATGTGCACAGATTGGGAACCTTTTAAATGAGTTCAATAATAATAACTTGTACACGTCTGAGTACAATATTGTCCTGCACAGATCAAATCTGATTCACCAGCCAAGCGTTGAAGTGGTGAGCTGCAGTCTAAAAGCAACGAGGTATTAGTTCCAACACATTCTGCAGAAAATAAGAAATAAAAGCACAGAGGAGGCAGATCATGGAGTCATTGTTCAGCGTGTCCCCCACACGGCCTTCATTTTCACAATGGCTGCTCTCCGCTGATTCATCCAAAGCTGTAGATCTGATGAGTCTGGGCCATTTCTGGGTCATTGAACAGCAGTGCCGTATTGCCACACTGAAAAGGGAATAGAGGAGAGGCCTTAGCTTTCACTCTCCCACTAAAACACACAAACTGACTTCACACTCACATTAGACTGTCAACACTATATTCAAGTGCTGACACATTCTGTACATCCTCTCCAAGCAGCAACACTTTTCACAGATCACTGTCAATGTAAGTACTCTGCAGATATTTACTATTTTCTGCTGGTGACCTGTTCCTTAGATTCAGTTGCCTCCTCATAATGCTGATTTAATTTGAGGTTTCTGTTAAGAAGCAGATTAATATGTGCAGATGAAATGTGATACGGAAGTTGTTAGTAAGTTGTTTCACAGTTTGTGGTCTGTTATGAGTTACTCCTCCTGGAAGACATGAGTGTGAGGATACATCTTGTTATTTAGTCTTTAAATTGAGCTGTAAGGTCTGAGGTGTGAGTTGAGTGACATTTTATTAGAGTTTGAGTCATATTTAGTTGATTATGCTTCAAATAAAATGTATTTGGAGCTTTAGCCTTCTTGAATATGTAACTAAAAAACACTAAAAATGAAATTTCTTTATAATATTCTGATCAGTATAAGGTTTGACGACTTCAACGGGGCTGCAAAAGCAGGCGGTGTCATCAAAACTACTGTGATGGTTTTGATGGCAAACAGAATTCACATTAGTAACAGATGAATTACTTTCCTACCACTGGATGTTTTCCAGAGATTGTTTGGTGAGATAAAAACTCAAATAGGCAGATTGTCATGCAGCTTGTCCTTAAATTAAAAGCTGATTTAGATAAACAAGGTCAGAAAAGATTCCCTGTCTGTCACAAATAATATATATTACAGTTTAATAAATTAATTATGCAATAACACAAACAGATAAATCATTGTGGATATAAGCAGGCTGTACTTGCAAATAAACACATAATGTATGTGCAAGTGCTTGTTTGTCTTTGTTTACCTTTGTTACCCTCAATTTACTGCATGTGTTCATTTACCCTAACCCCTCCTTCATATTTGTTTTTCGAAAGCTTGTGTCAGAATATTTGGATATAATGATATTGATTGTTGTTCCCAGACAATTTGAAGTTGCCTTGAAATATTCACACAACAGCGAGCATGAGGTCGCCCTACTTCCCAGCGAGATCTGTGCTTTTCCGTAAGGAGCCAAATGGAGTGACGTACAGAGTCCCAGCTTTGCTCTACCTGTCCCACTCCAGATCCTTTCTGGCCTTCTGTGAGGAGAGACTCAGCCCGTCTGACTCTCAGGCTCACCTGCTGGTCATGAGGAAAGGCACTTTTTACAGGAATTATGTGGAGGTCAGTGATGTTCGCTGTAGATTTAAGACCTCTAGTGCCACAGTGCTCTGTTCAAGTACAAATACTGTTACTTTACTAATATTTCACAACCAGTCACAAGAGAATTTGCTTCAAATTGAGGTAAAGTTCAAAGTAGTTATGTTTCAACGACAGCATATTTTCTACATTTCTTCCCAGATTAAAGAACAGATTTCAGAATGCAGTTACATGTAGCGGAAGGTTCCAGTAAAAGACCCAAATTATTATTATTTTGTCCCAATAGATAGGTGGGAAAAAAAATTATTTGTAAGTTCAGTGAGCTGATATTAAATCCTGTAGACTTTTTTTCCCCCTTCCTCTCAAACATTATTTTTTCCTATTCTTCCTTTGCTGCAGTGGGACGACATTTGTGTTCTGGGCACCGCTTTCCTGCCAGGCCACCGCTCCATGAACCCCTGCCCGGTGTACGATGAGTTCACCGGGACTCTCTTCCTGTTCTTCATCGCCGTTCTGGGCCACACCTCAGAGTCCTACCAGCTGGTGACAGGGAAGAACGTGACCCGACTCTGCTACATCTCCAGCACTGATGGCGGCGACACCTGGAGTCCTATCACCGACCTCACTAAGAGGGTCATAGGAGACACAATTAAAGGTCAGGGACATTCATAAAGGGAGCATTCACCTCAAAACAGACTTCAGTTGTGTCATTCTGATTAAAACTTTGGACATGGAAAACCCTTTAAACTGTAAATCAGGGCATCAAGACCTGAATATATGACATATTTTCAAGCTGTTATTTCCAGTTACATTTAAAGTGAATATTGTAAATCTATAAATGTTCTCATCTCTTATTCTCTTCTGGAACTTTTTAACATGAGGATCAGGGTGCCCAAAATAAGGGGTCACAAAATGATTCAAAGGGATCACAGAAAGTTTACCAGGAAGAAAAGCAATAATTCCAAAAAACTGTTCAGCCTACGTATAATTTGTTGTTGAGGACTTTTCTTCAGTTATGTGTTACATGCTGAATAGTTTACATTCCCCTGTCCCAAAAAGATTAAAACAACCATCACTCTTCCACTGCACTGCTCAAAAATCCTCTACACGCGCAGTCATAAGGAGATGTGGTTTAATTTCATCTCCCTGGTGTTCAGATTAAAGATAAACTTATCCAACCCATGCAATAAATGGAAAACATTGTATGGTATCTTTGCCCTTTCATGTACAGTAAATACTAAGCCTGTTAAAAGAAAGATTCATGGTACTCTACTGTCCCTAATCTTCATTCTGGCCATGAAAACATGCCTTCTGAAGTCGATTTCAGTGCGTGTGATTTGAGACAAAATCGACAGTCCCCATTGTGTGGCAAAATACATTTTAAAGTTCAGCTCAAGGTAATAGGAAGTCTTGAAGCCTCTTGACAATTTTTGACGGTGACAATATATCTCAGCTGACAAAAAGACCTGCAGACACGTCAACAAAGCTGTGGCAAAATAAATAACACTGGTACAATAGATTGGAATAATTCAAAAAGAACTAGCAGAGTTCATTGTATCTGGTTTCACTGTTATTGAACTGCTACATCTAAGTAACAACAGAAGTTGTAGCTGTAGCCAGTATACACATGTAGGTGTTGTTTTAAGACAGACCTGGAAAAAAAAGTGGATCTATCCTTTTAAGTGTATTGTGTTTTCTTCCTTCCCATCAGAATGGGCCACGTTCGCTCTCGGCCCGGGCCACGGCATCCAGCTGAAGTCCGGCCGTCTCCTCGTTCCCGCCTACACCTACCACATCGACTGCAAGGAGTGCTTCGGACAGCTCTGCCAGACCACCCCACATGCCTTCTGCTTTCACAGCGACACCCACGGGAGGACCTGGTGTTTCGGGGAGGCGGTACCGGGGCCGCAGACTGTAGAGTGTCAGATGGTGTCTGTGGATGAAGAGGATGGGACGAATGTGTTGTACTGTAACGCGCGCAGCCCTCTCGGATACAGGGTGCAGGCCCTCAGTCTGGATGATGGAGCCGTGTTTCAGGAGGGGCAGCTGGTGCAGCGGCTGGTGGAGCCTCGAAACGGTTGTCATGGTAGTATTGTTGGATTTCCTGCCCCATTGCATCTACATCAAAGTCGAAACAGTCACTTAGAGCCACCTGCACACAGCTCCAGACACTGGACACCCTGGATGGCCTTTCACGACAGATTGGCATTCACCAGATCTGCAGCATCCACAGTCTCAGCAAGCAGCCGCAGCAGCTCCATCGCAGCATCCCCCAATCCAAATGTCACTCCTGTCCCCCCCAGCCCTCTTTCACCTCGCCATAATGCCCCTCCAGATTTCCTAACCCCCACCTGGGTGCTGTACTCCCACCCAACATTGAGCACTGCACGCAAGGATCTGGGTGTGTTCCTCAGCCTGTTTCCCCGTGACCCAGACAGCTGGCGTGGCCCCTGGGTGATCTACGAGGGCCCCAGCGCCTACTCTGATCTGGCCTACCTGGAGCTGTCACCCTCACCCGGAGCACCGCCGGCTGTGGCCTTCGCCTGCCTGTTCGAGTGCGGTGCCACAACAGCCTACGATGAGATCTGCTTTAGCATCTTCACCCTCTACGAGGTTATTGATAATCTGCCCCAGGATGTAGAGCTCGGTATGAACGGCGAGGGATGTAAAAGACAGAATCAAGTCTCTGAGGCAGGACTGAGTTGTAGCGGTGACGCTCAAAGTGCACCAGCTTTCCAGCAGGGGAGAAAGAAGCTGACAGAGATGTGCTCTGCGTCATAGATGTCAAGCTTGTATTGCACAATTTCAGTAATTGTTTTCTATCTACATCCAAAAGCTTCTTCATTAGTTACACCTGCACAGTCTAATATAGCTATTCTGCCCTGAAGTTTTCTTTCATGATGCCTGTAATGGTCAGTTTTTGACACAGAGCCATTAATATAGGTCACAGTGAGTTGTGTTGTTGTACTGGACTGCAACATATTCTGCCCCCCTCATGTTTGTAAATGGGAAGGTTAAATGCACCAGCCAATATGATGCAGACCACTACACCTTTAACTGTGACCTCAGTAATAAGACACGTTGTTAGTCACACATTTCCAACAACAACATTCACATTCATTAATGTAGAATTTAAGACTAAGATGTTCAGTAGAAATAGATACAGCAGGACCTAAAAAAGCGGCCACCGAGTGTACATCCACCATGTTTATTAGCACACTGCAAAAGAGTGAATATTGTTGAGTAATTTTTGTGGTGTTATTTTGCGCTTTCATTTGCTACAAAGTGGTGTGATGAAAAATCTTTAAGTTCAATTCAGTTTATGTTATAATTCTATAGAACAAAAAGTGTCATTAAAGTTTCTTTTCCCCCTGAAATCCTGAAATTGTTCTTAATTTATTGGGAGTATTTTGTAACTAATGGTGATTAATGACTAATTAGTTAATCGACAAAAACTCAGATTCAACTTTCCTCAAATGTTGAGGATTGGCTGTTTGAAAAAAAAAAAAAAATCATTTTTCTGATAGTAACCTTGGATTATTATGAGTATTTGTATGACATGGATGGGCGGTGCAGTGGTTAGCATTGTCACCTCTCAGTGAAAAGGTTCCGGGTTTGAATCCGGTTCTGGGCCTTTCTGTGTGGAGTTTGCATGTTCTCCCTGTGCCTGCGTGGGTTCTCTCCGGCTACTCTGGCTTCCTCCCACCATCCAAAAACATGCGCCTCAGGTTAATTGGTAGTTCTACAAATTGCCCTTAGGTGTGAATGAGAGCATGAATGGTCTTTGTTTCCGTCTGTCTCCATGTGTTGCCTGTGATAGACTAGTGACCTGTCCAGGGTGCACCCTGCCTTCGCCCAAAGTGAGCTGGGATAGGCTCCAGCCCCACTGTGATCCTGTTCAGGATAAAGCGGGTATAGATAATGGATGGATGGATGGCCTTGGAGTCTGATTCATTGTGCAATTTTCCATATTTTGTAAACTAAACAATTATCCTAAAAAAAAAACAATTGCCACAATAATCGATAAGGAAAATATTGGTTGCAGCTCTTGTGCTGATTCAAACGGGAGCCAGACAAATATATCTAAGAAGAAAATGAGAAGCTAAAGCGGATTATCAGGAGTATTTGTATGACATGAAGTGTTAAAGTTCCAGGAACAGAGTCAGATAATGCTTTGCAAAACACAGATTATCAGCCATTTCAAGAAACCCAGAGCTCTGACTCGCTTTCTTCCTCCTCTCCCATCAGTTACCAGGAGAAAAGTCTGCACACACAATCTCACTACGAAAGCCGTTGGTACTTTTTAACCTTATGGTGAGATTGTTTCATGATCTACTGTTTTCTAGGTCAAGAAGTACATTCAATCTCAAGGAAAAACATGTTGTCATTGTCAAACTCTAGCCCAAAGCACAATGGAATCTTTTGGGTGTAACATTTTTACATGAGGATAAATAGACAGTGCAGTATTTCTTTAGAGAATATTCTGTTGTAAAAGTCAGATTATGACCTTATGATGGACTCAGTATTCTAGCTGTCCTCTTGGGAGTTGCATAACGTCACTGTCCAGCACCACCTTCAGTCGTAAACTTTGTACATTTTGACCAAAAATCCCCGGGACAGGTTTAATTTGCCTCATTGAACGTCTCGCTTCCCCACATTTCATCTAACAAACTGTAGATCAGGCAAAGCTGCAACTCATCAAACTCTCACTAATCACACCTGCATCACCAGCAGCAGCAGCTGCAATAGGAAAACTGACCTCAAGCCAATCACTTCTGTGATGGGTTTAGGTGTTGAAACAATTAGGGAGCTGACAGCTTCAGCGAGTTGTTTGAGAGCATATGAGGAACAGAACCAGATAAAGTGAGGCGGTCTGTTGAGTTAAGAGGAAAAAAAAAAGAAACAAACAGATAATGCCAGGAAGACGGCAGGATCTGGACAGTCTGTTCTCTGCTTCCCCTTCCTCCTCCCCGTTATATAAACCCACACTGACAGCAGGCTCATTTCCCTGCCTGCGCTCTTTCACAGAAGTCCTCTTTTACTTTTCTCTAACGTCTGTTTTACAGCATACAGTAATGGGTTTGAGGATCCTGATTGTTCTGGCTGTGTTAATGGGGGTAACTGGGATCAACAGTGTGACAGTCAGACCTGAAACGGCCTCGACAGACGGATCAGCTCATCCCAACAGTGTACCCGAGATGGCAGAGGAAACAGGAAAGGTGAGAAGCACTAGCTATGACTGATGGTGGTGCATAATTTTGTATTCTTTTTAACGCGTTTTGAAGCTAATCAGCCGCATTTCACCGTATGGTATTGTTCAAGAAGAATCTGGGCTTGCCACTAACCAAGCATCTCTATGGGTTTGTTTGTTGTAAAATAAATAATCAGAACAGAAAAAAAAATACACTTTAAAAGAAGGACATATGTCTTTGTTGCAATCATTATTATATGAAAACCATTCTGTACATAGTACAAAAGCCATTATAAGCTCAAGTGAAAACACAGAGCTTGCTGTAATGATCCATTTTTGAACAGTGACTGCAGAGTGTAGAGGTCAAATGGTTCTAAAATCAGAGTAATAAATATATTTTCTTCAGGGGTCAGACGTTAGCAGGGAGGGAAACTAAAACAACAAAGAAAAGTACAATGTCCTGTCTTTGTTTGGCTCCATAAATTAAAGCCTTATTGTCAAATCGTGGTTGATGAGGGACGGGGGAGATGTCAAAAGTCCAACAGTGAACGGTTGAGCAGACGGCTTTCAGCTCTTCCACTTGTTCTTCTTTGCAGGCAGCTGTCCTGTGGCCTCTAAGTATTTGTGGATGAGTTCTTCTTGTGTGGCAGGCAGGCAGGGCTGATATCTGCTGTAGTCCATGGTGTACTCTCCTTTTCCCTGAATAAACAATGACGCAACATGTTAGTAATTCTAAGGAATTATTGAAATCTTATTGAACAAACTGTGTCTGAATTTTAAGAATCGTGTGTGAGGGTGTAATTTTCACTATTTTTTACTCCAGTTTCAGTTTGATTTCCTCTCTAAAAACTCTCTGAACAGTGTTCACTGACTGTCAAGCTGCCAAGATCCGGCGGAGAGAACTGAGGAGCTGATCAACATACTGACATACTCATCTGAGTCTCCCTCACTTATTACTGTGAGCTCTGCGCTCTAACATTTCTGAGTGCTTTGTAGGTGTTATTTGCCCTGTATGTCACTTCTCTGGCTCTGTAGAAGGTGGAGGCTGCACCAACAGACTGAGGAGGACTGAAGACGTTGGAAAAACACTGCAGAGTTCAGATTTTTTTCTTTTTTAAATAGAAAAGAATCTATATTTAGAAATACAGTTATAGATGCTACAATTAAATATCAAAGGCAGTAGTAAATACATAAAAACACAGTTTATCACAGAGTATCACCATTATCTTAAATGCTCAACATGATCTGACTGAAATGGATTTTTAGGGTGTCCGAGGTTGAACTTACTTCAGTACAGGAGCGCAGTTCTGTGGCGTAGCCAAACATGTCGTTCAGAGGAACCTGTTGGGAGAGACCAGTTGAAATTAGTGAAGGAAGACGGAGCGAAAAGATAGTGGATACGTGCTGTTTGAAAGATGTACAAACTAGACTCACATCAGCGTAGAGAGTGAAGTATCCCTCAGCTCCGTCCTGCCCTGTGATGACACCGTGGCGACGGTTTACTCCAGCAATGACGGTTCCCTGAAACTCCTGAGGAGCAACGATTTCAACCGACATGATCGGCTCCAGGATGGTTGCGTTGGCCTTCTCCATGGCTGTGAAGGGAGACCAACAATACCAGAGTTTAATGCACAAAAATACCAAATGAAGCAGACACTGAAAGAGATGAAATGACCTGAGAACAGGAGGTCGGTGTGACCTTCACCTTGTTTCAGAGCGCCCTCCCCCGCGCGGATGAAGGAGATCTCATTGGAGTCGACCATGTGGTTTGCTCCGTCTTCCAGGAGGAATCGGACTCCTGAGATCTTGTGCCCGCTCAGTGGTCCCTTCACACAGGCCTCCCTGAAGCCCTGTGGCATGATGGGAAGAAACCAGCAAGAGGAGACGATGAGACTGAAAACATACATTGCTTTTAATCTGTGTTTGAATAAATATTTATTCACACTGAATATTTCACATATATATAGCGGAGTGTGGTGAGAACTGTAGTTTGCGCTCGCCTTTTCAACGGCGGGTACAAATTGCTTCGGGACGTTGGTTCCGACAGTCTGGTCTTCAAACTCCAGCTTGGTGAAATGCTCTGGCTCGAGAGGCTCAAGGACCCCGATGACTTTACCGAACTGCCCGGAGCCGCCACTCTGCTTCTTGTGGGTGAAGTCAAACCTACAGAAAAAGCAATAAAACATCCAGATTTTAAAGTAATGATGATGCAGTGGATCCGGAGGAAATTGTTTTAAGAGTTATACAAATCTTTGCATATTTAGTATCCGGATCTTTCAGTTAGAGAAGACCGTCATTTCTAAACATATAATTGAAAATGTATTTGTTTTGTTATTATTATCATCATTAATGAAAAAGTATTTGTAAATGTTTGGAGGGGATCTTTATATGATCTGGATTTTATTAACCTCAGCTCACCTCATTAAAATGTAAACTTACCTTTATATTTTAAGTGTAGTTGAAACACGGACTTCTGCAGCACCAAATTATTATATTAAAAACATTTGTAAAGGTCTGTTTGAGGGCACTGAAAGTTCTCTAAAGTTGTTTGAAGTCAGGAGGATATTGAAAACAAGACAAAGGCTCTGTCGCTTTAAAAAAAAAAAAAAAAAAAGAGGGCGGTGCTCAGAGCTCTGCTGTCAAAGGAAGTAGGAAGTAGTCTTTCCACTAACATGAGGAGCAGCTGACTCGGAACACTAAACAGATTAAATTTTCCACCTGACAAGTGGTCGACAGGAAGTCTCAGCTTCCACTTACAGGCAAGATCAGACTCCCTAATTTAATTCACTGTTCATCACATTTTACAGCTGCACAGCTCTTCACCCTGAACTTAAATATTTGCTTTCCTTTCCACTTTTTACAGTGGTTGTCTTATGTCTAAGATTTGTGGAAAGATAAAAGCTTCACTCTGCTCACACATGAAGGTCAAAGTCCTTCGGGGACTGGAAGCCCATCCCTGCTCACTGGACCAGCTTCTGGCCTCATTCCCTCTATTTTATTTCCCTCTTTCTCTGTCCACAGAAAGAAGTAGCAGAGGTAGCTGAAGAGGAGGATGTGATGGCAACTGGTGATCTGAACCCCAATCACTACCCTGCTCAGAGAGCAGCTAAGGTGGTCCAACACTACCTCAACACCCGCTACGGCTCACCGTACAGGCTGTTTGGACTGCAGAGGGTCAACAGTGGAAACGCAGAGGTGAGCTGGCCTTCAAAACATCAACAAGCCTCAGACTTTTACATCCGTGTTAGCTGGTCGACACACAGAAAGCGATGGACACAAGTTCTACCTATGGCTGAATCCTGATTTCTCCTTTAGGACGTGGCAGAGTCTGGAAGAAAGTATCAGCTGGAGATTTCAGTGGAGGAGATCATCGGAAAGGTACGGTATGTTTTTGGCTTTGTTTTTTGTTGTTTTTAAATCACACGGAAAAAAAAAATCACAGAGATCGTCCGATTAAGATACAGAGAAGAATCACTACAGTAGCTTCATTCATATTTTGAGCACCTTTTATGTCTCATTGTAGATTTGGTTTGATTCCTGACTGCACTACACATCCAATTACATTTTTTCTGAGTCATATAAATACAAACTTTTTTTTAATTACTTTTGGAGCTGTAAGGTTTATTTGGTTTTGTCTCTAAAGACATCTAAACAGACAAATACGGAGAAACATAATCTATGTTCCCCCCCCCCCCCCCCCCCCCCCCCCCCCCCCCCCCCCCCCCCCCCCCCCCCCCCCCCCCCCCCCCCCCCCCCCCCCCCCCCCCCCCCCCCCCCCCCCCCCCCCCCCCCCCCCCCCCCCCCCCCCCCCCCCCCCCCCCCCCCCCCCCCCCCCCCCCCCCCCCCCCCCCCCCCCCCCCCCCCCCCCCCCCCCCCCCCCCCCCCCCCCCCCCCCCCCCCCCCCCCCCCCCCCCCCCCCCCCCCCCCCCCCCCCCCCCCCCCCCCCCCCCCCCCCCCCCCCCCCCCCCCCCCCCCCCCCCCCCCCCCCCCCCCCCCCCCCCCCCCCCCCCCCCCCCCCCCCCCCCCCCCCCCCCCCCCCCCCCCCCCCCCCCCCCCCCCCCCCCCCCCCCCCCCCCCCCCCCCCCCCCCCCCCCCCCCCCCCCCCCCCCCCCCCCCCCCCCCCCCCCCCCCCCCCCCCCCCCCCCCCCCCCCCCCCCCCCCCCCCCCCCCCCCCCCCCCCCCCCCCCCCCCCCCCCCCCCCCCCCCCCCCCCCCCCCCCCCCCCCCCCCCCCCCCCCCCCCCCCCCCCCCCCCCCCCCCCCCCCCCCCCCCCCCCCCCCCCCCCCCCCCCCCCCCCCCCCCCCCCCCCCCCCCCCCCATTCACCTAAACTTAATATCATTGTGTTCACTAAGTGCTCATGGAACAACATTGTAATTAAGTATAGTGTATGCGTTTTAGTTAAAAGTAAACAGTGGAATAATCTCTGGTTTCAGAGTGAGCAGTTCTAACCTGGACTGACAGATTACTAAACTCCCAGAAAAAGGAGGCTCGCATGATTAACTGTGTGGTGCAGCTATGACTCACTGGCTGCCATGGTAACATCTCGACTACGCCTTTGCTCTGTCCAATCCCTCTCCTTTTTCTTGCTCATCAAACCTGCCTTTGTGCTTTTCTTCTTCTTCTTTTTTTTTTTTTTTAACCCCGTGTTGCTTTGTTTACCCGTCCAGACTACACAGAAATGCTCTGCAGAGGTTTTGTTTCCACGGGGAGAGAGGCAACACTCAGCCCAAGTCCAGGCCCCGTGTGATGAGCTCCTTAAAATCAACACTGCAGCTCAGGAGGAGGACTTATACCAACAGTACAAGATGAACCAAATCCTGCTGTCAGCACAATATTTACCTGGTAAATAACTGACAAACTGCGCATATTACTGCTCCTAAAGTCAGATGTTACACAACATCTGCTTTTGCCATTTCAACATTTAGTGTTGTGGTTGTTGAGGGAACTCTGTGTTCCTCTTAATCATAATGCATCACAAACAGCTGTCATCACTTGAAACTGTAATCTGATGTACAAGAAAACGTGATATATGTGGCATAATCAGACACTATACACACTTTCCTCAGATAGTCACGGTCACGTTGAGCATGACATGAGGCCTCTCTGGCACCTGGGCATTGTGGCCTCCAGCTTCATCATGCTGAATGAATCCACTGAAGACACCCTGTTCAACATGGCTCAGGTGGCCAACATCACACAGCTGGTAGGTTGTTTTATCTGTTGTTGCATCTGCTCATCATATTCAGTTATTTTAAGTAGGGTTTCTTGATAGGGGTGCATTATATTGGATTTTTGCTGATTGACAGATATATGCACATGCTCTCTTTGTTTTTCACAAAATTCATCTTGATGATCAGGATGAAGGTTTTTGAGATGGACAGTCCAATTTGTAGTGTTGAAGGAATGTGATGTGGCTCCTCGCATGACCAGTGCTGGGCAATCACGTAAAAAGCAACTTTGCTGTCTGATTTGAACACTTTTAAAACCTACACACTGCAGACATGCGGGTGAATCATCTGTTGTACATGAACAGAGCACAGCGATGTGATGTAAGAGGAGCAGGGGGAAGCTATCGACAGAAACTATCTTAGGAGTTTTTTGATCCACCTCTCTACAGTATTGTTGCAGCTTCTTTCAAGTTCGACGCAAGAGATGCAGGATCACCATTGTCCCAGGGTCATTGCGTCAAGAATTTCATCAAGCATCGAGCCGTCGGATAAAATTAAATTGGGATTTTATTGGCCTGTCATATTGGCAGAAATTTTCATTTTGGGCTAATGCTAATATTTGATATTAAAGTCAATATCAGCCAATATGATGATGCGCCGGTGTTATTGTGCATCCCTGGTACTGGAAACTGACTATTTAAATACCGGCATATATATATATATAAAACTGGAAGATTCTTCTATTTTTAAGGGACGCATTGTACAATGAATGTAAAAGCAAGTGCACTATGTCTGCATCATAGTGCATAATCCACACTCAGCTGCAGATTGTGCACACTACAGAAGGAGAGCTTCTGCTCAGTCTGTTCAATGTATTCAGGTTTCCAGTCACAGTCCTTCATCAGGCTTCCAAAGCAGGTTGCACAGATCAAATACTGAGAAAGAAGCTGCACACCAGTTGAGGATTAAACCTGTAACATTTGTACTGGACTTATGTTGTGTTATTGGGCTTTATTTTTTCCCTCATCTACCGCAGGCAACGGAGAACGACCAGATCAAGTTCGACAGTCATGTACTGCTGCATGAGTTGGTCTCCCAGGTAAACATTTACCATTTTAAACTTCTTAATACACTTGAAAATATTAATATCCAGAGCTACAGCTGGCTAATTGTTTTCAAAATCACCCTGATCAAATATTGAAATTTATTTATGAATGTGTAAAATGCCTTAAAAAATGAATGGCAACCACAACTCATCAATGTCGGGAGCTTTGTCTTCACATTTCTCAGTCAGACTCTCATGAATCTAAGGAGAACCCTGATTTGATTATTTCCAAACTGATTTGCAACATTTATAAAAGTGTAAACAGTAAATATTATCGATATTTTCATAATAATTATTGTTGCAGGAAATCCTTCACTGGAAGCTGCAGTTCACGTGGTCTCCTGCAGAGGGAGTCAAAGTGCTGAAGATGGACCAGCTGCCTCACTGCCATGATTGTGAAAAACCTCCAAACACAAACTAAACTGCTGGCATCCATCACACGGGGGTTACAACCAAAACCACATCTTGATGCTCACGTTTTGTATTCAAATATTGGAGCATAAATGTGTTTATAATGATGCTGCAAGTGCTAAGCCAAGATATGCTGTTGATTCTATCAGCACAAACCTTTTGTAGGACTAAAAAGTGGAGTTTAAACTCCACAAATTGTATTCAAACTTCATTTATATAAGTAAATGATATCTTTGCAATGTGCTGCATTTTTGGTTTATGGTGTATTTTAGCCTAATTAAACTGTTTACTAAAGAACAGTCTCATGTGTGTGTGGGGTTGTTTTTATATTCTGGTGAGTCCCTGCTTTTGGAGGGATAAGGCATAGTTTTCAGGGTTCAAGGTTAAGCATTTAGTTGTACTAGTTAAGGGGTGAGAGAAGGTATTGTGTTCATAAGTATCCCCGTGGGGATAGTGAAACAAGAACGTGTGTGTTGGGAGGTCAGGACTTACGGTACGGGGCTGGTGACCGTCTCTCTGAAAGCCACTTTGGGCTTCCCCATCACACAGGGACAGTTGTATTCCCTCTCCATCCTCTGAAACAACAAATCAAAAACATACAGCAGGTCAGATGTGCTACAACTTCAAAGTGACACTTGACATTCACTGTGTCTCAACGATTTGTGGAGGTTTGCTTGATGTCAAATGGGAGCTCACAAAGCACCACTGGTTAAGACAAACCATTTACTATGTTTTTAGATGGACTGTTCCATCAAAGCAGCAACGTCACATCTTGCATGAAACACTCAGTGTAACTTGGGAGTTCCACTCTGCCTGATCAGGTACCTGAGAGTAGATTTCAAGATGCAGCTCGCCCATGCCGGAGATGATGGTTTCTTTGCTCTCTGTGTCAAAATGCACTCTGAACGTGGGATCTTCCCTGGTGAAACGGTTGATACCTTTGGAGAATTTATCCAGGTCATTCTGGTTGAACACAAGATAATAAGAGATGCACAGAGATAAGAGAGATGCATATAGAGTTGTAGTCCTTACAGGTAAATGTCAGGATTTGTTACCTTGTTGGAAGGTTTCATGGACATGGAGATGACAGGCTCTGGGATGTGAATGGACTCCTGTGGGAACAAAATGATACACAAATGGATTCAAGACGCTCCTGGTATCTTGGGACAAAAGAAAAAAATGGTTTCCAAAAGCTTTTTAAAAACAAGCCGGTTTCTTGCTCTTCTGTCCAGTGAAAACATTTAGGCTACTCACCAGGGAAAGGTTAGCGCTCGTCTTGGATGTAAACGTGTCTCCACTCGCACAGTCAATCCCAAACAGAGCGCAGATATCTCCAGCATACACCTCATCGACATCCTTAAACAGCAGGAGTAGAAAAGAAAGGAGAGAACAAGGGGTTACATCGGGGGACTGACTCGATCCTAATATATTTATATAATATCAATGAATACTCTCTACAAAAAAAACGTCAAAATATTGAACATCTTGTTCAGACAGATGGAAACATGTTATTCTGGTGTCGCAGGGGATGTGGTTCTTATCTTGATTAAAGCTGAAAGAGGAACCTGACATTTTGACCAGTCACGCTCCTCTGCTGCTTCAACTACAAACCACAGATGGAAAACTGTGACCTAACAGCCTGCTGACGTGCAGCACGCCAGTTTGTGCTCACCTCCATCTGATCAGCATGGAGACGCACAAGCCTCTGAACTCTGACTCTCTTGCTTGTGCGTGTGTTGTAGATGTATTCTCCCTTCTTCAGGCAGCCCTGGTACACTCGTATATACGTCAGCTGGCCAAACCTTCCAGCCTGTTGATGAAAAACAACACAGCGTGACAGAATGAGACCTTCCTGTGATGCAAAAGTGTGGAAATAAAGCAGAGACAAGACAAAACTGATCTTCCCTTTCAGAGTATCTCACCTCCAGTTTGAAGGCCAGACCAACATAGGGGCTTGCAGAGTCTCTTGTAGAGTCCATTTCAATCTTGGATGTTTCAGTGGAATCTCTAACACAGTGAGAATCACACTATCATGAGTGGAACAATTTCCTCAAGAGAGAAAACGTTAAAAAATAATTCCAGGAGATTTTTCATGCAAACTGACAACCCGCAACCATACTTACTCATTATTGAGGATGGCGTAGTTTTTGACTTCGCTGGGGTTCGGCAGATACTCCAGGACAGCGTTGAGCAGTGGCTGGATGCCCTTGTTCTTCAGTGCTGTGCCCACCAACACGGGGCTGAAGAGACGCTGCACCGTGGCCCTGCGGATTGCAGCCTGAGGACACAGTGGTGAAAAGTGACAGTGATTATAAATACTGACGTAAAAGGTTCTCATCCCAGTTCAGATGTGCAGTTTATGAGTCATTTTGGATGATTTAAGTGGTGATGGTTTGCTGACTTTAAATTAATAGAAAATATCCTGTTTTTTTTGGCTCTAGCATAGACATAGTTATGCTTCGTGTTTTCATTAAAAACAAAAACCAGGACTTTGAATTTTTTTGCTTCGAATTTCCGTTTGTTATTATAATTTGTCAAAGGTCCCTCAGATTTCACACACAACACGTGTTGTCTGTCTGTGACGACACAAACCTTCAGGTCATCTTTGGTTGGAATCTTCTCCTCCAGGAACATCTCTCCCAAGAGTTCATCAGCGTTGGCGACACACTCCACCAGTTCCTGCCTCCTGTCTGCAGCCTCAGCGCGGAAATCTGCCGGGATCTCGTCATAGCGGACATTTTGACTGCAGGGAGGGAGAAACAGTTGGAGTCCATTTCATACAGTTCAGATTTGCAAAGAAGTTAGAAATGAAGACTTGCTGTGTTACAGATGCTGTTGGTAAATATTCTTTTAACTCTGCTGTAACCGAGCTGTCGGTCTCACGCCTTACCCAAATGGTCCTTCAAAGTACATGCTCCGCTCCTCTACAAGGTCAATGATGCCGCGCATGTTCCCCTCCAACCCGATGGGGATGTTCACAAAAGCAACGTTGTGGTTCAGTTTAGATCTGAAGGGAAAAAAACATTCATTTAAACGAGGGCAAAGGAAAACCACAGCTGCTTACAGCCTTTGTTGGTTGATTACTTGTTATGATTTCCTGCCTAAAGGAGGGACATGAGGGTTCACTGTTACTGTTTGTACCATAAGAACTGGATCCAGTCTGATACTCCCTTCACATTTTATGGTTTCCATCTCTATAGTTTCATTTATTGCAAAACCAAATAAAACAACATAAATTCAAGAAAATCCTTGCTGGAAACATAAATCATGCAAACAGAACTGGGAAATACAGAATTTGGATTTTGAGCTGTATTTTGCAATCTGATTTGGGATCTGGGGTTTTTATTGTAATGTGATGACATCGGTTAAATATAGTTGTTTTCCCTGGTTTTAAGAGATGTACCAAACCCTGGTTTGTGTCTGCCGGGTGAATGGAACCATTATGGTACATTATCTGCCAGTTTGGCTGACATGTTTAGAAAATTTGGGGGAAAAAAAAAAGCCTGAACAGAAAAACAAGGACTTCCCAAACCCTGCACCACTTTTACTTCCTTTCTCCACCTTTTGGTTTCCCACCTTCATCTGACACCAAACATATAGCATCACACAATCTGCGTGAACAAACTGTACCTCATCTGCTGCAAGGCTCGGCCGGGGTTGGAGCCCATTCGGTCCAGCTTGTTGATGAAGGTGAGGAAGGGAACGTTGTAGCGTTTCATCTGTCTGTTTACCGTCATGGTCTGACACTGGACGCCTCCCACGGCACACAGAACCAGCACGGCTCCGTCCAGCACTCGCAGCGCTCGCTCCACTTCGATGGTAAAGTCCACGTGGCCTGTGAAAGACGCGTTTAGAACGACTGTGCTGTACATGTGATGACACGGTCCTTTCAACTTGAGACACAACTACAGTCGTGGACATGATTCATCATCTTCTTCCTCTCGGACTGCAGGAAAGAAATCAAAGCATCTCCGATACAGTAAAATACACCGAAACACTTCACTGAACTACCAAATGGGCAAAGTGGGCGACTTTCTTGTGCCTCCAGATCCTCCGGGGCATCAGCCTGTATTTAATTGCTAGAAATAAATAAGTGTGAATCAATCCCCGGAGGATCTGGAGCCACAAGAAAGTCGCCCACTTTGCCCATTTGGTAGTTCAGTGAAGTGTTTCGGTGTATTTTACTGTATCGGAGATGCTTTGATTTCTTTCCTGGAGTCCGAGAGGAAGAAGATGAATCATGTCTATGAAGACTGAGTGAAATATTGTTTCTTTAATCTATTAACTTTGGCATTATGTAGTTTCTGTGGCAAATTGATCTTCTAGTTTAAGAAAGTGTGCTAGAAAAGCTTCACATCACCTGAAATATTAAGGATTTTAAAGGGGCATTGCTTTGATTCTACACATGATCAGTGTTCTCGTTAGGGTTACTACTACTACTCAACAATTACACTGTGTTTCTTCTGCAGCTTTGATCAAATCAAGCCTCGCAATGTAATCAGGACTGGACATCAGTAGCAGAGAGGATGCGTGACACAGTGGGGGGGGGGGGGATTTGGTTTGAAGAACATGAACGTTTAACCAGCAGAGAGGGTGTCCTTCCTACTAAACTGCACTGTGGGAAATGTAGCATCTAATGGACCCGTTCCAGGACCTGAAAGTCAGCCTGCCGCTTCAGTTTTGACCATCTATTGTTAAAATTGTCCCTCAGCAGCCCCCCAAACTTTCATGCAGTCATTAAAGATCAGATAAGAGCCCTAACCCCGATGATTATCGCCTAACCTTCCATTTGATGCTGTAAATCCTGTCCCCAGTGACCCGGGGTGAAGTACCTGGTGTGTCAATGATGTTGATGTTGTGATTCTTCCACATGGTGTATGTGGCGGCTGACTGGATGGTGATGCCTCTCTGTCTCTCCAGCTCCATGGAGTCCATGGTGGCTCCAACTCCATCCTTCCCCTTCACCTCGTGGATCTCCGCTATCCTGCCGGTGTAGTAGAGGACACGCTCGGTCAGGGTGGTCTTCCCCGAGTCGATGTGAGCGGAGATCCCGATGTTACGGATCCGCTCGTTGGGAATAACACCGGAGGAGCACGTCCGACAGCTGCCGACGAGCACCTTGAGGACACACACCAGAGGAACATCACGATCCAAAACATTTCTCTGTCCGTTTACCGATTGTGAAACGCAGAGGACCGGTGGTCCGTCAGGTCAAAATGAGGTTCAGGCTAGCTAATGTTACCTTTTTAAGCGTGACGCTCCCTGGTGCCAAAACATGCGTTTTAGCCAAATACAGTCCCGCTTTTAATAATCTCATTTTGACGGCAGGTTGGTCGAGCACAGCGTGGTCGTATTTCTGCTTTTACACGACCCCCAGCACTGCTGACAACCCGGTGAAAGTCACGCCGGGCCCCTGGTGGCTGGTTGTGAAACACTACTTCCGCAACTACGGAAACGCAGGCGGCCCAAAACTATAAATGTTTGTGTTAAACTAAAAAAAAACAAAAAAACAGCGAAGCACAATAAACAGAAGTCGTCTGCGATATGAACGTTTATCTGTTCAAATATATTAAACCCCAAATTTATTTGTTTAATAAAAACGCATAAAATGGACAAAGATGCTGCTTTCAAGTGTTGTCAGAGGGAGCGAGACAGACTCCGGCGAAGTGTTAAAATTATTTTTGTGAATAATCTTGATAGAGTCCCAGAGTGTTTAATGTTGGATAAATGAACACCATATTAGCCTACATATATATATAAAATGTTTAAAGTATTTAAAATACGTTGCCCTTATTAAAACATTTTGTAGAAACCATTAAAACATCGACTTTTTTAATTCAACCTGGCGTGTTAGTATGTATACCTTTGATAGAGTAAATATTCAAACTTGCTTAATTAAAAATGACATCAAGATTTTCTAAGTTGAGCAACTTTATTTATCACACAGATATTATGTACAAACTTAGTGCTCTAAAAAAAATGTTTTTGTTGAATACAGAATCACATATCCTGTGAAAAATCACGGATAAACATACTTTTTTTTTATTTTTTTTTTTTTACCATATATTGCTTGTAGGAAATAAAAAAAAATAGTTTTGAAGAAAAGACAACGAAAAAAAAACAACAACGTTGAGCCGTTGAAATAAAACGACGTCAATAAAGTTATTTAATTACTTTATTTTGAAAGGGATCAAAGTTATAACGGCGACAAAGGCGAAATCCCGAAGAGCACGTGAAGGCAGCACTTTAACGCACACTGACAGGCCACCCCAAAGCTGCCCGTTTTTAAAAAAATTTTTTTAACGTTTTTATTAGAGGCAGTATAAATTGTAATTTGGGTTGAATCATTTTTGCTCAATTTTGGCCCGTTTGTTTCAGTCACTTCGTTCGTTTTATGGTCATATTTGCGTTTTAACTGCGCTGAATGTGACGACGTGAAGCTCCTTCGAGTCCGGTGGAAAGCCAGTTCAGTAGTTCGTGTGACGTCACGTGTCGCTTTAAGTAAAAAAACAAAAACAAAAAAACAACCTAACCCTGTTTCCTCTTTCACGGTGAACACATGCCGACACTACTCAGCGGCGTTTCGCACTCCGATGAGCCGCAGACAGAAACATCACCTTTTAAATATTCAGACACCTCCGCGTCCACGGCAGCCTGTTGAACAGCCGCCTCTCGCGTCAGAAGAGCGTCTGTCGGGTAAGTTTGGTCAAATGTCTTTTCCTCTGTGGTGATTTTAGTCGGCCGTTTTGTTCCCTTATGGATCAATTTGAGCATTTTGTGTTGCCAAACGAAAAGAAGAAGAAGAAGAAAAAAAAGGAAGAAGAAGAAGCAGAAGGATCGATACTTTTAAATTATTGATTAAAACCATCCTTGGACAGTTAAAAGTCTGGATTAAAAAGCCTAAATGCAAAACACCGTTATTGTTAACTGAAGTAAACCGTTATGAAGAGCGGCTGCGTGTCTTCCTGATTTGGGGGCAAACAAACAACGAGTGATTGTTGTTTGTGGTGATGTTTTGTGTTAATTCTTCTAAAAAAAAAAAAAAAAATCTTAATATAAAAACTTTTTTTCTTGAAGTGACCAACTTCCCATAAAGGATGTGTCACAGTTTTTATGTGTGCACTTGTCAGTGTGGCACAAGTAATTCACCGTGGTGAGTCATTATTTATGATTTTGATTACACAAGAATGTAGGCCACTTGTGTATTGTTGTGTGAATGAGTGGTTCATTGTGAGCTATTCTTTCCTTTTGTTATTCCTCCCGTCTCACTTCCTCTCTGTGAGCATTTCTCCTGACTGCAGAGCTGTCAATAAGACTCAGCGGCTCCTCCCTTCGCCGAGTAGAAATGCTTTAAATTGTCCCCGGACGCCATGAAACGCGTCTTCAACAGGAGGGAAGCTCATATTTACCGTAGTTTGGTCTTCCCTATGCAGTTTGTGAATCTGTACGAGTTGACAGAGGGAAGTTGAATTTGAAGCTCGCGTATTGTGAAAATTTGCTGCATTTTTTTTTTTTTTTGTGTGTGTTGGGACATTTATTTAGTGCCGAGATGAATAGTTGATCAATCTAGGAGTGTTACAAGTCTATGATTAAGTACACAGACCTTTTACTTTAGTAAAAGTAGTAATACCACCCTGAAAATGTTTTCAATAACAAGTAAAACACGACAGCATTCAAAGCTTACTTAAGTAGAATTGCGTAAGAAAAATGTACTTAAAGTACATTGTCTGAGCTAACTTCAAGATGTGATACTCCATAGTCTAATGTAGGTATAACGATGCAAAAATAAAAAAATAAAAAACGGATCATTTTATTTTACGTATAAAATGTTGATCTGAAAAGTAACTAGTAACTGAAATTGTGTAATAAATGTGGTGGAGTAAAAGTACAATATTTCCCTCTAAAATGTAAAGTGGAGTGACTATATAAAGTAGCAGAAAACAGGAAATACTCGGGTAAAGTAGGCCTACCTCTTTTTACCTCAGTAAATGTACTTAGTTACATCCCACCACTGCATACAGAGAGCCATCAAAGTTCAATTGAGCCGACTGGACCTGGTTTCAATGTCCAGACACATGAGGGCAGTATTTCACTAAGGTGAAACCCTTGCATTTTCTTTGCACTCAGCTGTTTTTCTGTCATTTTAAATCATTCCTCTTGTCATATTTTCCTGGGACAATGTCCCACTGCAGTTAATTTGACTTTCATCAGGCAGTTTCTATCTGCTGTAGGAAATAAAAATCGGAATGTAAGAAGTGATAAATCACAGATTACTCGGCATTTTAGGGCTTAATAATGGGATCAATGTCTGCAGTTGTTTCCTGCAGCTGTTGAGAGTGTGCTTTATATGTGCTGTTGGTCATTACATTGTCACTGTGATCAATGGAGTTTGAGGAAAGGGAGTGTCGGTGACAGATTGTGTTGTAGGAACAGACTATTTACTCATGCAGGTACTAAATTATGAATCATCTGCTTGTTCACAGAAATTACCAATCAAGACAAGGAGCAAGGAGATTGACCAGATCTCACAGGCTGGAAACATTGATTGCGTGAGTAATGGCTTACTGTAGATTGTAGGAGTTGTTTCAAATCAAACGCGGAGGGTGTGTCTGGGTCGCTGCTACTACTACGGCATGCAGGATGGGCCAAACTGGCTCAGATCTATCGCGCAGCCCCACCACACCAGGCACAACGAAATGGAAAGCGGACGAAACAGCACAGCGACTCCGTATCCGCACTTTTAGGAGCAGAGAGAAACAACGGAGTGATCGGTTGAACAGGAATCCGATGAAAAATAAAGTACTGTCGTGTCTGGGACGGAGAAAGCGAGACTCCAGCCAAACGGACGCGGATGTTGGTTGCAGAAACGCAGCCGCAGATCCAGCAACGCGCCGCGGCCACAGAGTAGGGAAGTTGCCGAGGGACGAGGTTGTGTCGGCGGCTGAGGGGCACCGAGCAGCCCCGGGTTGTTTTGACACAACATCCGGCCTAGATGATAACACGGAAGCTCTCCAACACGCCGTGAACCCGGAGGCAACGCCTGGTTCGTCCGATGCCTCAGGCTCTGGATCGCGGACCGGTAAAGTCAGCGGCGAGGAGCCGAAACCCGAGCGAGAGGACAATGCCTCGGATCCCCCTACGAGGGCCATGGAAGATCAGCCACAGGGGGGGGACACGCAGGCTCGCGTTGTGTCTGATGATGGGGTATTGACTGGTACGAGTCTGAGCTCAGCACCGCTGCTCACCTTTGACTCGGACACTGAACGGACCTCGTCTATCTTGTCCCCGGGTCAACATTTGGATGGTGGGCTGTTGATAACGGATGCTTACGGTGAGACTAAAATGACAAAAACTGACTGCGGCACCGTTTCATGTCCGCCCAAAGCGGCCGGTGATCAAAGCAACTGTTGTCCAGTTGAAACTGAGAGCCAAAAGGACTCTGATCAGACCCATCACAGTCCCACAGTGGGCCAAAGCTTTCCAGGAACCATACCGAAACTCATCATAACAAGAGACTCCAGTCCGACCCGCCCTCAGGTGATACTGAGCGAACTTCACCCGGACGAAGAGTCCCCCTGCTCGGACAGCGGCTGCGGAGGGTCCCCAGCTCTGATGCGCTCCCCGAGGAAGCTGTCCAACTCCTCGTCCATCGGCCTGTCCTCCGCCTCGTCCTTCGAGGAATCCGAGGACGACTTCACTGCCAGCGACATCGAGTCCAGTCTGTCTCCGGCCCGGTCTCTGTGCAGCCCGGACGATGGGACAGTGGTGAGTGTCTTTTCAAGTCTTTTTCCACCAAAGATAAACTTTAATAATAAGCATGATCATTGCTCTTATTCACTGGTTTAATAATAATAATAATAATTTTTTTTTAAAATTCAAAACTGAACTCCCACAATCATAAACCGGTTTTACTGCTTCAGATACCAAAACTGACAAACGCAATTTACCAAATACCAAAGCCGTGATTAGGGCTTTTCCTCCTCTGAACAAACCTCGCTTTTATCAGCAAAATGACCACACGGGTACAAATATAGGTAAGGGAATAGATTTTAAATTTGAACATTCAGTACACACACTGCATATAGGACAGGTGCAGGTTAACACTTGTATATCAGGTGACAGTTTTAACCACAGGCACTTTGTTTAGTTATTAGATACCTTGTAGGTGCATGAAAACACTCTCCCATGTATTTCCATATTTCCTTCAGTTTACCCAGCTGCTCTGTATTGGTATACAGACGCTTCATGTCAGGGATTAGATCTGGACAATCTGTTGGTATTTTAAGGTAGTTAATTCCCAGGATATGAAGATCTTTGAAGTGCTGTTGTACAAATGAGAAAAAACAAGGCTTTCAGTCAGTCATGAGGTTTTTTTTAGGTAGTGTGAGCTTCATGTTTGGGTAGCTCTGTCTCACGAATTAACAAAAATAACCACATTTGAAATAATTTGTGTGATGTGTGGTTCTGCGTCATAACAGATGGACTCCCACCATCCTCCATAATGAAACACGACTATAATAGATTTAAACCAGAGGAAACTGACGCCCATCTCCGCGTCCTTCTGCAGCCATGCCTCATGATCACATGGCTGTGATGAGCTCAGCCTCTGGGCCATTTAAACACTGTCCGGGCGCATTTTTGATTTGCTTGTCATCTGTTTGTGCGAGCCACTTTGTGCTGTAAATAGAGCTCGAAGAAGCTATCAAGAGATTTTAGTTTGAAGCCCCAAAGGCTCAAAGTTTTCTTCTCCTACCAGAGACAAGCTGCATTTTCCAGTTTCTAAGTGGGAGGTTGTGATGTTTCCCTCCAGTGTCAGGAGGCTTCGATGCACTGTTGACTAGACATGCCTGGAATGTCTTAAAAACAGGATGTCTCTGCTGGAGACGGTCTTCCAGTATGTCCACTTCTGCTCACGGCAGGATGTGAATGCTGACTGTCCAGGTTTTGTATTGGGGCCACGTCACCAGGCCCTCGTGTTGGCAGATGTTCAGCTGTCAGTATGCTATTCATACAGCACTGCTCGGGTCTCTTGCCCAGCCAGAAGAGGCTGTGCTCATCATATATTTGTTAATAATCCAGCCCCAGTTATTTTTCCACCGCCAATAATCCACCCTGGGTTCTTTTTCCAGTGGGAGACAATGAGAGAGGCACGACACGGAAAACATTTGAAAGGTTAGAACGTCAGTGGGACTTCATGCCTGTGGCTTTCTTTGTGTAAGATTTTATTTAAATTTCCCTAAATGATATAAAACAAACAACAGCCACAACAAAAAAAACAACAACTGAAAAACAGAATCAAAAGTGCCCACATATTGAATACACACAAATATTTCAGCATCCCAATGTAGATAAAACATCAATTAGCTTAAATCATATTATATATAATATACTCGTCTATTATCCTCGACCAGCTGAAACATTGTTCAAACATTTTGCCGTTTTTATTATTGTCCTATTTCATATCCTAAACCTTCAGATTAGTGATTTATGCGCTCGCATCTTTAGAACAGTACGGGATTATTATCACAATCTGTTAGTTGTGTTTCAACGGCACAATGTCAGAAAACAGTGACAAATCCCATCTATCATATCTTCAAATGTTTTGTGTCCGTATATTCAGCAGTTTAAAACACAAATTTATTCACATAACAGTGTAATATAATAACATCAGTGAAGGAGAAGTGTGGCGTTTTTGCTTGAAACAATTTGTCACATCATTTCTTAATCAAAGTAGTTGCTGAATACTTTTACACAACTTGCGATACTTCTGCCCATATTTTTGAAGTTGATGTCATTTCCACATGCAAATAATAGCATATTTCCTTTTTCCAGTGTTGTAATGGTAGAGGACGTACAGCCTCCGATTCAAAAAATAAAATGTATAATTTATATTCAGTGTTTTTCAGTTTCTGATAGGCTGTTGAATTTTTTGTTAAATCATGGAAATGCAGATTTCTACACATCGTCGTGCGTATTGATTCACTCCTTGTTACGGTAATGATCTTTTGAATCAGCGCTTCTGTGGACAGTGTAATTTCCTGGCCATTTTTACTGACGGCCAGGAAATGAGCAACTTGCACTTGAGCTGTTGTAACAAACAGGATGACGTTGGCCTGTGGCTTCTGATAAGAGCTGGTTTTAATGGGCATGTTTTGTCCTCTTGCAGTTGAGTAAAAGCCCTGCTGTGTGCTGTAATCAGAAGAATGAGGGCGTGTGTTTGTTGTCATTGGTTTTAAAATGCCGTGGCCGCGCTGTCAGCTCCCAGACAAACCTTACATTTGCATCTTGTACGCTCAGCGACGTGTGAGCAGATACTTGCTCGCACATGCATAGACACGCGCATACTCATTCGCAGCGATGCCGTCTTGCATTCAGAGTTCAATGTGTGTCATGGAAAATTGGGCTGAAGGCTGAGCCGGTTGCTAGGCGACGCCTTTGCCATATATGGTACTTTTTTTCTCCTCGTCTCTCTCTTTCTCTCTCTCTCTCTCTCTCTCTCTCTCTCACCGACAGTATCAACTCTGTCTCTGACATTTGAATGCTATTAGATGTAAATTCCTATGAATGTCTGCTCAGCCCGACAGTGCACACATTATTTTAGGTTTTTATCAGATTACTCCCCTCCCATGTGAGACACTCTTTCTCCCCCCACATTCAGCCGGGCTCTAAACTTAATATTTTCCTCTGAGACACCATGAGACATCCAGTGGAACAGGACACAAGAGGAAAATTAGGGTAAGCTGACTAAAGATAGAGCGCACACAGACAAAAACATCCACTGAAACTTTGAACACGCAGCCTACACGTGATGATTGCTCTTATTTATGCATGCGTATTCACTCATGAGCCACAATTGCACTCTTGTTTTCTGCCCCACACTTCACTCCCACAGCACTTATACACAAAATCCATGATGGAAAAAAAAAAAAAAATCCATGCTGCAAAGTTAAAAATGAAAAAAGAACAAACACAACACACATTTGTCTGATCTACATTTCTATTATGTATAAATAAATATATTCTAATATTTTTCAGTATAACTCAACACCACCTGCATACAACCTAGAATTACATCATGTGACTGAAAATACAACGCCTACACTCAAAAGACACGCAGTGGTGGTGGAACTATTTAATCCTCAAGTAAGAGAAACAATGCCACATGTGAAGATACTTCATTATAAGCAAGCAAGTTTAATCTGTCGTTAAGTTGAAGTAGGTAAGTGTGATTAGCAATGAGGGAAAAACAGTCAAATTCTTCCTGTGAATTATATTATTGGGGTGTTATTATGTGTAAATAGGAGCTGAGTGATGGGGACAAAATCAAGTATCATGATATTGCAGCAATATTGTAGGAACGACTATTGGTGCTTTCATGAAATATTTATAGAATATATACAGAATGAAATATTTTATAATCATCAGCAATGTGGATATAATGACTAAGAGAGTAAAGGCAAACAATACAACAGCTAGAAGAGTCTGGTAGGGTCAGAAAATGATATCACTTTACTAGAATGCAGCTTTTAACACCAGGAAAAGGCAACACCTATCACATTATCATGATACTCTAAATCTAAGACAATATTTAGTCTAATTTCTCAGTGTTATACAATATATAATAGGGCTGACAATAAAACTATATTTTAATATTAATTAATTTTCATTCATTTAATATATAAATAGTAGTGGAAAATGGAAAAATTCATCTGCTATCATAAGTTTCAGAGCTCAGGGTAACATCAGTAAATGTAGAAAATCTCCACATATTCAGTTCACAATGATATAATGGAGAGAGAAGCAGCAAATCTTCAAACCAGAGAGGATTAAACCAACAAATAATGATAATATGAACTGATGATAATGAATTGGCACATTGGTTCAGCTCATGCACTGGAACATTACACTCAAAATTAGACAGAAAAGAGGCTCAGAAACAAGCTCAGAGAAAATAAATAGCAGTATATTATGATATTGAACACTTTTCATTGTTTAATGTCTCTTTTGAACACCACCCTCCTCTGTACGTTCAGTTGCCCACCACAACTGAGCTGCTGCAACACTGAAGACTTTAGTTAAGGGAAAGGGATGTGGTTTACCTATGACTAGTTTTGAAGAAAGAAGCTCTAACAGTACCTGAAAACAACCTTAATGTACACGTATGTTGTCACTCCTGTAGTTGATGTCAGTCGTCTGACAGGTTCTGCTTTGTCTCCGCCCGCACACACACAGACACACACACACACACAGAAACCTCTGTAGTACTGAAGAACTTGTCTCGCAGAGAAAAGGAGAACGCTGGGAGGATCTGGAGAGGCCTGTTGTCCCTACCCCCATGACGCCATGTCGGTCATGAATCTGGCAGGAGATTGGCTCGGCATGAGGCTCAAGATAGGCCCTGTGGGGATTAAAGGATGAGAAGGAGAGAGAGGCGAAGAACAAAGGTTATACTGAGAGAAGGAGAAGATAGTTCATGCTGTTGGAGGTTTGTACTTCCAGGGGGACAGAGCAAGTGATTTCTGGGGAGGAAGCACAAGGAAAGGGGACAAGTTGAAGCAGGCAGACGGGAGAGAGAAAGAGCAAAATGACACATCAGCTCGGTGTGTGGATATCCTCGATGACAGCAGCAAAGATATCAGGTATTGAGAAAGTGTAAAGAAAGGAACAAGTTGTTGAAACAGGAGAAATTGTGAATGACAGGAAGAGGTTGTAAAGAGGGAGAAAGCAGTCAGTGTGAGAGCTTAAAACGGGAAGATTATTTACTAGGCAACACAAGCCTCAGTTTACAGCAGGGGTTTACAGACCGAATGACTGAAGCCACATAACCGGAGTAAGACGGAGCATTCGCTACGAGCTACCAGCAGACCCGGTTAAAGGAGGTTATAGATGATTCTGAATGATCCGGAGTGCACAGGGAGGCACACATCCCTGGTAGTGCTTGACCAGGCAGACCCTGTGCTGATGGTGCAGAGCATTTTGTGCTGGCTGCGTTCTCGCCTCGTCTCGGGGGGAGTGTGTGCCTGTGTCACCGCCTGCCTCCTCCTCCACTACTGCTCCGTCTGCCAGGTAAGTAGTGGATCATGACGGAGAGCAGGGATACAGATTTAGATTCAGCCTACCTTAGCTCCAGACCGTCAGACGTGTTTGCTAACGTCACGCTCGTACAGAAAGGGGATGAAGAATCCAGATTAAACCAAATGTAGGTGGTAGGTTTGGGTATTCAGTTGTGATGTGATTGATAGCGCAGCTCTATCTGGGTTAAGAAGCCAGGAAGCTAAGCAGCAGGATCATCGTGCTTCAGACTGTAATACTCGATGCACTCGGATAGTTTCTCAGAATTTGACTTTGTTATCTTCTTGTGAGAAATGCTCTCGGTTACAGTTTAATTACAGTAGGTGCAGCTGTAACGGCTAAAACTAATTGTTTGCTAAGATAGACTAAATATTAGAAACACCTGGCCATATCATGTAACAAATTAAAGCCTCTTAATTCATCATAATTTTGAAACAATGCCTCTCTTCGGCACCAAAAGCGGAGCGTTATAATCTTAATGACAGCTTTATTGTAGCTCTGTTGTATCAGACTGCATCAGTTTTAGCAAGGGGTACCTAATAAACTGGCAACTGAGTGTGTTTCTAACTGGGCACATTTGTGACCATGTGTTTAAAAGGTGAAGAGGGTCCTGAGGAACATTCGTGTGGTCCGTGTGACTTCTTCCAGTATGACCACTGTTGTTGTCATGTGAACCACCGAGGGACCCTGGCAGGGTCCAGCGTTTGTGTGTGTTGCTTCATGACGAGTGCTAAATACATTCCCGGGATTCCAAATACAAATATCGGGGAGGATGGGAATGTGACGAGAGTATGGAGAATAATGCAGAAAGCGTTGGAGGGAAGCAGATTAAAAGAGGGGAAAACAAGCTTGAGAAAGGAAGAGGACTGTGCACATTTATCGATGTCAAAGCTTTGGAGGATGAGTAGGAGGCTTTAAAAGCAGACTAATAAAATGAAGCTGTGTGTTATATATTGATGAGTTATATAAAAGACAAAGAAGAGATGGAAGAGTTTTGGCTGTGTGGGGTGAAATGTGACCTGTGTGTGTGTGTGTGTGTGTGTGTGTGTGTGTGTGTGTGTGTGTGTGTGTGTGTGTGTGTGTATTATTACTTCATAATATGAAGTAGATGCGTTCAACTCCACTGAGGCACATTAAACTGTCAGCATGAGGCAATTAGAGATCTGATGTGGATGAGAGGGGTGAAAGAAGAGAGGCCAGAGCGCCGGGTGTCTGCTTCACCGTCCTCTCCTCTCATCCCCCCCATGACTTCCATCTGTCAACGAGGTCATCATCAGATGAGGGAAGACGCCGCTTATAACCGCTAAATAAAAACAAACTGATGTTAAAGATATGGTTGAACACGGTTTGTTTTTGGCTACCTCAGCAGATTAATTTTAGGCTTCAGCTTTGTTCAAACTAATCTTTATGTGTGTACTGTAACGACATTGTTGGTGCGGCCTGCTGGAAATGTCGACCTTTGACAGTTTCACTTACACACAACATCCGTAATGTACTAACATGATCTAACTTGATAATAAGGTTGAAGGTTCAATATCCTACATTGTGTGATATTTGCAAATATAATCAAACAGAGTGCACATATGTGCTTTTCAAATTTAAATACCCTGATCAAGGCTGTAATTGTTTGTGTGTTTCAGCTTAAACTTAAAAAGTACAGTCCTGTTATTTTAAACAAACTGAAAAAGTACAGCCTTCGGGTTTGATTAACGAAGCATGTCAAAATGATCAAGAGGAATTTCTGTCATGTTGCAAGTTCTGGTTTTCACATTGCACATTTTGGTGAAATGAAGTCTCTGTTGCATCACTGTTGTTGACCCCGAGGGTGCGGAGGTTATGTGGAGGGTAATCTGTTGATGCGATTGAAGGCTCAGTTGACGCAGCCGTCTGATTTTCCCTCTCTCTGCCTCTTGCTGGCCAGCTGTCTGACAAAGCACAAACCAGTTCAGTGCAGTTTGTTTCCACGTGGAGCCAACAGAGCAATCTTAATTAGTCACCTGGGAAGATTTCAAATGTGAAAAATTTGTGACGTGAATGAAACTGATGCATCATATTGGAGGCTTCATAATTTTCTAGAGGTCTATGAATATTTTAGTACTTGAATCCTGTCTTCATAAGACAAATTATTCATCGAAATGTAGGTGGATTTAATTTGACCTAATTAGTGTTGGGGTATTGCAGATATTTTTGTCACTTTGTAAAATAAAGTGGCAAATAGATATTGTACATGCACCGTGTGTTGCGTCCTTTCTGTCTGCTGTTCTGGACTTTAAACCGGTTAAAGCCATTTAAAATCAAGGTTTTTGTCCAGAATTTCTCAGCAACAATCAAAGTTTTGAAAGGGTTAGAATATAACACTTAAACTAGGTTAATCGTCTTTCCCTAGCTCAAGCAGATTATTTAGTGTTACTTATTGTAAGAAGTGGATTGCAAAAACATGTTTTTTAAAGGCTTTCAAACTTTTGAGTTACAAAACAGTGCTGCCTAACGCCAAATAAAGCATTTCTTTCTCCTCTTCTAGAGTAAACGCAGAGCCACAGCTTCTGTTGTGTGTGTGTGTGGGTGGATGTACTGTATATTCCTGCATTAAGATTGTTTTATTGGGACAGAGTTTCAACAGAGCAGCTGGAGAAACAATGCAGAGCAGAGATTGGCCAAGCACTGTGAAAAACAGCCATTTACAGAAGTACTTCAGCTATAGGAATAAATGGACTGAAAATTCAGAAGGAGCCAAGACAAATATTAAATGATATTGTTTGACTTCCAGTACTGTAATGTAACATACACACATTCCCATCTACAACTGGCTGTTCATTTGTTGTGATTTCCCACAGACACACACACACATTTTAATCAATCAATGTCAGGGTCCTCTCGCACTGCTTGCGTCAAAGCCCCTGTTGCACACTGTCCTTGCCCTGGTGTTTCCCAACACAGATAACTATTTCACACACACGTGCACACTTTCAGACGGTAAAGGAGTGTTTTACGACTACACAGTGGTGTCTTTGGTAAATGTTTTATGAATGAGCTTTGTCATGGACATTGTGCACCTGGCCTTGGCTAAAGGGGAGGGTCCGTCCAATGTCTACTGATACGTTTGTACGTGCAGGGTGTGTTTTCCCCTTAAATGAATAATCAGTCTTTCTGCCAGCATTTGAAACAGTGCTTTGTTTGACCGGAGGAGAAAACCCTGGATTAGTCAGTGCTTCAGATTTTTTTTTAAATTTTTTGAGCACCATCAGGAAGATGAAAATCTTTGTTGTTTTTCTTTTTCCCAGAATAAGTCCTGGCAGAAGTTGAAGACCATGGTTCACTGGTCCCCCTTCGTCGTGTCCTTCAAGAAGCGTTACCCGTGGGTGCAGCTAGCTGGCCATGCAGGTATGTGTAAATATGCTGTGTATATCATGCATTCAGCCTTTAACCTCATTCTTTAAATCAATAGTTTCTGGGGAAATACACTCATTTAGGTTGTTACCAAGAGCTGAAAGAGAAGAACAGAAGGCTGCAGCCTGTTAGTTTAGCTCAGCATAAAGATTAGAAACAGTGAAACAGCGAACCTGGCTCTGTCCAAAGGTAACGGTCTGCCTGGCGGCTCCTCTAAAACTCACTTAGACCTCATTTGTTTAATCTGTACTCAAACCAAAATGTCAGGACATGTTGTGGTTTCTAAGCGAACTGTCTCCAGATTCATATTTTGTGCACAGATACAAGAGAGGTGTCAATATCCTCATGTAACTCTCAGCAAAAACAAATAAGGATACTTTTCAAAATGTCAGACTGTTCCTTTAATCCTCACTGTGTGTGCTTCTTCAAGGTAACTTCCAGGCCGGGGAGTTCGGACGCTTGTTGAAGCGATACTGTGAGTGTGAGCAGCAGTGCCTACAGAAGCTAATGAAGGACACTCTGCGTCCCCATGTGCCTGGATATTATGGTGTAGTGCAGAGGGACGAGCAGGACTATAACCTGATGGATGACCTGCTGGCTGACTTTGACTCACCCTCCATCATGGACTGTAAAATGGGCAGCAGGTAAGACTTATCACGGGATGTGCAAACTGGTGTCTTGTGACCAACATTTTCCAAGACCACACCGACTTATCAGAGCTTATCTGATGCTTTTGGGAGATTTAGCCTTGAAAATGAGCATTCATGCACATTTAAACTTTAACACAGTTTATTCCCACTAGTTTTCTGCCTTTGTTATTTTCATATGAAATACAGGCTGTGTTTGTGGTCAACAAAGGGTTTCAGACTGCAAACTTTCAAAATTAGAATATGCAGTGAATTACAATAAGGGAAAAATATCAAGAGAAAAATCTGAATATCTAAATATTAAGTGTTTTCTTTTCAGGACATACTTGGAGGAGGAGCTGATGAAAGCCAGAGAGCGTCCACGTCTACGGAAAGACATGTATGACAAGATGGTCGCAGTGGACCCCGGCGCCCCAACAGAGCAGGAACGGGCCCAGCAGGGTGTCATCAAACCGCGATACATGCAATGGAGGGAGACGCTCAGCTCCACCGCCACCCATGGCTTCCGCATCGAAGGCATTAAGGTCAGAGGTCATCCTGGAAGTCCAGCACTGTCAATGTGTCCGGCTGTAGTTCTCGGTGTTCTGCAGGAGAATAAACAGTGCTGCATGTTTCCATGAGGAGCAAACCAATCAGTGGGAGTAAATACTTATCAGCGTATTCACAACACAGACCACACACGCGCTGCAGTGGGAATGGAAAACACAGTTCAAGTTTTTGGCTCGACGTGCAGCCATTAAGAGGACTGTTTGTTCTTTCAAAAATAAATCCAGGGCCGGTTATCAGGGCAGCCCAATGGTAGATTTGCATGTTACTACTCGGTCACGAATGAAAATGTCTGATCGCACGCCGTGAGCACTCAAGGCAACCTGCTGCGGTCTTATTTTCCAGGTGAGCAAAAGTTACCATTTGTTTTTTTTTTTTAATCCTCAGCATGCGATTAAAGCCTGAACTTTGGCAGACAGTAACATCTATCGGCAGAATCTGCAGCTGGAAGCTTTGAAATTGCTGAAATGAATTATCGTCCTCATGGAGATCAAAAAACATGATATACATTATCTTATGTTTCTTACGTCAACAGAAGGCTGATGGGACTTGTAACACCAACTTCAAGAAGACAAAGCACAGAGAGCAAGTGATGAAGGCCTTGGAGGACTTTGTCGATGGCAACACTCAGATTCTGGTATGTTTTGTAAATGCAAAACAGCATTTTTTTTTAAAAATAAATTAATTTTTGCTTTCAAGACTTGTTTTCTTTTTTGTCAAGCGTTAGATGGGAAGACTCGTGTGGACTTACAATAAATATGAATCTACCACCAGCAGCTGGTTAGCTTAGCTTAACATAAAGACTGGAAACAAAAGTAAACCGTTAGTCTGCCGCTGTCCAAATGTAACAAAATCCACCTGTCAGTACCACCAAAGTTCACTAAGCGACACAAACAACACAATAATGTGTTGTCGGGGATCAATCGTTTCCTGGAGAGTCTGACTGGTTGTTTAGCGACTGGTTCTAGTTTAGAAAGAGTTTGGCAAACAACAAACAACAAGGTTTTCTACATATTCAATAATCAAGACATGATGTGTTAATGGTGAGCGTTGCTGGTAGGTGGATTTTGTTACTTTTTAAGAGAACCAGTTTCCAGTGTTTATGCTAAGCTAAATTAGTCAGCTCCTGGCAGTAGCTTTATGTTTACTTTCCAAACTGTGTTGTTTTTTTCCAAATGTATTCAGTGGTACCGTCATTAAAAAAGGATATGAGGCTTTAGGCTCACAGTTAAGTAGGAAAGAAAACCAAAAATATATTTTTGTTCCATGATGCAACTTCCTTTCTGTTTCTGTTCTCTAATCCTGATTTTCGACATGTCTTTCTATTTTTTTAATTTTTATTAGAAACTCTACCTGCAGCGGCTGGAGGAACTCCGCTCCGTCCTTGAGCAGTCACAGTTCTTCAGGACACACGAGGTGAGACACACCAACACACACTCAGGATTCAAGATTCCTAAACAAGTTTCTTATCCAACTTATAAACTTATCATTCAGTAGGCTTGTGAATTGCTCGTATACACGTAGTCATCTGTCTCACTGGTTTCTCCACTGCAGGTCGTGGGCAGCTCTCTGCTGTTTGTGCACGATGCCTCGGGGAAGGCCAGAGTGTGGATGATTGACTTCGGGAAGACGGTTCCCCTGCCGGCCCCTCGCACCTTGGACCACAGAACTCCCTGGGTGGAGGGCAACAGGGAGGACGGCTACCTGTGGGGACTGGACAACCTCATCGACATCTTCAGCAGCATGCTCCCTCAGACACCTTGAGAGGGAGATGTGACTTAGAAGGCTGCAGTGAAACACTGGTGGATGTCCTGGTGGAGAAGAGAGAAGAGTACACAAACTAAGAAAACCACCAGTTTGATTACTTTTTTCAAGACCCGCGCCAGGATCCGAGTGTCTTTACCCACTTGTACCTGTGTGAGAAGAAGAGGCAAAACAAGCACAGGATTTCTAGCTCAAAGTGGAATATGCCAAAGGCTGACGATATGCATTATGTGGAACTTTGGGGGCAGATGATGTGAGCTGAAGCAAAAGGTGAAAGAAGTGGAAAGAGGGAGAATTTAAAGCACAATTATATCTGAATTCATTGACCTTTGGCAGTAACTTTCATGCAAAGACACTCATGTAAAATCACTCATCTCCCTCCTCAACAGCTCCCTCTGTTGGTTAGAGGTGCACACAGCAGTCATCTCACAACCATGAACTTGATCCAGAGGAAACTCTTTGAGGATCATTGGGACATTTTATTTTTGTCATGGACCATTTTTGATGTTTAAGTACAAAGCAACACTAAAACACAGGTTAGACCTTGTATTAACTAGCTCTGTGTGTAAATACAGTTTAATTTAATTTTTTTTTTGGCCTTGGTATAACCTTCTTAACCTTGTTTGTACAATTTCTGTGCCTGGCATTTTAATGTTTGATCATTCCAGTGCAGTGAACTCCTGCTGTTTTCCTTGCAAAGAGTTCACCCAAGCATAAACTGATTTACATTTAATCCCAAAGTTGAACTTCTAGTTGAACCTGAAAGTGTTTTCTTAATTGGATTTTTGTATAATGATGCAGTGAAAAGTTTTTTTTCTTTTTCATTTAACTGTACAGTAAGCAGCTTTGCAACCATGTGTGTGTGGAGTTAGTTGCACTATGGATCCTCACAAAGCCATTGAACAAAACAAGGGGTGCCTCCGTGTGTCTTAAGATGGGAAGCAGCAGTGAAGTACTGCCTGGGTTTACAGTTCAGCATGAATTTATTTCGGCGTTATCACTCGCTCGTCTCTGATCAGTTTTGCGTCAGAGAATTTTACAGTAAAGCAGTCGTTTGACAGGTGTAATGAAACTGGAATTACCTGATTATACTGATCAGCCTCTTCAGGCTTCTGCAAAGTCTCACTTAGGTATCAGAATAGATCTTGAAACTGGAAAATCCAAACTAATGATTCAAAGGATGATGCTTAATTGAAGATCAGAAAATGACTTTTAATCATGAGGCAGTGCTGGAAACCTCATTTAGCTACACCAAACAGGAGCTTTGTGGGTTTCACCTTTTGTATGCAACACTGAGAGTTTACAAAGAAACAGCGTTGTTATATTTAGAAATCATGGCAGTGCTTGTGAGCATATGGCATTCCACGACTGGAATGAGACAGGTCGGTGAGCATAACAGTGTTCTGTCTTCCAGATGGCCTTTGGCAGTGTCAGGCAGCATTGTGTGTGTGTGTGTGTGCGCGCGCGCATGTGTGTGTGTGTGTGTGTGTGTGTGTGTGTGTGCGCATGTGTGTGCATCTGTGTGCGTCGGCGGTTCACTTAGAACACAAATGTCCAGCATCTGACTTCATCAAGTTGGAATTCAGACATTCAGTTCTTTCATCTCGGAAAAGCAAACATACCAGAAGAGAGGACTATTGTAGTGTTTACAAGGTATTATAATTCTTTGCCCACAAATTCTCTATATTTGTAAAACTATCAGGTTTTCAAACTGGATTCGTCACCCCATTTTGTACTTTGAAGGCATTTTACAGTCTCAAAACACAGACTGGTGGAAATTGTCAATAAATCCCTGCTTTGTCTACAAGGTCATGGATTGCAATAAACTGAAAATGAGAGTTTTTGTTGTTGTTTTTCTGAGAGTCTCTTTAAACACACCACTCGGTTGCTGCAAATCTCACACACAATGAATCGAGACAAAATATCAAATCAAGAGTTTTATTGTATAAACAGTCAGTCAGTTGTGAAGATTTATCAATTCGTAAACCCAAAAGATAAAAATATAAATCTCCATTAAAACTACTCAGTTTAAATAAAACTAATAAGATATAGGGGTAAACGATATGATCTTGTGTCCCTGAACACTGATTGTTTTAGCTGAAATTCAGCTGTAGATAAAATAACTAGTTAAGAATTCGTTTTTTGGTTCAAGTAGTGAATTAAATACTTTAAAAATATCTATTTGTTTCCATCTTATCGATGCCACAACAATTATTTTTGACAATGTGAGATATTAAAGGCACAGATCATGTGGACAATTATTGTCACGAGTTATCCCGGACAATCCACCAGGCACATACGGTGTTATTACTGTAACATGAAAACACTTTGAAGCCCTTCCAGACTTGCAGATATCATGTCGACCCATTTAAATGTTCCTGAATGAAAAGGGTCATACTGCACCATGAGAGTTCGCTGCGATGCCTCCCAGCAGAATAAACTTACGTCCCACACAGCTGGGTCCTGACCCGAGCAGCATCACACTCCTTACTGCTTCTGCGTCCTCGTGTGGACCAGCACCGCCTGTCCCGCCAGCCCGGCCTCCACCCCTCCCTGAGGAACCACATACTGGGTCCCATCGTTAGCTCTCTGAGGGTCCATCATCCTCAGCTGCTTGTTGCTCTGGGCGACACCATCCAAACTCCACAGCTGGTAGCGCAGGCTTTTACCCTGCTTGGCCAGGATGTAAACCTCTTTGACTGCCGTGCTGTCGACAGGACAAGGTGAGCATCTGTCCGAGGCGAGGAGGAGCCAGGGCAGCGTGGGGTCATGCTGAGTGTGCTCTCTGCTCACACTGCCCTGGTCCAAACCCAAGAGAACACCTGGAATGAATTCATGTGGTTACCGTGTGCCAAGATAACCAGTTAAACCACGCTCGTTTCATGAAGGCGGTCGAAATAAGTCCGACCCAGGTTACCATGGAAACGCCTCCATATATATATAGCCAAGTGTGTGAAGGTGCAAGACCGCAAGGAGCCGCTGGTAAACAGAATTGAAGATTACAAAAATAAAAGGCATTTTGATTTTTTTTTTTCTTTTCTGTAGCCTATACTTTGACATATCTCTGTATCCTCAATAATATTTCTGGCCTACGTGGTCATATAAGTTTTAATAAAATAATTGTTTTATACATTCATAAAAAAGTGCTTTTTTTGTTGTCAGCAATTAGAAAAACTACAATGTTTATATTGCAATTAACTGTGGGTAAATAAATTAGTAGTCTGGACACAGAGTAGACTTTCTAGAAGTGTGCAGAAAGTGGATGAATTGTGGGTTTGGGGAGACTTCAGCATCGGCGAGGTCTGCAGGAACGATGAAATCCGCCTGTTTGGATGGACCTCAGGCATCACTGGTGTTACAATCATCTGCCAGGCTGAAACGGTGCATTGATCAACGGTTCCTTTTTACTGCTGCACTGTGAACACGTTTTTAGTTCACATAAAATTCATGTCACATATTGGCAACAGATTGTACTTAATTGCTTTTTTAAATTTTTTTATTTGAAAACATTTGCAGAGCATTCCAGGCAACATCTGTCCCTTTAAATGCACTGCAAAAAAACAACAACAAGAATCTCTGCCACATGGCTCTGCGGTTACCTCCTCGTAAGTATTTTAACCGTTTTTTTCTCACTTTAAAAGGTCACAAAATAAAATGTATATAAAGTCATACACGTAGACATGCATTTATTAAACAAGCAGAAAGTGGTGGATTCCTAATCTGAGATATTCAAACAACATTTGAACCATCTGGAGGCTGATGTGCCACTTGTACCAACATAATTAAACTGATGAAATAAATAAAAGACCTGACCAGTTGTTTCATAGCGTGTAGCCTCCAATACACCATTTTTCAGCTGTGTCTATACAAACCCACAGCAACTAACAGATGATTTGAGTTCATCACCACATCCTGCAAGATGTTCTCCGTTGCTGTGTTTCTGGTAGTGATTGTAAGTTTGGACTGTAACATTTTACTCTCTATATTCAATGTTGAATAAGTATTGCTTTGTGGCTGCAAATGCTGCCTTGACATCTGTGTGTTATCTTCACCGTGAACCGATGTGATCTGTGCATGATGTTTCCGATCTGTGTTTCAACCTGGCAGAGACAACGGACACTAAACCAAGCCATTATGAAACACTGATCCTGGGTCAGTTTGTGAGGTTACATAAAGTCATGCTAAGGCCTACTTTTTTTTTTGAACCACCTTCATGAAACTCTAGGTAATCTGGTTTTACCTGAAGCGACTGCCCAGTGCGCCCTGTGGCCGCTACGCTGGCATGGCTCGTGGTTGTAGTCCTCATCATACCTGTGCACACTTGTCAAGGACGTTTCCCCTGTAACCATAAACTTTTATGTTGCAGTAAAAAAACAAAAAAAAAAAAAAACCACCACAGGATTGAGTCTTTTTCTTTGTTTGTGTTCAGGATACGGGATGAGAACAGGCTGTCTACCCCACAGGTGTGTGACGATGGCTGCAGTGTTTTTACCACTCAAACCCCCTGAGAGCAGTTCAGCCTTACAGCCACAAACCTCCTCTGCCAGCAGGGCCATGTGGTCAGCTGAAAAATGAAACACTTAATGAGAACATAAAGAACCCAAAACACCATAAACTCAACACAGTGTGACATTTGTAATTGAAGTGCTTGTGAAACATAAAGAGTGAATCACCACTAAAACAAAAGTGAGTTGTAAAGCAGGATCTGTGGCTTGCATCTGGAGGCAGACGGTAAAACCTGTGCTTCTATACTATCAGAAAACACCCCAGCAGTTTATGCACTTTTATTACCTGAAAACATTTCGCCCTGAGCCGTGTATCCCCGACTCAGCGCTGTCTGAACCACTGTTTCCATGTCAATACTCAGCTTTGGCTGCCGAAGGTGAGCAGCCATCCACAAAGCCACCAGACCGCACCTGAAACAAATAACACTCACTCGGCGAAATCCCGGCAAATATGTCACGTTTAATGACCGAGACATTCAGTTCAGCATAATAACACAAAAGACCCGTTGTGATATTCACATAATAAACATGGCAACAGTTTTACACGTGTTATAGAAAAATATTTCTGTGAGACAGACTCACTGTGGTCCATCTTGGATGAGTGAAGGCACATATGTGTTCACCAGTATCCACTGCAGGTCCTTCCTAAAACTGGAGCACAAGGAAATGGCACTGCACACATATTCCATGACAACAAACTTTGCTGTCAGCCTTCACATAGTTGTTTGTTACACTTTTGCATTGCAGCCCTACAATAGGTATTCTCCCTGAAACACATTTAGACATGTCAGAGTAGCTACTTTGGTTTCAGGGTCCTGGACAGTCAACTGTAATGAACCATTAATCCTGCCATCATGAACACTTGTGATTTTCTTGCTATTACATTATAGTTGCAGATTATGTTGGATTTCTTAATCCAATATCTTAACAGTTACAATGCCTCCGTATGTGTGTACCGGTATCATCAACAGAAAGGTAAACGTAATCAGCCTTACTGGGTTATTTTGGACATGTGCATCAAATAATTTGGTGAGCTTTTGTGATAAAAAAAATAATAATTTTTTTTTACATTTTTTTTTTTAAAGACATCTGATACAACTCTCAGCTGACATAATGAGCGATGTGACGCAATGTGTCAAATGTCGGACGTGGAAATTACAGCCGGGCTCATGAAGATTTCGCGCAAGATGCGTGTGCAGAAATGACTTGAGATTCCAGACAAGCTGAAAACCAATGAACGGTCAAAATGAAGGAGATGTTTAGGTTTCTGCAAACCTCACCTGCTCTCCCTCTGACTGAGCAGTAGGCGGGCCTCGGTGTGGTTCCCCTCTACGGGACTCCTGCTGCTGCCTATAGTCTGATACAGCTTCTTCTTTGGAGCTGAGGCTGGAGGAGGAGGAGGAGGAGGACATGGCACAGGTGGAGGAGGTGGAGGAGGAGGTGACAGGGGACACTCCACTGACATCTTTGCTCAGCTCCTTTTGGATGAACCCTGACAGAAGTGGTGGCTCGGTTTAGTATTTTTTGTTTGTTTTTTGTTGCATCTTTTCAGGGCGGCAAGTTGCAGCAGGACCTGACGATTACAGATACACACGGTAAACACTGTAACACCGTGGTGCGGTGATGTTGTCCCTTAATTTGGGGCTCGCTGGTAGTTATTTTACACACTAGTCCTACACTCACTTTTCAGACGAGCAAAGCGAGCTGACAACACCGGTATTATACCCATATTTGGCAATATCCTCTCTCTCTCTCTCTCGTTTCCTTCTTCTTCTTCTCTGTCTGTATTCTTGGATCACACGCGAACAGTAAAGCGCCATACCGCCCCCTGGCGTTACTAGATAAATCTCGATATTAACTGCACGTGTCTCAGTAAATTGTACTTTCTGAAAGGCAAAAGGCGATTGAAAAGGGCAATAAAACGGTGCTAAACTAACCTGAACAACAACATGCGTTTACAGCAGCGGCCGGACGGTGAAATGTATGGTCGGGGGACTTACTTTAGTCGATGCAGTTTCACGCATATGGAAATGTAGATCTAAAACATGTCGTAATGGTCAACTGTAACGTATAAATCTGCATCTAAAGCCAAACCGAGCTACTGGCGGAAGAAGTGGTCAAATACCTTTAAAAAAAAAATATATACAACTAATCGGAACGCGGAACCGGAAACTACGTTGCGTTGCTTCTTAACGCGAGAACTGAGAACGAGATTTGCGACGGCCGGGGTTTTCATTCATCGTTTCGAAGTGAGTATTCTTCCACATCAAGTTTAACAGGTAAACCTGTTTTTTGGGGGGGTAGAAAGATTTGGTGCGATCAATTTGTGCATTTAGGTCACATCTTTGTAATAATAATATGAGACACGCATAAGGGACAGATAGATGGGAGTTCGCTGGATAACGTTAGCGAACTTATAGCTAGTAGTTAGCTTCCATGCTAACGTCCCCCCCACACACACACACGTTTTTCATCCTGTATGATTGTTAGCCAACAGTTTTGAGAGAAATATCTTATTTTATTCCCCTTCTGACCAGAAAGTTAAGTTAGAGGATGGCTGCTCCGGACGTACGGCTCAATCACACCATCTACATCAACAACCTGAACGAGAAAATCAAGAAAGACGGTACGTTTGCAGCCTTCCGGTGAACACGGCGCACCGAGCTCTCTTCTCTCTCCCCCCCTCTCATGTCGTCTCTCTTCTTTCTACTTGCAGAGTTGAAGAAGTCGCTGTACGCCATCTTTTCACAGTTCGGACAGATTTTGGACATCTTGGTCGCACGAAACATTAAGATGAAGGGTCAGGCCTTTGTGATCTTCAAAGAGGTCAACAGCGCCTCCAACGCACTGAGATCCATGCAGGGTTTCCCCTTCTACGACAAACCCATGGTAGGTTCAGGAGCTTCTTCTTATCTTATCCTTTTTTTTTTTTTTTTTTTTTTAATGTATTTCCATGCCTCTGTAAAGCACTTTGAACTGCATTGTGTCTGAAAGGTGCTTTATGTAGAAGTGCTTTAAACGGAGCTTCCTCATGTCCTCTATTAGGACAGATGCAGGAGATCATTCCTGCCCGCTGCAATAAGACTGTACAATAACTCACCTCTGGCAAAATCCATCACATGTTTGGTTGTTTAAATATATAAAAAAAAACAAAAAAACTTTGCACTATTGTATAGTTAGTTTTAATGTAATTATTCTATTTTATTCTATTTTAGTGTATATACTGTCCCTTTTTATATTTAATATTTTTTACTGTTGTTTTATTTCTTTCCTCTATCTATAAATGCTGCTGTAGCGGAACATTTTTTCCTCTTGGGGATTAATAAAGTAACTATCTATCTATCTATCTATCTATCTATCTATCTATGACATGGAGGGCTGGGAGGTGCCTCTTAAAGTCACTGTTAAAAAAGGTTTAAAATGCACAGCATAACGAATATTATAATTACGCAAATGCATTTGATTGGAAATAAGATATTAAGATGTAACCCCATTTGTAATCATCAACATATTGAATAACAAATGTAGTTAGATATATTTACATATCGGTAATTAATTACAACTACATATATTTTGTAATTTAATAGTTACATGTAACTAGTTACTCCCCAACACTGGTCTTAACATACGTGTCTTCCTGCAGCGTATCCAGTATGCCAAAATGGACTCCGACATCATAGCTAAAATGAAGGGGACCTATGTAGAACGTGACCGTAAAAAAGAGAAGAAATTGAAGACCAAGGCTGATGGAGCGGGTGCTAAGAAAGGTGTACCAGGAGCTGCTGCCCCCATGGTGGCTGGGGTACCTTCTGCCATGCCTGTAAGTGGGGCAGGGGGAGTTTTTATTGGTAAAATTAATGTTGGCAACAGAATTTGTGACTGACATGCTCAGCATTGTTGTACTTTACTCTGAAGGGAATGCCTCCCATGAGCCAGGCACCCCGCATGATGCACATGCCAGGCCAGCCGCCTTACATGCCCCCTCCAGGCATGATGCCTCCTCCAGGGATGGCCCCTGGTCAGATGCCTCCGGGTGCTATGCCGGGTCAGATGATGCCCGGACAGATGCCTGGACAAATGCCTCAGCAGGTAGTGTGTCCTGTTTTCTGAACGAGCATATTCTCTTCACTTGGAAAATAGTATAAAAAATAAATAAATATTGCAATTGGTTTGATTCTGACTACTTTCTGCTCACAGGTTGCAGAAAATCCACCCAATCACATCCTCTTCCTCACCAACCTGCCAGAGGAGACAAACGAACTCATGCTCTCCATGCTTTTCAACCAGTCAGTAAAACTACTTTATTTTCTGTATTTGATTGTGCACATTTGTACGTGTTTAAGGCTGAGCCTAACTGTTGTTGTGTGTTCAGGTTCCCGGGGTTCAAGGAGGTGCGTCTGGTCCCTGGTCGCCACGACATCGCCTTTGTGGAGTTTGAGAACGAGGTGCAGGCTGGCGCTGCACGAGATGCACTACAGGGCTTTAAGATCACACAGACGAATGCCATGAAGATCTCATTTGCTAAGAAGTAACACCTCTCGGGATCTGTTTCTTGCATACAAGTAGATCTTTTTTTGAAATCTACAGCAATCGCCCAAACTAAAGTTTTATTTTTAAATTGACATTTGCGATCAGTTATCAATATTTTCCCTCCTCCCAGGATTACATGTAAGTATAAATTTTGTCTTTCCAGACTCACGGTTCAGGTAAATTTGTAGAGGTTAAATTCTGCATCCTACTGATATATAAATTTTATAAATATATCAGGTTTTTTCTTTATACTCAACACCTTGACATGTTGACTGTTCTTGAATAATTTGTCTGTCTTAAAGCATTGCACCCAGAGTCTGGTCTACCGGACACTGTACCTGGAGCTTTTGTTTTTCTTTTTATAATTAAAATTGTTACTGGAGACAGTGCTCTTTCGCTCTTCTTCTTCTTTGTGTGTGTGTACGTTTGGTTGCGAGTTGGTTGTAAGCAGACAGGTGGTGCTATAAACCTTTTTTTTTCTTTCACTGCTGATGTGGAAATAGGTGAATAAAAGGATGAATAAAACACTTAATAACAATAATGATTAGTAGTCACATGTACACCTTGCACCCACTACTGCTGTCTCTGAAGCTACAGCAGTAATCTGTCGGCAGGAAACCATTTTCTATGGAAGAACGTGAGAGAACTGAGGTGAGGAGATTTCCTCTTCAGAACAGCCTCCTGTATCTGGTGAGATTGCTTGTCATGTGGCTTTTACTTGGATTGTAAAACAGCCGATGGGCAGCCTTTTGTGGGACAACACTGATTGTCAGAATCGTTAGCGGAGCTTGAAAGGAAAGGAGGCCGGAGAACAAGCTCGAGTCTTTCCTCTCAGGATGCTGATGTTGTGATGCAGGCTGCAGGTCGGCCACATTTACCCAGAAGTCCTACTTTGTAGAAAATGAAATTCCTTCAGGTGTTTCCATGAGTGTTGCATTTATTAGAAAGGGTGATTTGGTTCAGTGCATTATCCCTCTATACAAATCATTGTATCTCTTCTACTTTTTAAAGTAAACCAGTTGGAATCTCATTCAGTGTCTGCTTTGTAGTATTCAGTGCATGCCTGAGCAAAACAGATGCATCTTTATTTGGTATTTCTGCTCTGCTAAAGAGCGAGAGAGATAACTCTTTAAATTATTAGATTATGTCTTTTAGTGGCTGGCTGGTCTTGTAACTTTCCCTTTCCTGTTTCAAGCTGCAGCGGGTTTTTTTTATTCCCTTCAAGATAGATGTTTCAGATGTCAGATGACAATGATTACGTTTATTTCACTTTAGTGCAGCTACGTGCAGAGATAATAATTTTATTTGACAAAATCAGTGTCCTCTGTAATTTCCTGCTTGTAGATGTCTTCATATATAACATGTTCATTTGACACAGATCTTTGTGATGGCACTGGAACCCGAGGTGGAAAAATAGAAAGTTCTCAGAACCAGTGAAAATACTCGGAAGAAAAAACCCTGTACTCAAAATGTAAGTACTCATTATGCAGTGAAAAGTGGCCGATTTGTCAGTGTTTACTAAAACATTCATGTAATATCAGTTAAGGATGAGCAATTAAATATATTTGGGTAGTTAAATTGACTTTTATATACTGTATATGACTTTATTTGTTCTGCCATTATATATGTGAAAGGTTTCTTGTAATGACAGAAGTCAGATGAGTGTAGTGAAATGTAGGAGTAAACTTGTAAAGCAAGCAGAATTATGATTGACTACATGCAAGTAATTGCAGTTTAAACAAATAACTCAATGCCATTGGTTACAGTTCCCACATGTCCACGATTGTCTCAGTTTGCAAATTAATAAATTCCTGCTGTTTGTATGCAGCACATCCTCATATGCTCCTCTCACTTCAGATGATGTAGGTTTGCAGAGGGATTACAGCAAGGCCCACCTCCTCCTCTCAAAGGCCAGATTCATGAGCGCCAGTTGGAGCAATGTGTGAATTAGGCCTGAAAAGCTTAATTTAGACCTACACTATCAACTGTGCTCGGTGCACAGAGGGCCTCCCTGTTGTGGACTTAAACTGTGCCCCGAGTAATTGTCTTCAGGTCAGCCCAACAGTGTACACAGAAATTCACATTCTTCTGCAGTTTCCCAAGCCTTTCCACACTCCCTTATTTTGCCTTGAGAAAGTGCTGACCTTAGCCACCAGGGCGCCATATGTGAGTGAGAGAAAGAGAGTATGTGTGTGTGTTTGTGGCATGATCTTGGCAACATGTCTAAAGCCTTCTCCCTTCACCAACACAGCAATCTTTCAGTTGCAGGGACTGAAAGGCAACTTATATCGTCAGCTGGGTTTATGCGGGCGAGTTGTGCCTGTCTGTCACTGCAGAGACCAAAAATCTTCACACAATGTTAGGATACAAAACTCAAACTGTGTGGATGAACCGCTCAAATCCTCAGAAACTTTCAATTCAACAGGGGAACCCAAAGTGTTCCAAAGATAAAATCATTTTAATTCACACCTTCACTGAAGAGAGAACAAGCTGATAGAGGATCAGAATACAATGATTGTAACAAGCTCTGAGGTGTGGAAACTGTTTAAAGTTTCACATTTTATTTGATCTTTGAAGGTTTTGCCTACATTTGACAGTTTGCAGTGTAAATAAAAACCAAGGACAGAGAAAGGGAGGCTCACCTGCAGCATAAGTTACCAGCCAGAATCAAACTGCGGATGTTATATTCACATGTCTTGTATACAGCAGGCAAAAGAGATTACCTAAATTCACTTTCTGTGAGAACTGATGTTGGAAAAAGCAGAAAACTTGCAGGTTTGTCACTGTCTTTGTCTAATTGGATGTCCTCTGTCAGCTAAAACGCCCTAAAAATGTATTTTTTTATGCAGTTTCTTACTGAGTGATAGGCTCATACACAAATGCAACATTTTATGCCAAGGTTAAAACAGTTTTTCCAACCGTATACTGTACTGCATACTTCAGGTTTTTTTTCCCACTGGAGATTTCTGTCTTTTCTTTCCCCTTTCTTTGTGGTCTTTTGATTGGATTAAAGTGACCACGACTCAGATAAACATTATGTAACATAAATGTCAATCAAATCTGATTCCCCCCCCCCTTCCCTCCTCCTCCCATATCCTGATGAAGCTGACTGAGATTTTAAGTGTTAAACTCTCAATACAATATTATTTACTAACTTGTTTGACAGGGCTTCACTGGCCATCAAAAAGTCTCACTTCCTCAAATTTGGACCTTAAAGGAAACGCGTGACCATTAGATGGTGCCAAATGCACAAACTACAAGACTTCCATTTGGGTAGGAAGCAGCAGAGTGAAGCTGGTGCATATTTTTGGTGACTTTTCCTCAGGTGAACCTCACACAGCAGCCTCTGAGCAGTCCCATTGATGTCTGTGCGTTTCCGGATGGTTGGTTAGAATTCAGCTCATGTTTGGAGGTCACTGCTCCTCTATGCAAATCAATCCTCTGCTCCTCAAGAGCCCTCTGTTCCGATCCCGGGTCACAGCAGAGCGCCAAGCCACGGAAACACCAGCGGTTGTCAGGGAAGCTCTTGAGCAACAAGCCCGTGATAGACCTTAAGATGGAGGAGGAGGAGAAGGAGGAGGGAGGCAGAATCTCATTAGGCTTCCTTCGATAAAGAAGGTACATTGTGTGGAGGTCTTGAGTCCAACAAGACAAGCCCTGGAGGTCAGATGTGGAAAATGTGCCATGTAACTGGTGCCAATATTCAAAAGACGTCTTCACGCCCTACAATTCGCTTTTATATTTATGCGCTCACCCGGTTAGTATTTGCAGCCGGCGGCTTCATTAGGCAACGACATGCGCGAACAGTGCAGAGCGGCAGCTGTCGGAACAAGTTTAATCATACATTACAGATCGACTACTCATTTCATGAGAAATCAGTCCACATTAAGGTGATAGCTGCGCCTCGGCACCTATGCCATGTGCGTCCTGACCACGCGCGTAATAGCCAATCACCTGCAACAAAGCCTCACGCAGCTCTGAAGGCATGCTGTGTTTGTTTCCTAACTTCCATTGCATCATCCATATCAGAGGGATATCTTAATTATGGAGGGCTTCGCTTGAAAGCCTCTAAACGTTTCCATTCAGGGATCACCAGAGCCCAGGCAGAACTGTGAAAACAGTTAATTTGCACGCCGGAGCTTTGATGTGGGCCGCGGAGATCAGAGGCCTGAAACTGGAGGAGAGGAACCAGTGAGGTGCTACAAAAGGTATAGAGGGAACAGAAAACCCAGATAGGAGAACTGAGAGGCGAAACGCATTCAGGATAATCCCATGCGTAAATGCGCCCACACACACACACACACACACACACACACCGAAAAAAAAAAAGTTTGGGTTGGGCTACAGGTTGCTCAAAGTGTAGAGAGGGAGAGAAAGGGATGAGAACGGTGCGCGCTGGGAACCATCCGGACAAGAGCTGAAATACGGATATTCCCTGCCTCAGGACACACCCTCCAATGCTCTCTCTCTCTCTCTCCTTCTCCCTCATTGTTTCCCACACTGACTGTATCGCCGCCAGGCTTCGTATCGGGTTGACAAATGACCAGCCAGCCGCTCCGATGAGAAGAAAGTGAAATCAGTCCGCTGGACAGACGGAACTTTGGTTGCTGCGTCCACACGCTCATCATGAAATAGGATGAATATAGATTTTTGTATCATTTTAAGCGTGGATCAAGCTTGAGGAGAGACGGGAGATGAAGAGAGAGTATCAGCTAATTGGGATGAGAGTTCAAGTCAAGTGAGCCGGCAGATTGTAAATCCTCTTAACGCAGGTGGTGGGAGGAATACAGCGCAAGGGGAGTGTGTGTTTATGTGGAGTGTGTATGTTTGTGTGCATGTGTCATTCCAAGTGGAAATCTACCCTGGAAACAACAGCAAGGGGGTGATCAGGTGTACGCGTGTGTGGGTGGGTTGGTTGGGGTTAAATCCAAGCAGAGACAGAGATAGTTATGCTTTCTCTGAAGTGGACGCGATGAAGTGGCTTTGCGGGAGTTTCAGGGTTTAACAACGGAGAAAAGGAGAGCTGGGCGGACGGAGGACACAGAAAGGCAGGAGGAGGGGGGCACCGCCAAAGCGCACAACACGGTCCCCAGTCCCTTGACGCAGGGATGGAGAGCACAAGAGCGCACAGGATAACTCAGCTCGATCCCAGAAGCAGGGGCGGAAAGATCAACGGGAAGCCAGACATGAGAGCTGAGAGACATCGGGGACACCTCCACCTGCAACGGACTGTGATTTTTCTCGTCGCTCTCACAATACAACCGCAGGTAAGCCACCGATTAAGTGCTATTTCAGGCGGCATGCCCTTAAACTCCCGAAGCTGACTTGGAACTGTGGTTTGGTTGTTGTTTTTTTAAATTACAGCTGCGTGAAAACAGTCAATAATGGAGTCCACACACTCTGTCCCTTTCCTCTTTGTGCTGCCCTCATTCTGCTCCTACATGGCGCTGTGCCCACCTGTTGTTTCAACCCGCTGGTGTCTATTATCTCACGCAACATAACGAGTGTAATGCTGTTTGAGAAGCATGGGATGCAAATAATACAGCAAAACATGTGTCGGTGTCACATGGAAAAAACATTTTTCAGCATTATAGTAAAGTTACTGTATATTATGCCGCATGTTTGCCAAACAAAGAGTGTACTGAAGCGGACAACAGGCCAATCAATCTGCATACAGCTGCTGAATATGGTTCATTTGTAGCTTCCCGTGCTAAATATATTCTTAATTCTTTTGGATATATTTGGAAGAATCCTCGATGAATAATGGAGAAGAAAAAACATGAAGTAGCACACACCCTCTAATCAGAGTCAGTTCCCTGGTTAGTAGCTGCATCTGCATCTCTTGGACCTTTGTCTATTTTGAATAGTATTTGCCACTTTCTGACTATTTCACATCTTCTCTGTCGTTATACCTTATGGCTGCATGTATGCACGCCTCTTTGGCTTTTGTAACAGCAAAGTTCAAATAAAACTGCAAATTCTGTCAACCTGGGAATTTTTTTTGGCAACATAAAATCTTTGCATGTTACGCCAACATGGGCATGAAGAAGCAAAACTCAAGACAATTTTCAGTCTTGTGAGCTGTGAGGCAGCAACTGGTTTTGGATGCGTAATTTGTGACAGGATCGACTCACCAGTACCAAGAACAAACCCAGAGGTGCTCCAGACTGTGTGCGTGTATGCGCGCGTGTTTGTTTTTGTTTTTTTCCGAATCCCTGACATCCAGCATCTGTGTCTTGGGTGTGTGTGGAGCCCAGGGCCGAATAAACTCCGGGGCGTGTGAATGTTGAACATTGGGGGGCAGCGCTGTGTGTCTCTCACTGCACCTCTACAACCCCTTCACAGCTGAGGAACAGCACACTCCACTCCCTCCCTCTCCGACTGCACTGCAGTGGGAAACACACTCAGGATCTTCTGCAGCTGCTGATGCCCATTTATAATGCAAAGGACAGGAGATATCAAACCTGTGGTTCATAAATGAGGCTTCTTGACACTCCAGCAGTCCCTCCGTGTTGTCTGTTGTCCTGTTCTATATCTCAATGCTTACACTGCTGTATAGGACGGCTCGCAACGTAGACTTTCAAACTGTGGCTTAAAACCTTTTTTTTTTTTATTGTTATTATTATTATTATTTTTAATTATATATATATATATATATATATATATAATTTTTTTAATGAAATCAACTTTATCACAAAAAAATCTTTGAAATCTCTCAAGCTGTCTGTTTCAACATCTCAAGCATGAACTGTTTTTAATTTTTTTCCCCATAAACTTCACATTGGAAACAAAGAACTTGTAGACTGAAGAAAACACAGTTCAAAAGGTTAGAAGTTCATTTACAATTGGATTTTCCATATTAAAGGGCAAGTTCACACAAAAATATAATAAAAGCCAATTTATCCTCTAACCAATAAATCTATCCAGATACTGCAGCTTCAGTGAGTTAAGATACAGACTTACCACAATAATGTTAAGTATGTACGGCTGCAACTAAAATGTAATTCATTAATCTGACATACACAATTATTTTTACAATATAGTTATATATTTGCACCTCGTGCATTTCCAGTCGAATAAGACTTGATTTTTGATAGGAAAACACAGAAAGTCTTTACGTTTGAGAGGCTGAAACCAGCAGAACGTTTGCCATTTTTCCATGAAATGATTCATCGGTCATTAAAATGGTTCCCACTAATTTTCAGCTCATTTAATAATCAGTTAATTAAATAGTTGTTCTCTCTGCAACGTCAATCAAAGTACCACATCAAAAACAGCAAAGCTTAAAAGAAATTAAGCTTTTCCAAATATAATTATCTGATAACTACTGTATGTGCCAAGAAACTGTTCACTGCACAGTCTGTGAACTATTGTGTATTTCATACTTGAAACACATTCAACATACCGATTGTATATGCATACATTTGATTTTTTTTTAAGTGATTTTATTTCCATCTTTTTGTTTGGTTTATTTGTCTTCTAATTAGAACGACAGCTGATGCATCCAAAATGACATACTTGACTTTGAAAAGGAATGAGAACTTTCCCTCTAACTTTCTCCTGTTCTGTTCTCAGACAGGTGGACTACTTTATAACCGTATCACTGGCCTTGAACAGCAAATCAGAGTTCAGTTACTGAACCTTGAGTGTCAGTCTTCAGAGGATTTGTTGTGAGACAGTTTTTAGTGTAGTGAGCCTTTAGCTGCTGAAGCTCTCCTGCAGAGATGGTCTGAGCTTCGATTCGGACCTGTCTCACTCTATCACATTGTCTCTGTGTCTCACTCTCTATGGGTCTGACTGCCTCTGGTTAGACTGAGCGCTGAAATGCTGGTATGCAGGGAATGGCTCGGCCAGCGAGTGGAGGAGAGGAAGAAAGGAGGATGTAGAGTGATGAGCGCCACTGTATCTCCACAAGCCTTTTGATGTAGACAAGTTCACCCCCACCACCACCACCACCACCACCATTCCCACCTCACCCCCTCACCCCCTTTCAGCTCAGGGACAGGGTGCAGGAGAGGGACACGCAACCAGTAACAATGGGGCAACTGAGATCGTGGCTCAGTCTCGGGCAGCTCGGCTAAAACAGCAGACTCATGAGATGTTGTTGGTCTTGGTGATTTCTGTCCATGATGTAATTCACAGCACCTCTGAGGTTACACGATTCTAATTCTTCGAATGAATTAGCTGTCATTGTTTCAGCGTTTGGGCAAGAAAGTCTAAAGGCCTGTGAATTATTCAGATTTATTCTGATGACAGTGGCCTTAGTTTTGTGCTTACCACTGTTGGAAGAAGCCAAAAACCCCACACAGGAGTTAAAACACACACACACACACACACACACACACACACACACACACACACACACACACACACACACACACACACACACACACACACACACACACACACACACACACACACACACACACACACACACACACTCACACACTCGTGTGTGTGTGTGTGTGTGTGTGTGTGTGTGTGTGTGTGTGTGTGTGTGTGTGTGTGTGTGTGTGTGTGTGTGTGTGTGTGTGTGTGTGTGTGTGTGTGTGTATAAGAGACTGTGTCACCCTCCATCCATTCTTAAAGAGGGAGGGAACACAGAGAAAAGAAAAGAAAGGGAGGCAGATGAAAGGGAGGATGGCAACAATGTTGAAAAGAGCCAATCGCCACCCGAAAGAGAAATTACAGCTTGTTCTCAGATAGAGAAAGAAGTGAGGAGGAGGTGGAGGAGGAGGAGGAGAGCAGAATCCCAGTGTCATCGTCTCCTGGGAATAGAAAGTGAGAAATAAGATGGGAGTGGTAGAGACACATAGGAGGAGTAAAGAAAGAAAGACAAGAGGAGACGAAGCAAATAAAAGGAAGTTGAGTGATAAACATTTAGAGGATTATGTGGCAGGAGTCCTGGAGTATCTGTTCATTATTTAAATGGAAAATGTTTGCTTTTTCCTCCACTGGAGGTCAGACAGAGTTGTGGGAATTCATGTTATGGCCTCATTTCTTTCTCTCTCTCTTGTAACAAACTGATAAACAGATGATACTGAGGAGACATGCAGGCCGATTTAGATTCCCACAAGCAGGAAGACAGAATGCTGCAGAAAACTTTAATCCAAAACTGTTATCCACTACATACAAAATGTCTAAATTGAGCTCAAGTGACCTTGGTTTCTTGTACTTTTTAGTGACAGTTATACATCTTTGTAAATCATCCATCAGTCGTGGAAGGTGGCAATATGGTTTTAGATTGTCCGTCCAACTCTCGTGGATGCGATATCTCAGCATCATTTGGGGAAATTTCCTCAAATTTGGCACAAATGTGAACTTGGACTTAAGGACGACCTGATTAGAATTTGAAAGTTAAAGGTCAAAGGTCATTGTGACCTCACAAAACACATTTGTGTCCATAACTCATGAAGTAATGTGCTAATTATGACAAAATACAAAAGTCTTATGAGATCAAATAGTGATGATGTTTATATCCAAAAAGTCAAAGGTCAACTTCACTGCGACATACAAATGTTCTGCAGAAAAACCTTTCTGTCTGTAACTCAACACCATAACTCGGGAAAAGAATTGGAGATTGTGCCCATATTTCACATTTGGTCAAATAATGAATTGGTGACACTAATCTTGACTGTCCCTCTTAAAAATTGTGGAGGTTGTAAAGATCTTCTGAGCTGTCAGGTTGACGATGTGTGTGAAGCATCAACGTTTCAGAAGCTTCTTTGCAGCAACATCCATATTTGAAGCATTGTCTTCTGTTTTGGCTGCAACTTTTGTTCTATCAGAATCAGCTATCAGCCAAGCATGTGAACACATTTAAGGATTCCTGTTAAGTCTTCACTACATAAATTATTTGAGTCTGATCAGACATGCATGTAAACTGTAACTTGACCGGTTGGATGCAGACAACTGTGAGGCGCTAATTGTTGTTTCCTTTAAAGTGTTTGTTTGTTGTAAAAAAAAAAAAGTGGTTCAGCACAAAATTTGTCAAACCAACAGGAGCAGTTTTGATACACAAACTGATATTTATCTTCCCTGTGTTGCCGGGGATATTGAGGGTCTGAGTGTCTCGATAGGGTCATCAATTATTTCTGACCAGCAGTGGCTCTTTTTACTCCAAAAAGTGGAGGATATAAAAACCAATTATCCCGTGAACCTTTACCTTCTCTATTTTTTTTAGTTTTGTGATTTTGTGGTCTAAAAGTTGGATTTTAAAAATATGACCTGTCTTTGGAGCAAAAAAACTTCTCCAATTATTAAAACATTAAAGGTAGTCAGGCACTTTGACTTTTGGAAAATACACTTATTTGCTTTCTTGTCGAGAGTTAAATGTGAAGATTGATACCACTCCTATGTCTGCACACTACATATGAGGCTACAGATAAGTGACTGCTGTAACTTCATAATTTTGTGATTTCCTGAAATCTCGAAAGCAATCGAAAGAAATCGAAAGCAAAGAAATGTGTATCCCAACATGCTGCACTGTTCCTTTAATCAGATTGTTTAACCCCATTGCATTACTACAGGTCGTGTCAAACACGTACTGTATTTTAAATGGCATCTGCATATTTCTGAGTCAACTTATATCATTTGAAAGCACAAAACCTCATGATGCAAACAATGCAAACCATCTTAAGGTACCGGTAACAATCAACAATAGCAGCAGCAGTTGTCTATACTTTGGAAAAGATTTAGGTTACACATACTCGTTAATTACTTTGTGCTGCACACTGTTTTCACCTTAAGAGTCATACGAACAAAATGCGTCCCGCTTTTATCATTTTTTAGTGAAAAGGGGTGAATGTTAAGCGGTTAAAATTTGTCAGGAGTGTTTCTGTCCTTCAGGCACTCGAAGTCCCGTCCACTTTCAAATTAGCTTCTGTTCCACTGGCTTTCATTGCTCAGTGTTACATCTCACAAAAGGCTTCTTTGAAATATCTTCCTCAAAAGCATTTTGGTAATGTTTTTTTTAAAGATAAATTGGTTTCCACTACTGCACTGTTAAGTAACTTAAATAGCTCTTGATTTGAACAAAGTTCAAAGCGACAACCCACGCCAGAGACAACTTTGAATCAGTCGAAATTACCTGCAACCTTTCCTCCCTGCAGCACTGAAGCATAATTTTTATGATGCTTTTACAGAGTACATTTTGCAGAGTGTAGTGAATTTTCAAACAACCTTAAATGACCTTAAATAAAGTATTCTCTACGTGCAATGAGTGCTTGCATACTGTAACTGTGCCAGTTTAATAACTGATAATATGTTAAAGTAACCCTCTCCTTCCTGCCCTGCTCTCTGCTCCCTCTGGACTCAGGCTGTGTGTGCAGTGGGGATGTTCGAGCTTCAGATCCGTCACTTCCAGAACCCACACGGTATCCTGCAGAACGGAGCCTGCTGCGACCTCCAGGCCAACGGGGGACAACGATGCTCTGCCAGGGACCAGTGTGACACTTTCTTCCAAGCCTGCCTCAAGGAGTACCAGGCCCGGGTCGCCCCAATTGGAGCCTGCACGTTTGGGTCGGGCAGCACAGGGATCCTAGGTGGAAACTCCCAGTCGCTCCGCCACCGAGGAAACGATGGAGGAGGAGGAGGAGGAGGAGAAGATGGGACTAATGGACACATTGTCATTCCCTTCAAATACGCCTGGCCAGTAAGTACAGGGGCAGTAGTGGTTACCAGTATGGTTACCATGGGAACAGGCTAAGCTTCAAGTACAAAACAATACACTCAAATTGAGGCAGTGGAATAACAATGACACTCATTGGCAGAGTTCAGACTCACATTTGTCATTACAATAGAGCATCTATTTTTTTCCACTGCTGGCAGCAGTCACAATATATATTTACATGTAGGAAAGACAATTGACGCAACAGAATATGATGAGTTTTATGTCACTGCTTGGTCTCCTCTCCTGAAAAACAAGTTCACTTTACAAAATTTGAATAGACTTTAAAAGAAAATGTACAAAAATGTAAAAAAAAAAAGAAAAAAGCAGAGGATCTGTTTGATACATCGAATGTATCAGGCCGTTGTTTAGATTAGTGGTTCTCAGCCTGGCAGCTGAACGCGGGACTCACCCGAGCAGATTCTGGGGAGTCAAATGATTATCAAAGGGGAAAAAATGCGTGCTTCTATTAGCTATAATAGTTTATTTTTGTAACATTTTAGGCTTGTTGGCATTGTGGCCTGAGAGAAAACAATGTTCAGTCCACTGCTTTGGTCAGGACTGAATTATGTTATCAACTATTATCATGATATTCAAAACGGACGTTATTGTGCCAAGATGCAATAATGTCTCATTTTGGTAACATTTGGTGACTTGTGAACTTTCATCGGACACCATCATCACATCAAAATTTTCAATTTATCATTACTTTGAATATATGACCAAAACAAGTGCAAAACGAATGACATTTGCTGTGTTCCAAATCATGTACTAACACTTACTATTTTGAGTGCATTCACTCTGTCAAGTGTGGAAACATGAGTACCAGGATGGTGCACTCAAAACAGTCCACAAAATGAGTGTGAAACGACATTTTCATCAACCTAAGGTATTTTCAACCTTCAGTGGCTGAAGAAGCTGCAGCTGTTGTTGAAAACCACATCCAGGTGATTATTTTTTTAACTAATTAGCACCATAGTGCTGTTGGATAGAAGCCATCACTGTGTTAAACAGAGGGCACAAAAATACCTTATTTCCAGGTAAAATAATGAAAGACGTCAGATATGTTGCCAAGTAATGCATTCACGTTACGGTTATTTCTGGTAACTGGAGAACAGCGGTGTTATTTGAGACAACAATACCCTGTTGAAATTCAAGCAATACACAAGTCAGAGTACTAAGAAAGAGTAGTATGTGGTTCTATTGAGGGAAGTACATCATTTGGAACAGTCATTCCCCTTCAGCCTCAGCTGTTTCGTATTTAGCGCTAAATTGTAAATGTTTAGCGTCTTAATTCAATTCGATTATATTATATTTATATATCTCCTAATCACAACAAAGGTTATTTCATGGCATTTAACACATTAAAGTCCTTACAGCAGAACTTTACAGCATTATACAGAGAATCCCAGCAATTCAACAATTTCCACATAAGCTAGGAGGGAAAAACTCTTCTTTAAGGGAGAAAACCTCCAACAGAGGGAAGAAAAACTCCCTCTGAACAGGAAGAAACCTCCGACAGAACCCACTAAACCAAGATGGTGAAAATGGTAAACATTATATCTGCTGAAGATCAGCGTGTGAAACTCATCATTGCGAGCATGTTAGGATGCTGATGATTAAATTTAGCCCAAAGCACTCTTGTGCCACGAAATGTAGCTTGTTCAAATTAAACAAGAAAAACTAACTCTTGTCAAACTGCTCACACGCGGCTTACGTCCACACTGAGGCAGGTAAAATATGTTTTGTGTTAAAAGGTCAGAAGCCTGGGAACCACTGGTTCTGAGTCTGAACATCATCTGCTACATAAGATGATCACCAGAGGAGAAGGACTGATACATGAGAATAGTAACAGATGATAAACTAAATTATAGGATCTTTTTTTTTGTATTTCGCTGTAGTTTGTCCCTTAATCGGTCACATTGTCTCCTTCCTGCATATATTTGTTTCCTTCTCCCTCTTCTCCTCCATCCATCCAAAACTTTCTGTTCTTCTGTTACAACTGCTGGTCTTCTGGGAGCTTTCTTCAGGGCGTATCGAACAATCTGCACCTCGATCTAACATCGCTCAGCTTGCTGCTCCATCTTGTGTCCTCATTAAATATCAGAACAATTAAACTACAATTAGAAGTAGGCAAGTGGAGCCAAGATAGATATTGATTATTCAATCCACCTTTTTCTTTCCTCCTCCGGCCCTCCGTCTCACCCTCTATCTGTGTTTTTGTTCCCCCGATACCACATAAAGAAGCCCCAAAAAAAAAAAACACTGACACGAGTTTGTGTGGATGAAGAGAGTTTTTCATCTGTAGAAGCCTCCTCACCAAACAAAATAGTGATTGTTGGACATATAATTGCTTCACTTTATTGTGCATCTATCATTTACACACACTGTAATAACAGAACTGAACCCACGTAGGCAGATAATTAGCAAGTGAATCCACTGAAAAATACCTGTTAAATACAGTATTTTGATCATTGTTTAATTGCTTCTCAAATATGGATATTTTCTCAGTTGTTAATGAAAATAAGTTTCAGGACCTTTATGTATCTCCGTTCATTTCTTGTTCTCTTTTTGTTTAATTTGAGCTTCAAAATTCTTGAAATGAGAAGACAGAGAGTAAAACAAATACTCTAATACCTGTTGGACATGTCTGCACTCATTAGTCGCTTCTTTCCTGGACTTCACTCCAGCAATTTATGCGTTTTTATCACTAAAGCTATAGCTGGAGAGAATCCCTTCAAAATGAATCAGTACATGTAGGAGTCAGCCACAATTTTCACAAGGATTTTAGAGGGTTTGTTTGTTTCTTTCACTGCAGTCTTTTCCTTTTTCCCCCTTTCTCTATGCCTTTGACCGCCCACAGCACGGTCGGCTGGTTTCTCATAATGAAAGGATTACAGAAATGGCAATAGAGGGCCTTATGGTTCTGATCCATAATCATATTGGGCTCTAATAATGTTTGTAATGTTGCACAAAACCCAGGTGAAGCTTCAGATCTGCACGCACACACACACACACACACACACACACACACACACACACACACACACACACACACACACACACACACACACACACACACACACACACACACACACACACACACACACACACACACACACACACAGCCATGTTGCTATCCCTTTAGACATTCCCTATACCATAATCATTATTTGTTGAACCAAGTCTTCATTCTAAAATTAATTTTTTTTCTGGTTTTCTTGTTCCCAAAAGGGAGAGTCCCTACACTGTGACTCTGTAAACAGCTTTATGTCTTCACTACATAAGTAATATAAGTACACACACGTACACACGCACACACGCACACACGCACACACAAGAATGTTACACAGCACTGGTTTAGGTTTCTTCTTGATTAGTATCAGTCCAATTACCTGTGAGACACTGTGTCCCAGAGCCAATTATCCTCTCTTATCTGTGTAGTTTGCTTTCGTGTGTGTGTGTGTGTGTGTGTGTGTGTGTGTGTGTGTGTGTGTGTGTGTGTGTGTGTGTGTGTGTGTGTGTGTGTGTGTGTGTGTGTGCGTGTGTGTGTGTGTGTGTATATATGTATATGTGTATATGTGTGTGAGACACTTTCCTCGTGTTTTTTTCTCGCTCCTGCCATACACTGGGGAGGTGTGTGATTGGCAGGTGTATGAGTGTGAGAAAGTTCTCCATCAGAAAGCCTACCTGGATCAGTTTCAGGGCCGGGCTGCAGGGGAGAGAGAGCGGGGACGCACTGTGGCAACCTCAGCGCATTTTCGGCTGAAAGGCTGGCTTTATCTGGCCATCTCTGGGAGGCGGAGGGTGGTGGGGCGGAGGAGGAGGAGGAGGAGGAGGGGGCAGAGAGGGAGAGTGATCCCCTGCCCCAGGTGAGGGGATGAACAGGTGAGCACAGTCATTATGAGGAAAGGTGAGCTCCCTGTTCACTTGTTCATTCTCTCTTTCTCCCACTAATCTCTTCAGGGAGAAATGTGCCACAGCAGTCATATGTGTGTGTCTGTATTTGCTTATGAATGTGAGCATAGTTGTAATTTGTTGTGTCGTGTTTGTTTTGCGTATAATGTTATCAAGATTGCCTGCATGGCTTCATCTCTGTTAGCCGGCTGTAAGTCTGTGCTGTGATTATTCTGGTTAGAGCTATAAATCCATTTTATTTCAGGCAGTTTTTAAACCACCTGTAAAAGTTTTCATCCTGGGTAACCTCTCTTTGTCGTATAATAAGAATAATTCAACCTTTTGTAAAATACATTTTTTTTGTTTAAGAGCTAGATGAGAAGATCGATACCACCCTCAATCCGTGCACTACAGAGCTATGTATGGTGTCACATTTCTCTTTGTCAACAGATGAAACAAGATATAACATAAGTAATGAGTGAGTTAGAGGTACCCAGTTCCATACACAGCACATAGACATTGCACTTGATTCGAATGTTATCAGTCTATTAGATAGCCGTCACCGTTTGTTAACACCCACGTAATAAATCTTCAGACTGGGTTGACTGAATCTCCAATGCAACCGAACCGGCTTTAGTAATTATGGCGGGATCAAAGGAGGAAGTCAGGTAACCTTGCATAAAGTCTTACAAAGGCTGGTGTTATACTGGATCAGCGGGAGGGTTGGTTGTTGCATTGTGGGAGGTTAAAGTTAAGGTTAAGGTTAAGGGTAGGTTGAAGATTAGGGATAGCGTTAGGGACCAGTTGACTGACAGTGAACCCACCAATCACCATAATTCAAACGAAGAAGCGTATTTTCCAAAGTGGCAAACAGTTTTATGGCTCAGTGAGGAAAGTTTATTAAATTGTTAAAAACAAATGTGACAGCATTTAGTGGACATTCATCATTATGGAAAAATTGCCGGTAATTGATCCTGTATTTAAAAACTACAAACGCAGAGGAAGGAGTAACATGTCCTTCTCTGGTTTTAATGTTAAAATCTGGATTTTGTCTTTGCCCTCTGGTCATCAGTGATCTTAGAGATTGTCAGAGGGACGTGCCTTCCTTTTGACTCCAGCGTTAAGAGTCACAGACACTCAGCGGTCTTGGATATTTAAGCTGTACTGCCTCCGCAGAGATCACAAAAGTTCAAAGACTTCATAAACTGCAATGTCATTTCTTTAAGCCGGCTGTCTGTTGGTGATTTCTCTGATGAAGGGAGATGGTGTAAAACCACCACTCAGCAGATGGTATGGGAAGTGAATCTGATATTTCCTGACCTTTTGTTGCTGAGTACTGATTCATCAAGGTCTAGTTAAGACTCACTCCTTTGTTAAAAGAACCTGTGACAAATGACAATATGATAGGTGCCATAGAAATACTTTTAAGATGAAGTGAATGGAGAGAAGTCCCAACCGTTTGTAATCCTCATGTCAAGTGTCAAAACTCCTTCATGGTCAGGTTCACTGCCGGAGGCCAGAGCTGGATGTTCCTGGGAAAGACTCAGCAAAGTGTGTGTGTGTGTGTGTGTGTGTGTGTGTGTGTGTGTGTGTGTGTGTGTGTGTGTGTGTGTGTGTGTGTGTGTGTGTGTGTGTGCGCGTGTGCGCATGAGTGCGTGTGTGTGCGTGTGTGTGTCTGTGTGTGTATGTCTGTGTGTTAACAGATAACATGGGTTGTTCTGATGTTTGAACGACTGTGACCGAAGATAAACTGTTGATGATATTGCTGTATGATATTAAGTTTGTGACTTTTAAAAAGCTACCATGTCAGTTAAGATTTAGATTTAGACTTAGACTTTATTAATCCCACAGTGGGGAAATTGAGTCATCACAGCAGCATAGAAACACAAAAAGGTGCACACAATAAGAACAAATTTACAAATATGTATACATAAAATAAGATAGATAGAAATAATTATTTTTGAAAAAAATAAGAGCAATAATTACATTTAAAAAAAAAATACAGTTTGGGATGAATGGAAAGTGTCAGGTGTTATGAAAATAAAATAAAATAAAGTGTTCTGTATACACTGTATACAGTGACTCCAGTTTTATGATAGCTGCAGATAGATGTGGCTGAAATATGACTAAGGCCTTTGACTTTAGTAAAAATGATAATACCACAATGCAAAAATACTCTTTCACGAATACAACTACTGCATTAAAACTTCTACAAAGACAAAGTAATTTCAGAAAAATAAAATCCATAGGATATTATTATTAAGACATTAAGATATAAGCAACATTTTCATGTCATGACTTGTTAAATTGGAGCATTACCATTTTATATTTTATGAGTTTATTACATATTTTCAATTTAAAATAATTGAATAATGGACAAAAATTATTACTTTATTCTTTAAATGACATAGATGTAATCTGTCCATTACCATAATTTTTTATATTTAAATTAATACAACTCAGAGTTGTACTAAAATGCAATGCAAAGTATACTGCAGTCTATACTTAGCTCTCCAGCACTACATCGCAACGTTTGCTGCAAATATTCCTCCGCACTCTGTTTACACTGTCAACTTTACAATGAAGTCTAACAGTAATCTTTTCACTCCTCCATTTTCTTGATCCGTTGAGGCTACTTAAAATTTTTTTTTAAATACAGTACAAGGCCTGTGATAAATGTTCACAGTGAGATCTGTAGAATATCCTCAGTAATCATGACAATGTTTCTAAAACGACACGTTCAGATTCACAAACGTAATTTATCCGATGTGTCGAGAGCACCACAGATCACTCCTTTCTCCTATCTAACAACTTCAGCTCATAAAATCCAAAACAAAGTAGTATCGGAGAACAAAAAGGTAGTTGTGCGTGTGAAGCACTTTTTCCTCAGAGCAAAATGCAAAGTGCAGCAGGCATGCAAATATTTTCACATGTAGCTGCTATGAAGTGTGCCGATTCTACCCATCAGTCTCTATTGGTTCCTTTGTCATTCTGCTATCTTTATCTATGTTCCCTCATCAATGTTGAATTCAAACAGAGGTGAAAAATGGCTTTTGTGTGTGTTACTATTGTCATATTTTGAGAATATCATCATTGCAAAGTGTATGAAGGGAAATGGGAGCTGCAGTTTATTCAGAAACAGCTCTTCAGACTAACATCGACAACTAACACACTATTATTGCTTTGTGTATCTGTGTCTCATCTCCTGCTGGTGTTGTTCTCCTGTGAGTCGTATTAAAGGGAAAAAACACCTAAATAGTTGTTTCGGTCATAGGACTTGTTGAACAAAGCTCCCCGGTCAGGAGTTGAACAGTGGACGTTGTAGTTATGTTATGCGCCTTCCTGGAGATGCCGCTGGTTGCATGGGAACAGCCAAGAAATAATCTGACATGTAAATATTGTTTGTAGACTTCTGATTTTGTACAGATTAAACAAACAAAGTATACCGTTTTAATTAGTGAGCTTTATACAGTGGGTACCTGAGGGGAAATATGTTGCCTTTGGACTTTGGCCAGGCTAACTGTTTGCCTATTTGTAGTCTTTATGTTAACAAAGCTCACTGGCTGTCAGATACATAGTGGAGTAAAAAGATCAATATTTCCCTCTGTTGCAGAAATGGAAACACTTAAACAACCACATAACTTTCATATAGCTTACAGTAATCGAGGGAATGTACTGAGTTACTTTCCACCACTGAAACTGAATGGAAGGGACTCTCGGTATCATCAAACAGGACACACGTTGTAACCTGTGCATTCCTGCTGTGTGGGAGCCGAGCAGAGGGAAGTCAGTGAAGGGAAACGAAAGGAGAGGAGCATAGTTGGAGCTTTCTTTTTCTGCCGAGTCTCCTTTTCACTCTTTCTCTACCTGTCGTTTGTGTTCTCCTCTCTTTTGTCCCCTAATTGACTCTCCTACGCAGCCTTGCATACCTGCATGTATGCCGATACTGTTGTGCACATCGTCTGCACATACACACCTGCAGGCGCACACGCACACAGACAGACACACACAGACACAGACACAGACACGGACACACACATTTCTCTATACAGACACACCCCAAAAACACAGATCAGGAATCCATCAAGCGACACACACACTAAACTCAAAAAGGCTAATTCCATCAGGATTCGGAGCTTGTGTTTTTCAGAGATAAGTTAATAACCCGGGGGTAAACGTCTCAAGGGAAGGGTGTTTTAATGATTTCATTTGTGTGCAAATTGGATGGAAAGTGGGAGTCTATTTATTAGAGAAGAAAAGAGGCAGAGGAATCTTGATTTACATGATCAGTGTGAAATTACGGTGTGTCCCTGTCATTGTGTGTCACTGAATGCAGGTAGACTATTTTTAAAATGCCTGTAATTACAAAAAGTAGTTTCCTTTCAGTGCCATCGATTTGTTTGTCTCTCTGTCTGTCCTACCTGCTTCTCTGACTTCTCTCACCCATCATCTCTCTCACACAGACTCAATGTCTCGCTTGAATTGCTCGTTGCTTTCAGTGTCACTGCCCTCCAGTTATGTTCAGCCACATCACGTCCCTGTGGATCACACACAGCAGACAGAGTTACATTACAGCTGCCATAAATCCTCCTCTGCTCTCTGTGGTTTGTCCCCGAAGCTCAACAGGAGCAACAACAAACATTTTTAGCCATTATATTGTGAAATCTTTAAATCTGAGTCCCAGTGGTAATTTTAATCCGGCCTCTGCAGCTCTGGTCTGATATCCAACACCTGTATGGTCCCACTTTGGATGAGTAGCAACACATGAACTATGTGATGACTGTTGATCTTATATAATAAGATAATAATATACATTAAAATAGATGTAAATTTAGGTTAGCGCTCAATGTAGTCATTTCTAGTTGTTTTTTACTCCTTAATTTATTAAAATATTTAGATGTTACATCAAACATATAGAAATCCCAATCACTGTTTTTCTAATAATCTCTTAAAGAATTGAAATCTTTCAAATATGCCTACTTTGAACCACTTTTCAAATTTTTTTATTGAAAAAATTGGGTGATATGTTTAAGAAGACTTCAGAAATCTGAATAACAAACACACAGAAACACACACTAATAACACACACACTTCCCAGACTCGTCCTGTTTTCTCACTCATAATACCGCTCTCTTAAAATGAAGCGTCCAGCAGCTTAACAAGGTAATTTCCTGCGGAAGTGAGAGAGGAGAAGGGGGTTTTGTTGGGGATGAGGGCAGTCGGTCTGGGTTGCGATGGGGGATGTGAGGGAGGGGTGGAAGGCTGTAGAAATAGATGAGATTAATAGACGAAAGGGTAAAGTTGGTGTTTTGGGTGGAGGTGCGTGTGTCATAGGAGCTTACTCACACTGTTGAGACAATCACAAGCAGCAGGGGCTGGTTATGGGGGGGTTTGAGGAGGGAGCACAGGATGAAGATGAGGCAGGGTGACATGGAGGATGAGGGCACATCGTGTCAAGAGGCCTCTGTTGTTCCACAGTGTTTGAAGTAGCCGCATAGTTTGGTTTAAGCCAATTACCCCTGCAGGAATGTGATGGTCAGACAGTGAGGGGGCGAGGATGTTGAGAGGGACAGGCAGATGGAGAAAGCAAGTACATTTACTCGAATACCACGTTTCAAAGAGAAATTCTGTGATTTTTATTCCACCATCTGACAGCTGCAGTTACAGATGAAGCACTGGACTTTTGCTTGTAATGGAGATTTTTTTTTTACACCCTTGTGTGGCTGTTGATGACAGGATCTGCGTCTGCTGGAGGGTAGAGAGTCTGAAGACAGACGAAGAGGTGTCGAGGTGGAGATGATGGCAGTGGCAGCAGTGCTGGCGGACACATGGAAAGTGAGTGCAGGGCACAGAGAGGAAGATAAAGTCTGGTGCTAATTATATCCACAATGGAAGAAAAACAGAGGAGACGTCGAGAATGTGACAACAGACAGCTGTAATTATAGAGACGGGGTCATGAGAGCTGGGTGGGGTGGACGGCTGCACACTGGGGGTCTAATTCCTCGTCTTGTGCAGTGTGTGTGTGTGTGTGTGTGTGTGTGTGTGTGTGTGTGTGTGTGTGTGTGTGTGTGTGTGTGTGTGTGTGTGTGTGTGTGTGTGTGTGTGTGTGTGTGTGTGTTTTCTCTACCTGAGGGCAGGGAGCTGGTCGGCACTGGATAATACCCACAGAGACTTTTGAAATTAACAAATTAGCCACTAGCCTTTAACGTCTTGTCTCTTCCACCTCTTGTGCACTTAGTACTCCTTGATCCACAGAGATCAATGTTTTTTATTTGTTTTTGTAAGCCAACGATCAATCAATAACACAATAATCATGTGTGACGCGAGGCTTCTTTGATTGTGGGTCTTTAGGGAGCTTGAGTGGTCAGATAATATTTTATTTTACTCTTCAAAGGAGTGACCTTTTGCCGTGTTCTTTACATTTTAATGTTATGAAATAACATAAACCCAGATTGTCACGTTTACTGCATTGACTTGTCTTACAGTTAGGTAGACCTGCAGGTTTGCTGCTGGAATAGTAATGCCATTGTTACTGTGGTTACCTCCACTGCTAATTTTTATAGTGCAGGTGAGATTTCAGCCATCCAATCCAGCTCGGGCACAGGTGCTGTCATGACAACCGTTTGCATGTTTGTGTTTGAGTCTGTAATTACATGAGCTTTCTGATGTGGTTGAACAACAAATGTTCAGATGAGCATTACGAATATTAAAAGTTGTGTAAAAAACAACTGTTAATTTAATTTTCTCAGCAAATGTTTTCAATTATCAGTTTGTCTTGCATGCGTGTGTTTCATATGTGCATAAAGGCTTAAGTGCATTTGTTTAATTCTTGTATGCAGGCCTTACTTGATGTTTACGAGGTTAGATGTAGGAGGCGAGCATGGGTGTGTCACACTTGATTACATATATAAAGATTTCTATTGTTTGACAAGATATGGAGCCCAAAAATCAGGAAAAAGAAATAAAGATATATCAAATGAGAAAAACATTTTAATACTACTGCCACTTAAAAAAAAGTGTTAGTTAAAACAAAAATAAAGATCTATAATTTTCCTTTGAACTTTAAAAAAAGAGAAAAACGGTATATCTTTTGCCTTTATCAGATGACAGAATAAATTATAACCTAATTTAAAACATCATCTCCCTCCATCAGTGCTCTGGACATACACGGACACTCCCATCTCATCATCATACATGCATTAGGAAAATTGGAAATGTGCTGAAAAAGTGGAAATGTTATGTGATGAAAATGGGGAATAGATAATGATTAAATGTGTGGGTGTAAAATAGAAAAAAAATGAAAGAGAAGACAGGAATCAGCTAGTGAGAACAACAATCAGTCAATAAACTAAAACTCTGTGTGTTTGAGTTTGTGTAAATGGATGGCAAAAATTGTAAAGAGCTTAAAGCTACTACATAAATGCAGACCATTTGCCAAAGAACAGAATACTGTCTGTATTTACTTTAGAGTCATTACCAAGTTGGTTCCAAACAGACCTGTAAAATAAATGTTTTTTATTCTAATTTTGTCCGTTTCTGGCTTCCGTAGATGGCAGATATTTTTGAATGATTAAAGCAAAAAAAAAAATCCTGTTTGTTTTCTAAATTGATAAATGACACATTTTATCTGCTGCAATCTCTAATTATTTCAGGCTAAATAATAGCCGTGTGTGTGGAAAACTAAAGGTTGCTGCCATTGGACGCCTGGCAAAGTCTGAATTGCGTGTACACTGGCATGCGGGTGTCTGCTCGCGTGCGTGTGCGCGTGCGCGTGTGCGTGTGCGTGGTATGTATGCATTCGTGTGTGAGCTCTGAGGGGAAATTCCTCTCTCAGGGCTGGGAGTTCTTCCTGTCGTAGAGCTGTGTTTGTACAGCCTGGCTTTGTCGGGATATCCTACCCTGCCCATGTCTGAGAGAGAGAGGGAGAGATGGAGGGAGGGATGAAGGGAGCACCGATAAGGGGGGGAGCGAGGGAGGGAGGGTGGGAGGGAGAGATGGAGAGGAAAGGATCAGGCTGAGAAACTGCAGTGGAGCAGTGAGAGAGGCAGTGGCAGGAGCTTGAAGGATGGAAAACAAACTTGACTTTTTAAAAACTTCATTTAATAGAATTTGGCATGCAATGACTAATGTCTGCCGAGTGGCTTGAATGAGCATAGTCCGCTGTAATCCTCAGCTTTACCGCTGTTAGACTGATGTGAGGCTGCGGGCGAAGGGTCTAGGCCGGACGACCAGACAGCCTGCAGCCAGAGGGTAGGGACAATTCATCATGCAGACTAATTCTCTTGTTTTCATGGTGTCTTGTTTTTTTTGGACATGTCTGTCCTCTCCGGTCACAGACTTAGACCACCTGCACATGTGATGACTGGCAACAATCAGAGAGCGGGTCTCTGAAAATGAGTTGTTTTTGTGCAGGGGGCCACGTCACTGACTCAAACTCAGAGATATCAGGATCTGATGTTGCAGAGAAAACAATCTATAAAGCTACTGAGTGGATGTGGTTTTGAAGGAGAGACACGGAAATAGAAGTGATTCTGATCATTCTTTCGGTGCGTTGGATAGAGAGGAAATCAAATATCTGTCTAGAAATATTTTCTCTCAAACTTGCTGAGTCTGTCTACAACTATGTTTTGCTCAGCACACTGATGACACATATTACTTGTCCGTGTCTGATATTTTATGTGGATCTGAAAAAAAAAATCCAAATATAATGTCCCAAAGTCTGTAAAACTGTTAACAGTTTTGAGCGACTGCCCAGTTTTTCCTGTTAAAACACTTCACTGAGTTTTCTTGTTCAGTTAAAAAACAAATCTCAGGTTGAAAGCATCACTGCACCTACAGAGTGAAAGTTTATGTTCTCTAACAGAATGAGCACTAAAGGGTTGTAAACTGGGGGAACAAATGGAGCGAACACAACCTGAAAAAGAATTCAAGGTAAACTTGCGTATTGACATTTTGACGTGTCAGATGCAGGTGTACTAAATAACTAATTAAAAATGTCTATAATACATGTCATTAACTACTGGAACAGAGTCATCATTAGTGTAATTAGGCCCACCTGTGCTTTACCTGCCAGGTGATGCTTATTTTTTATCATCTATTTCTATTTTTTTTTTGTCTTTGAAAACTATAAGATGCATTTTTCAGTTTATATTTACACATCAAAAACTAAAAAAGAAACATGCAAGTACATGATAATGATTTTTTAATGAGGCCTTTTTATTATCCAGCTGGCTGCTTAGCTCTATGGATGGCAGTGTTAATATAACACTTTGGTCCAGTCTGAAATATTTCAGTAACGTATGGAGTGCTGAGGTCTTACAGACATTTATGGTCTAAAACCTGCAAAACTCATTGCAATCTCATTAGCTGCACTTTTGTTTGGGTGCTACTTAGCAAATGTTAGCAGCTAAGATATTAAATTAAGATATCCTGAAACATATGTTAGCATGTGGACATTAGCGCTTGGCTTAAAGCTGTGCGGAAGTAGCCTCAGAGAGCCACAAGCATACAGAGTCTCAGTCTTGTCTCTAAAAATCTAATTTCAACTGTCAACTGTAAAGACAAAGAAAACAAAAATAATACTTGATGTTTCAGATATGTTTCTTATCACTGTTTTGAGAGGGGCTATTCTTCTCTGCACACACAAACATACAGTACAAGCACAAAGACACATTTTCCCCATTATGTCATTTCCAGCTGCACTTTGGTCATTATCGCCACAAACGGCACGAATAACACTATCATATTGTTTGTGTTAGAACAAAGTTAAAATATCACTCCATCCCTGATTGTGATCTTATCAGCTTCTAGTTTTTGTTGTTTACTTTTTGATCTTCCTCCCTATGCGTGTTATTTTTTCATGAACAGACTGTGAGGTCACTTTGCATGACCTGGCCTCTAATAGCCTCGGTCTGTCACACACAATCACAAACTTTGTTATTTCAAAACAAATTGCTGTGGAGTTCATCTGAGTGGTAATGTTTTGGAAAGGTTGTCAGGAAGGGCTTATTAAATCTTTTCAGACGCGGTTGTTGTGATTTTAACTTGGTAACCATGGTTAGTTTGACCCTTCCTGGCCGCAATGCAGGACCATAACCGTAACAACAGGGCTTACCACAGATACACCCTTCCTGCATCAGTCACTATGTCATGACTTACCTGGCTGTGTGCACTCAGTGGATGTGAGGAGAAAAGGCTCTGGATTTTCCGCAGGTCTCAGCGCCGCCATATTAGTTGTCAGAGGATGCAGGCAGAGAGAGGGAGAGGCGGACACAGTGGATGGAAGGAAGGATGAGGGAAGAGGGAGGGCGATGGGAAAGATAAGGCTAAGAGGTCTGCGAGCAGGACAACAGTGAGGTAATGCTGCGTGTGCATTTTGCAGTAGTGGACACTTCATCATAACCGGCATGATTGTCAGAATGCTCCAACTCCAGCAGCATTTCATCCACTGAACGTTTACCAACCTGCTGCAGCAGAGTCCTGCTGGTTTCATGTTGTAGTGACATTACTTCTGTACTGTGGTGGAAATCAGTTAAGTGTATTTGCTTGAATATACCTAAGGTGATCAGTTGATCAGTTTTACCCTGCCTTACTCGTACTTCAGTGTCACAGCATTTCAGATTCAGAGTGTGGAACAGTTTAAATAATCATTTTACAAAAGTTATATCTTCCTGTTAAGTCAGGCATGCTGCTGACTTAACACACAGAGGATATTCAAGTTGAACACATATTAACCTGCAAATGACAAACCAAGAAGGTTGTAAGAAAATATATTTAAAAAAATATAGAACCAAATATCTTAGAAAATAATAATATGACCACTTAAAGTAAATGGAGCCAACAAAATCACATTAATATTTAGTAGCAGTTAATTAGAAACACATTTTAGAGACAAACCCACTGGAGGATGGTTGACCTCCCGGTGTCACACTGGACTAAATTATCAAACTAAGTGATTAAAGCGCCACCTCGAGCAGCTGCAGAGGTAAATGCTGCTTGCCCATTGTTACCTCAGTATTGTTACTCTACTCTATACTGTCCAATAAAAACAAATGAAAGGGGTCATTTTTCTGCAGAACAACTACTTCTGATGAAATTTATTGTACTGATACTTAGAAGAAGGATGTAAGTGCATGTTCCATCCTGTGCAGAACAAATGTTATTGTAGTCGGCTGCAAGATCCCACATTGTAGATGTAAATTATTAATACCAAACATTGCTTCAGGGGAGAGTTTTAAGCCAAAGCTTAATGACTCCAGCTGGTCCAACTGTGGGTTACCTGCTATCTGCCAGCCTTAATGAACCCTCTGCAGCCCAGCACATCTCATTAGCACCATGACTTCTGTGTGTGTGAGTTCTTCCACTTCCCTTCCTACATGTTTCTTCTTTCATCTTTTCTCTTGTATTTCATCTTCCTTTTGCTTCACCCCCCATCTGCCCTCTTTGTTGTCTTTTCCCACCACATATCTGAAAATCTGGCAAACTCCAGGAGTCCTACAAATGAATCCACCGCAGCTGCATTTTGCCTCTTTATTTCTTTGCTCTTTTCTTCACATACTCCCCACGTATTTCTCCTTTCTATCCCCTTACTCATCCCTTTTCTCGTTCTGTACAATCACTCGGCTCACTTTTACCGCCCAACTGCTCATCTAGTGCAATTCAGACATACTGGATACCTCCAATTGAAGCAAATCCCTGACTCAATGTTTTCTGCCACACAATTTTCACTTCACTAACGTTTTGCAGCTTCACTGCAACCCTTCATCTTCTCTCTTGCTCCTTGCATGTTGCCTCGAGCTAACATTAATGCTGCTGCCAACCTCGTGCCCTGAACCTCCCTCTAAATCCATCTCTCCCTCACTTCACACCTCGCTCACCTCCTGTGCCCATCACCTTCCCCCTGTCCTCCCACTCGTCCTCCTCCTGGCTGTTTAGGCTCCCTCAGCACAGACGTGACTACACATCCATGCAGCCCTCTAGGAGAACCTTACCCACAATGTACACGGTGGAGCAATTTGCATGGTAGGCGCTTGTGCGTTTCACAGAGGGAGGGACGGATGAATGCAGAGAGATAAAAAAAAAAAAAAAAAAAACGGCGAAACAGAGAGTTGCAGGAGAAAGTGTTGGTCTGAATTATTCATTGCTGATCTATAGGATGATTGAATGTATCAGAAAAGAGGAGGACACAAGAAAAAATACCTGCCCTCTGTTATCTCTCCAGAGTGTGATATCTTTGTAAGCTCAAAGTCATCATTTGAACATGTTCAGCATATGCGAAAGTCCTCTGCTACTGTACTGCTGGATAGCAGAATGACTTTTTTTAATAAAAAAAATATCTAGATTTAGCCAAATGAACTGCAAGTCCTCTAAACAGAACAACCTGCCCCATCATCCAGGTTTGAGTTGTATATTGGAGCACAGGAGGCAAAGGCTTGTTGGAGTGTATAAAGCATGATGAGGGGCAATGCAGTGAATCCATTACATTTAACAGGAGTTTTGGGATGTCCCCTCTCACTGCAGGAAGGAAAGAAACTCACCATTTAATTTTTGAAATATTTTAGCTGACCTTATTTCAAATATACAGGATTATAGCAGATGACATATTCATTGTATGACACTTATGGGTAGAGAAAGCCCCACCTGTGGGGTTCAAAAAGGGTCTATAACGTAATCAAACGATGAAATAATGAGCAGAAATCATTTCAGCATCCGTATCACTGTTTGTAAAACTGTGGAGAAACTGTGCAAAAACTTTAAGTTTGTGGGTGTAGAAAAGATTTGTAGTTGCAGATAAATGTGAGAATGACTTCCTTTGGCCATTTGAGGAAACTGCAAAAATCGAATTTGAAAGAATGAGTGGCAAAGGGAAAATCAAATATTTACACACTTTCAACATTTTTCTAGAATTTTTATTTTTTATTTTTATTTTTTACATATTTAGACATTTTAATTTGTCATGCAGAGTTTGTGGCTATCACAGGGTTTAAAAGGAATTAATTTTATAAGCTCAAAGTCTTAGAGACACAGCCAGACTACAACTGTTTCAGCTGAGAGAAAACAAAATGTTTAGCTCCGTTTTCATAAGCTTTCAATTAGGAGCCCCTGTTCACAAAAAGTGAGTGCATGCACAGGGCTACCAAATATCCATACACTGATCCACATTCATATCTAACAAGCTGATATTTACAACCAAAAACTTCATTAAAAAGAACATCCGGAGTTTTAAATTTCTCGATAAAAACAACTTTATTTAAAGGCTATAAAGACTATATTTATATGTTGTAATCTTGACACTTTTTCAAAGGTCTTGAAGTGGAGAAACATTAAATAAATACTGAACATGCTGGGGGAACTGGACAAAAGCGGATCATGTGATTGTTGTATGTGACTCGTACTCTACGTGTACAGCGTCCACTGCATTCACGACAGCAGTTATGATGGATGACATGTTTGCCACACGGGTGGCAGAAAGAGACATGATTTTTTTGTTGTTGTTGCTTTGTATTAAACTTAACTGCAACAAATGTTTTAGATGCTTTTGTGTGTTTTCTTGACAGAAGTCCTTCTCTCTGGTGTTGGAGGTTCTGGACTACGACAACGACACATCCGATTCAGGTAATGCTGCAACTGCGTGTACCTGCAAACCTTTTTAATTGTGCAGACTTGTAAAAATGGGGGAAACATTACAGGAAACACTGTAACAGAAAAAAACAGATAAATTATTTTTTTCTATCACTATTTTGAAGTTCAAAGAAATTCTACATGTTTATTATGATCTTTTGCCAATGACTATTTCATTCCAGTCTCAGAAAATAGTTATTTTGTAAGATTTCAACAAGCAACACTTCATAAACAGCACGAGTGCTTGTTTACGTGGAGCCCCAATGTGTGGTTCGACATGATGAAACAATGTGGAAAATATCCTGTGTGTCTTAATGTCTGTGATCATACAAGTTTGGAGGCTCTTTTATCCAGACCCTTTAATTTCCTGCTCGTATCCTTGTTGTTTCTCCTCATAATCGAGGAAAGCTCCATCACAGAGAATGTGAGCTGCATGCTATAAAAAGCCTAACACACACACGCACACACACACTCAAATGCACCCCCCCCCACACACACACACACACACAGACAGATGTTCCTATGCCTTCCTCATTCCTGTCATGCCACAGTCCTCCCTCTCATCCCCCCATCCTCTACCTCCCTCTCAGACAGCAGAGTTACCGCAGTCATATCTAAAAGATGGCTGGTATAATAAGAAACTCAGTAACTGCACCAGAGATCCTTCCTCTTCTCTGCGGTGTCTTTCCTCTCCTTTTCCTTATCTCCTCCCCTGTGCCCTCCGGCACTGCTCTTACATCTTGTTTGCATTATCTTTCGTTTCAACCTGAGCTCCTGACAGCCCTTACATTGGGTCTAAAGCCATTCACTAGGCAGCTTAGCTCAGCCCAAACACAGGCATCCTATAACAGTCTGAATGGATTTATCGGACCCTGCTGCTAATCAGAAAGGATTACCGAGCACGACTGTACCCTATGAAACAGTCCTTGGAAATGGTGATAAAATATGATGTTCTTCGAGCGCTGACAGTACGACCTTCACTGAGTTTTGTTTTAGAAAATGCCGCTTTAGAGTTAATGTGCCCGGGCATACCTTTGTCTGGTACAGGATAATTTCAATTTGGTTCAAAGTTGGTTTTATTTCCATTGTGTTGGCCTCAATTTTATTCAGTAAGTGAAGACATTTTACTCACAAAAATAATTGCTTTGATTGGGAATATGATGGCCAGCCTTGCTCCACCTGACAATTCCTCACAGCTTCAGTCTTCACTGTGATTATTGTCTGGAAACCCTGTGCATGAAGGTTTGCTCTGAAGGGTAGTCCAATCAGCGACCAGTGAGGGTGACCAGGTGTGATGACGTTGAGGTAGTTCCAACAATGGTAACAGTTGTAGAGTTTCAGCGCCATAGACAGTAGATAAAAGTGGTCGTAGTTTCCAGGTCTGAAAAATGAGGCCAATGCGGAAATGCTTTAAACTGTAATACTACCGAGGGCCACTAGGAGTTGGCTCCAAAAAGGCTCCAGCGCCATAGACTCCCATTCAACTTCTCTTATGAAATACAAAGTCCCTCAATTTTTTTCCACAAGTCATCAAGTCATATACGCTAAAGTCACTCCTCTTTATTAGTTTTCTAGCGGTCGATATGAAAATAATCCCATCATTAATGAGATTTATGCCTCAAATAGTGGTATGTTTGGGGGGCGTGTCTGATTGACAGACCTGTGGAGCATTCAGGTTTCACCTATAGGTTGGCGGGAGTAGTATCCTCGGGTTTCCAGTCAGATTGAATCAGATTTTGAACAATGTCATCTGTGATGCTGTTCAGCCATATTTCATTATACAGACAGGTGCTTCTGCTATTTAGCCAATTTTAATTGAAATAAATACAGTGAACCAAGCAACAGAAACACACATCAGCGTAACACAGCACAAATTTAAAGCACCACATCATCACCTGTCCAAAACAAGAAATTACTAAACATCATAACTTCATGATGGTGGGATTTATTGCAGGACTGTACGGATCAGATTTAGCTACTGTCGGTGTACCCAAAAAACTGGTAGCTGAATGCATAAATTTAACATTATTCAGATAACTACAAAGAGCATAAATGACAGAAAATTAAAAGTGGAGTTCACCAAATCAGCACATCATAATCATGTCACACATTAAGGCAATAAAAAGAAAAGAATGTCAAAATGAAGAAGCAAACATCCTTAAGAATTAATTAACTTCTTTTTTCAATTTTCAAAAGATAGTGAGCACCACCCACCTACATCTCCACATCTGAGGGAATACTGAACATGTTTAGTTTTATTAAAGGATAAAGGAGGTCGTCAGCCTGTCTAGTGCTGTGAGGAGAAATTGGAGAATTATATTTTTAGATGTTAAGGGATGTGAGAAAGTGGCAGGAACATTTCAGTATATGTTCTGAATCTTACATTTGAAATACTTGCCTTGAGCAGTGAACTGATTTCATGTTGCAAATTGCAGCTTGCATGTGGCTAATACAGAGATTTGTTTAAAACCTGTTCCTGCACCATCTGCCATGTTCTCGGACTTCAGGATTTAAGATACCTTGTCGAGTGGCTTTTTATTTTGACCAATCCAAGGCAATAATCATGCTGTTTAATCAGCATCTTGATGTACCACAGCTGTCAGGTGGATGGATCTTCTTAGCATAGATGAAATGCCCACTAACGCAGATTTTAAACAGAGAAATAAACCTTTTCTGTCTAATGAGGAAGCCTTATATCTTTTGTTTCAACTGATGAAAAATGGGAGCAAAAACAAAATTATTGCGTTCACATTTTTCTTGACTGCAGAACAAATTTGTTTCTCATAAAACATTTGCAGAGTTTACTTTTGGAAGCCCTTTAAACCACCAGTGGAATGAAACCACTAACAAGACTGTTTATCACGCATATGGATGTCCCTTCATATGCGTGTGCACACTAACAAAATAAGGACCCCCTCTGAAAAACATGTGCTCTCTGGCACTGCTGGTGGCTAACCCCCCTGCAGGGAGCTTTGAACTTGTAATAAAGGAATCATCATAAAATAGCAGCAGTTAGTTTCCCCTATGTTTTTGCCTCTGTTTGCATATTTGTATGGTTATTTTTGAGAGCATACTTGCTGCTGTGCTCATCCACATTTAAACTGTATTGATGTTACACTCACAGCCACAAAACTGCCACCGCCGCTGGAAAGAAAGTTAGATGCTTCATAATCCGGAGCAGCTTGTCCAAAAAGATTCAAGACACATGTTCAGATTTAGCGCTTCATCCATGTGAGAATAAATACATTAGGACAGCTTATACTAGAATGAAATTGAAAATACAAGTGAAACCTACACACATCAAAACCAGGTGAGACACCAACACTATCTGGCTGATCCATCGGCTTCCATTGGTCTATTGATTTGTTGGTAGGTGATATAGACAGAAAGTCAAAGGGATGTGTTGTCTCTCCTGCTGTGTTTTCTCAGCCACAGTCAAAAGCAGACACTTCACAGCTAACAGCAGGCAGTGAGGAACAATCACCTGAGTCCAAAGACCTTTAAGTGTTTTTACTACCTGCAGACACAAGCCCTGCTGCTTTTGCCATCTAATATTTGAGCTCCTCTCTCAGGCTTCCTCTTAGTCTCCACTTGTGCTCGCTGGTTATTGTGCTATCTCATCTAATCACATTACACCGGAAATCAGACTCTCTTATACACCTTCCCTGCTGTGCTGGATGATAATTCAGTTATTTCTTCTTCTTTTCTGGCAGAGAAATGGTGATGATGAAATTAACAATTGACATGCCAGAGTCATTAAATAATGAAAAACCCACAATGCACTGCAGTGGCATGATGGCTGTAAAACCCGGCCCTCAAGGCTGTGGAGGAATTGGGCAACGGCTGAGCTCGCAGTTCGCTCAGTGTCCGCTCTGTTCCCATTCCTCTTGTGCTCTTAAACACACACACACACACACACACACACACACACACACACACACACACACACACACACACACACACACACACACACACACACACACACACACACACACACACACACACACACACACACACACACACACACACACACACCAGTCAGTATGTATCCCTGTTTTCATTCCTTTGTGTCAAACCACAGTGATCTCATCTCTCCATCAGGCAGTTTGTTATGTGTGTGTGCTAATAGCTGTTTCGCTTCCCCTTTGGCTCTGTTTGCCTCTGTCTGTCTGTCTCTCGCTCGCTCTCTCACACACACACACACACACACACACACACACACACACACACACACACACACACACACACACACACACACACACACACACACACACACACACACACACACACTCTCTCTCTCTCTCTCTCTCTCTCTCTCTCTCTCTCTCTCTCTCTGCTGACTTACTTCCAACAAGGCTTTTATGTTACTATCATTCAGTCTTTCCCTTTCTTCTCACCAGCATCTCTGAAATGTTCACATATATACCCTGAGCCACACAGACACAGTTTATGTGCCCACACACATGTTCTCAGTACTTGTGTTAACACCCTGTCAGAGAGGATTATGAGTTGGGGATGACAGCGCCTCGAGGAAATCCCCTCCGGGGGTCAGGAGCAGCAGTGCTGCCCTGGAGTTGCCCCGGGGCTTGTCTGGTCCTCACTGGTGTTGTGGCGGGTCCCCTCTCTTCTCTGCAGACCCTCGACCCCCTTTTCTCTGGTCCTAGTCGACCCTTGTCTCCATCGGTATTCAAACCAGGACTGTTTTTGAGTTTTCTCACCATATTCATGCTATTTGGTCAAGTGATTGTACCGATGGTTGAATATTAGAACGTCAATACCATAATGCAGATCAGTTCAAATATATTTTTCATTTTGGGAGGGCCTATCATCTAACACGAACTGACAGGGCGTGGTTGTCGTGTGAACAGACAAAACAATGATATTGAACAACGTGATGGCAGAGAAGTTCAAAACTGCACTTTTCAATATTTTCATATTAATAAGGGATCGAATGGCAAATGTTAAAGAGGTTCGTCACAGTGATCATCCCACTGAAATTGTCAGTCTCACATCTCTACAGGCCATTATAGAGTCTTACAACTGATTTTTTTTTTTTCAGTTATCAGCTCACAGCTTCAATGTTTTGGTTCACTCTGTTTCCAGCCTCAGTGGGAATCTTTTTTTTTTGTGATGATGTTGCTCCATAAATGCTCAACTTTAAAAGGTGATAATATTTCAGTGTTATGTTTATGGTTTGTTCTGTTTGCCTTAAGTGGCTACAAAAATCATTTAATACAATTTGAAACCTTTTCTCTCAGTTTGGACATTAAACTATAATTTTGACTCATCACCAGCTTTTTCAAAATGACCTACATTAATGTGAACATGTCTTCTTCTTACCCTCTCTTCTCCCTTTTAGCACCCCAGTTTCCTCCACTAAAGGCAAAATATCAAATAAAAGTAGTGCATGTGTTTTACTTAAAAGTATGTCTCCCTTCGGTCCTCCTCAGGTCAGCTGATCGAGCGAGTCCTCCTTTCCTCCATGTTGAACCCCGGTGAACAATGGCAGACGTATCGCCATCATGGACGGACTCTCAGCCTGGAGTACCGGCTTCGCTTCCGTTGTGACTCCAACTACTACGGACCTTTCTGCAACAAGTTCTGCCGAGGCCGCAACGACTTCTTCGGCCATTTCAGCTGTGACCCCAGCGGCTCCAAGGTCTGCATGGACGGCTGGACGGGACCAGAGTGCAAAGACGGTAAAAAAAGAAACCCAAAAGTGTCCTGTGTATGAAGTTTTCTTGTAAACAATCTAAAGTTGTGGTCACTTTATGTCTAAAGACATTGGGTTAGGGTTACAAGGTTAGGGTTAAAAGGTCAGGATTAAGGTTACAAGATTATGGTTACAAGGTTAGGATTACGGTTACAAGATTAGAATTACGGTTACAAGATTAGAGTCACGGTTAGGCAACGGAGGGCGCTAGACATGAGAAACTTTACAGGCATAAGGTGGCCCTAAAGACATTCAGCTACACTAACTTTCACATCCCTGAAATCTTTCTTCTGAAAGTTATTAAGAGACCATCACTTATTAGGATCCCCTTATCCGAATGAACAGACGAGAGGTGGTGCAAGGACCAGCCTCCAGGTGGGTCTCCCAGCCCAGTCCCACTCCATCCTGCTGTGGTTTCCGTGGGGATAATTTTTTCGTAGGCCATGGCGGAGGACGGTTCTGTCCTTTCCAGTGGCGAACGGGGGTCCAATTGAAGTTTTAGCCATGCTCATGGTTAATGGGGGAAATAATAAAATCAAATTTAAAAATGGCAATTAAATCATAATTTTTAAAATAGAAAATAATGTCTGTGGTGTGCCATATTTGTGTCTGTGGTGTGCCATATTTATCCGATATAACTTGAGTCTGCTGAATAAAATATATATTTTTTTCTTTCCATTTATTTGTTCCACTCGGAGAAGGGGGGTTACTTATTAGTGACCCTTCCCAAGGTTTCTTAAAGGTTTTTAAACATTGGCCTCTGAGGCCTTTTGAAATCTGTATTGCGCTGTTAAAGTAAACTTCATCGCTTTAATTTCGTGGATATGTCAGTTTGGAACTTAAATACTCAAATTTACCTTTAAATCCACATATTTACACATATTTATACTGACAATTTAATATTTAAACTGATTTATATAATTATTTATGGCCCTGTAACAAAAACTCAACAAAAATGGAACACTAAAACCGACACACACATCAAGTCCTGTCAGTAAGACTGCAGGATCATCCCACTGTTACACTCCAGTACATTAGTAAATCCATGTCAGTTCAGTGGAGAGGGTGTGGGCCATTATTTTGTGTGACTCATCAGCTGCACGACCTCGCTCAGTGACCTCGGAGCGCTGCCATCATGTTGCAATGGTAAAAGTGAATGGAGGAAACCAGAGTGGAAAACCATGGGAACCCTGAAGGACGCACAGCTAGTTTAAGGACATCCTGCAGCCCTGCCCCTGTCTTCACTTCGTCCGACTTCCTCCTCAGCACGACGCTGATTGGACTGCAAAGAAGCAGGAAGTTTGAGAAATTAGCGCTGGTCTCCCTGTTACCCCATGCAGGCTACTGATGATGATGAAATTCAGGGAGTTGTCGGTCTTGGACATGAAATAACCAACTAGTGTAATAGTACTTCCAGGTTTTTTAGGCTTTGCGTAAGTTTTGTGTTCTATAGCCGACTTGGTCCGTGTTCTGTGTATCTGGTGAAATCTGAGATATTCTGTCACCCACATGTTGTTGTCTGTTCTGTTTATATGGCAGCAAAATCACATGCATACATCTTAGATCTCCATGTGCTGTAACTCACCGAAAGAAAACAGTGAGGGTAAAAAACCTGGAGGTCTTTTCTGATTCTTTGTTATTGTTTATTGTCTATAATTGCTCTCTTTTTCTGTGTGTGTTAATTTTGTCTTCACAGCGGTGTGCAGGCAGGGATGTCATCAGGCCCATGGCTCCTGTACTGTACCTGGAGAATGCAAGTAAGTGAGACCAACCCCCAAGAATATGTCTGTATTACCACTCTGAGCACCGGTCCTGATACATATGATTTCATTTCAAAACCATTGTAAAATGTAACAAAATCAAATTACAATGACGGCTTCAGTCTCTACTTGATAAAACCAGAAATGAACATTAAATAAACGAGTGCATGTGATATTTTAAACTAAAGACTGTCATGTGATGCTGTAATTTCTTGATCCATTTCTAAATACTGTCTTCATCCACTCACTCATGGGAGGTGATACCCATTCTTTATGGACCAGCCAAAATACAATATTGATGCCATGTTAATTTTGAACATTAGACTGGATCAGATGTCTGCATGGGGGTTTGAATCTCATTAAATCCTGCAGCAGTAGGCAGGTGAGGGTTTGTCTTCACGAATGGGTTGTTTCCATGATAATGTTGCCGTTGTTATTACTGAAGCAATGAACCCCCTTTACAAATATAACTACTGAAGTTAAAAGCTGCGTGAGACCTGTTAAATTATCTTTTTAATGTGGTGAATTTACAGTAGATGGTCCAGCAGTAGCAGACACTCATCCAGAGAACTCATCCAGTGAACATTACTGACGCATCAGCATGAAGCGATCAGATAATGAAAACATTGACCTGAAAAGAAAAAGCATCTCGCCCTTCAACACTTAATTTAACTGCAGCTTCCTGATGCAGATAAAGTGACTTACTGAACTGCTTACAATCTGCCTCTCTGCTCTCGTCTGCTTCTTCTAGGTGTCATTATGGCTGGAAGGGTCCTCTGTGTGACCAATGTGTGACCTTCCCCGGCTGTGTGTACGGGAGCTGCACCGAACCTTGGCAGTGTGTGTGTGACGTCAACTGGGGAGGACTGCTGTGTGACAAAGGTCCGATATTTGACGCATTAAGAAGAAAGCGTTCTTATGCCAGTGAGCGGTTTAGCATCTCACGTGTAACTGGAGCCGTGTGTACTGAAGATACTGCGCTGACTATCAGACTCACATGATCCTCGCTGATAAATCTCACCCTGGACGTTAGCATTTCTTTGGATACACAATTCTTCTGCCCAAAATTAGTGACACACATATGCAACAGTTTCTTCACCTACACAAAACAAGTGAAAAAAGCCAGCTGACTATATGACAACTTCTCAGAATTGCTACCACCTTTAACCCAGTATGGTGTGGCACAGTTATGCAAAATTCCTGATTTCTATCACTTCTACTCTTATGAGTGTAAAACATACATTTTTGTGTCGTGTATTTTAGTTTTTATACCCAAAGGTATGAGAGATTTAACCTGCACTTTGCACTTCATGCTCAGAGACACCATGATTTTATAGCACAACAACAGCCTCTAAAGCCTTATCAGAACAAAGACTTGAATAAATCACTGAGCCGAGAACGCTGATATATCAGTGTATTTATCACTTTTTGTCTTGGATAACAGCATATATTTTTCATTAGAATTTTATTTTACTGTAAGCATTTTCAAACAAAGTTCTCCATGGCTAATTTCAATACATGAAAGACTGTGTCATCCACACGCAGAGTGAAGAGCTTTGCCAGGTATTGTGTGTCCAGTCTGTGTGGTTGTGGGACAGAGAAAGAAACATTGTGTGTATTAGTTAATAATGTGTTGTTCCTCACACGTCTCTATGCATGACATACGTATCTTCTGGATGCGATAAGACAAACCTCCCTGTGGGCTTCACACTCCACTCTGTTGTAACTTTTCCCACCACACTGTAGCAAAATTCGTCCCACGTTATCCCAGCATACAACTCTCACCTCCCACCTCTGTCCCAGTGAGCTGGGATCCGGGAGCCAAACGAGTGCCCACGGGACAGTGTATTGTGCAAAAGGAAAGGCGATAGCCTTGGGTAAGATGAACGTGAGCGGGGTTGGGCTGGGTGCTTTTAGTTAGGTGGGGTCCAAAGCTTTTTCTGTGCATTCAATAAGGCTCTGTAAAGAACTGCGTTGAGACAAAGGGGCTGTGGGCACAGAGGAAATGATTAGAGAAAGCAAAGCTTTAATCACTGGAGACAACAGGCCCTGCGGCTACTGGCCTGCACAGTCAGCACACTGAGCTGACCTGGATACACTTCAGCCCCCTCGGTGCTTTTTACGTGAAACTGGAATAAGCCTTGATCCGGCCGCACCCGCTCTCCTTTATCTTTTTGTTCCTGTTTACTTTGTTTCTCTGCTGTTTTGTGCTGTGAGTTAAAATATAGAACTATAATCCATCCATTATCTATACCCACTGTATTCTGAACAGGGTCACAGGGGTCTGGCGCCTATCCCAGCTCACTTTGGGCGAAGGCAGGGTGCACCCTGGACAGATCACTAGTCTATCACAGGGCCAACATATAGAGAAAGACAGAAACAAAGACCATTCACACTCTCATTCACACCTAAGGGCAATTTTGTAGAATCACCAATTAACCTGAGATGCATGTTTTTGGATGGTGGGAGGAAGCCGGAGTACCCGGAGAGAACCCACACAGGCACAGGGAGAATATGCAAACTCCACACAGAAAGGCCCCAGCTGAGGTTTGAACCCAGAACCTTCTTGCTGTGAGGAGACAGTGCTAACCAGAACCATAATCTGAATATATTTTTTATGTGGTTTCAGATCTGAACTATTGTGGCACCCACCAGCCCTGTAAGAACGGCGGGACCTGCACGAACACGGAGCCAAACGAGTATCACTGCGAGTGCCATGAAGGTTTCAAAGGACGCAACTGTGACATCGGTGAGTTCTGCCCTGCTATCCTGAAAACTGTTTGTTCATACAACAAGTGACGAAATGAAACGAGTTTTGTTTGTTTACGCAAATGGAAGAGATCTTCAGAGAAGCAAAAGATAGAGACTGAGAAGACTTTGGCAGAAGGAAAGAATTATTATTGTTCCTATTCATAGATAAAAACCGAAAAATAAGATATTGAAAATGTATAAATCTAAACCTGGGAATACTACAAGTTAATTCTGAATGTGGTACACTCAAAATTTTACCATATTTATAGGAATTTGTTTTCATTTTGAGAGAAAACAATCTGTGACATCCCTCTGATTTTATTACATTATAATTATACTGGGTGTTCAAATGTTTCCTCTATTGTGATTGTATTTCTCTCCTATCCTCGTCCCCTCCACCTACTCTGTCTCTTTCCTCCCTTCAGTGGAACACGCCTGTTTGTCGTCCCCGTGTATGAACGGAGCCACCTGTGTGGAGGACCCGACGGGCTTCAGCTGCATCTGTACCGAAGGCTGGACTGGACACACCTGTGCAGAAGGTGATTGTTAATGCCGCATGCATGCCGAGTCAGAGCTGAGGGGGCCGGGCACATTGAGATTGTCTGTGATTAGTTGTAATTGGATCAAAGCCAGAGAGTGACTCTAATCAATCCAAGAGTGGAAGCTAAATTAGTCTGAACACAAACAGTATCAACAACAATCAATCATCTGTCTCACCCTCCGTGCGGCTGTGTGTGTGTGTGTGTGTGTGTGTGTGTGTGTGTGTGTGTGTGTGTGTGTGTGTGTGTGTGTGTGTGTGTGTGTGTGTGTGTGTGTGTGTGTGTGTGTGTGTGTGTGTGTGTGTGTGTGTGTGTGTGTGTGTGTGTGTGTGTGTGAGTGAGTGAGTGAGTGAGTGAGTGAGTGAGTGTGTGAGTGAGTGAGTGAGATGTTTCTATGATGGTATGAAAAATAGCAAAGGAAGTAATAGTTTGATTTGAGAGTATGAAACACAAAGCAGATGCTTATGATGCATCAGTTTCCCACTGTTGACAAGAAAGCCAAACGGTTTCCCTTAAGAATTCAAGTCGCATGTTTACTTACACAAAGCACAAACCACAGTGAGCATCGACTGCACATTACATCATACTCTCATAGACAAGTGATTACCGAAACAACAGACCAGAATCACAGATGTGAGAATTTGTGCAGCAACATCCGGTTCCCTTGTGATATGTGTACATGAGAAAAAACTACTAAAAGTACCAAAGTGTCTGCCAAGTGAATGTAATGTTATCAGATTTTGTTTTCTCTGTGAGGAAACTGAGACCACAGCTAAACATAAAACACTTGTGTTTATGACAGAAATAACATGCTGTTGCTGGCCTTTGTGCTTATCCGTTTTGGTGATGTTATTTTGCTGTACAGTAGCCAGATGTTCTTTTCCTAAAAATATGCAACGCCAGACAGTCCAACATTAGCCATTTCAAGTACTGCTAAACACCAGCAACAGCAGCTGATCGTAAAAGAGACAATTCACAGCAACAATAACTGACATTATGACATGCGTCTGGTCCAAGAGAGTTGGAGAATTTATTCAGATTCTGAGAGATGGAGAGATTTCTGCTGAAGGAATATGGTCTCTCTTCTATGCAAAGCATAAACAGGGATTTAAAAAGGATCATGTGCTTGATAAAGGCTTAAAAAATAAAAATGTTGACATCGGTCTGGATGAAATAAATGCAATAAATCATAAACATAGAGGTTCATCCATGAATTCAAAAATTCTTAGATTGTAAGCAGCAAAGGCCAAGTAACCATTACTTTGAATGAAACGTCAAGCTCAGAAATGATGGATTCGGGCTACTTCTGGCAATATCATCATGGTGTTTTTCACATCCACGGCCACAGAAGACATCATACAGCCTTTTCACAGCCTATTTAGTCTTAATGATCAGTACAATGACCTTTAAGTATAAAAGAAGTGAAGTGCACCTTTAAGGTGGCACGCTTAAGGCCTCCAGATGTCTAAATCAATCAGCGCCCACAGCTAAACAGCTTCCTGTAAATTCAGACACATACAGTTAGAGGGAATGTTTTGAAAGAATGAATTCACACAACTTGTAAAAGTTTGATGTGTCTGAATTTTGTATCCGTCACACACCACTGACTTACAGCGGCCCTCAAACCTTGTAAGATCCTCCATTTCCATGTTTTGAAGGGTGGATAAAGGTCAACCGTGTTTTGGGCTGCAAACAACTGAGCTGTCACATCAGTGTGCCCTGGGCTCGATCATGTGGTCTGTCTGTGTGTGGGCCTCCTGTACGGTTTGAGCTCATGTTGTGTGTGCGGCGGTAGGTGAGATCGGATCACGCGGGTTATGCTCTGTCAGAGCTGTGTGTGTAAACAAGCGTCGTTCCACATCCTCCTATCAGGATTAACAGCACGGCAGGTCTGGCCCTGGCCTGTAAACACTTCAGCAAGAGGCATTTATATGAGAGACAGACAGAGAATAAGACGAGAGGGACAAGCAGGGGAATAAAAGAAGAGTTTATTTTTGCTCTTGTTATTTGTTGCTCGTTTGATTAACAGTCAGAGAGGCGGTCTATCTGTGTATGTGATGTGGGGGGGGGCGCTCTGGGGAATACACAGTGAGAGGATTGTGTGGCTTGCAGAGAATGACAACCAAAACCACAACAAGGCTCTGTTTTCAGAATAGATTTATATATTTAACCGATATTAATTAAAGGCTTCTCTGTTTGTTATGAATTCTTTGTCTCGTTTTGAAAGAAGTGCCGCTAGCTTGGCGAGGTTAGTATTGCTCGGGGTTGGAGTTAGGGTCAGGAAGATGGAAAATGGTTGCCGTGCAGTGTTAGGTAAATGAAAAAAGGTTATGAGAGCTCTTGAGTGAAAGCTGTATACCACAGAGATATGCATGGGAAAAGTTTGAATGCGACTACTGCACAAATATGCCATATGGAATAGGAAGTTATGTATGGTTAACCCCTATACAGTGAGCTCCTCTTTGTCTTTCTGTCTGTCTGTTTGTGCTCCTTTTCCTCACATTTCCTCCTCTTCTTTATCTTATTTTAAATCCTTGTCTAATGAACACAATCAGACCATTTTTTTATATTTCTATTTAAACCCTGTCTTTTGTTTTTTCCTATTATCTTTTCTTTTATTTAAAGGCATTCTATCCTCTCTCTTCTCTGGGAAAGGTTTGAGGTGTCAGCAATGTATGTACAGCAGATGATTGTATTTATCACTGTTTGCACAGAAACCAGAGCAGCAGAAAGGAGAATGAAAACACCCACCACCAAAGCATCCCCATACCAATGCCACAGTTCAGATCACACATGTCTACATGGTGGCATCACGCAGACTCAGTGACACACATACAAGATGTCTCCTTAATATTCACACACACATTCCCATTACACAGACCAGTGGTTGATGTACAATATTTTCTCTCCCTCTTCTCAGCGGTGAGGCAGTGTGATCGCAGCCCCTGCGGTCGTGGAGCGACGTGTCAGGAGGCTCCCGGAGGTTATCGGTGCCTCTGTCCGCCTGGATGGACCGGCAGAACGTGCCAGCTGGGTCAGTGGGTCAGGATTAAATGTATTATACCTATTAAATATGTAAATGTAGAGTGTCACTGCCTCTGAATAATGGGAGAATATTATGCAAGTACACTCATAAATAGTGCATAAATCGTGGCAATATGCCTCACTAGGGAATACATAAAAGCACAAATGACTAAATAAAGAATAAAAGCTGGGCTGGGCAGTAATTTAACATTTTTGTTGGTTGAATTTATTATGTGATCATATTTCATTATCATTCAATACATTAAGTTTATAAAAATGGATCACAATTAATTAAATTAATGGCCAAATTAGTTGCACATGGTCCTTTCAGTAGCTATAATAAGGGAACCTGCCCAGTTTACACAAAAGTATAGATATTTCAATTTGAAATTTCTTGACCTTAGAAATGGATTTCAATTTTGTAATATTAATTTAAAGTAAACTGAAAGTAAAAGTAACGTGAGCAAAGCAACTTAAAGGAAACTTAAAAGCAAAACTGAGATGCACATCGTGTTTTTAACAATGGAGGAGCAAAACAGGCACATTTTATTTATGATTGGCCATTAAGTACAAGAATTGTGTCTTTATTAGAAAGAAATGTTTGTAAAGAAAATTAGTGTTTGATTTTGGAAATAGATTAAATTGAAACAACAGAAGAAAAAAAAAAACAAGCTGGTGCTGTCATGGATTTGGTGCAGTTCAGTTAAACCTATACTTCACAGGATAAGCTGGCATCATCGGGGATAAACTGCACGGAAGTCTTTAAGCTGTGATCACATCTTACAAGCTTTAGGGCAAAGACTTCCTCCTTCCTCCAAGTTGTATTACTGATCAATAAGATATTGAATTTTGATGTGACCACTATGAAGACACTGCAGAGATTTCCTCTGAGGGTTCCTCTGTAATGATTCAAAAGTTTAGCAAAGTGCAGTTTTTGTGTTAGTGAGGATTTTATTTTGTTAGAGTATGATACTGAAGTTGTTTATACACAGTTCTGCTAATGAGAAAATCAATTTATCATCTTCAAAGGAATCTGTTCATGGGATTGTTAACACTGATCCTCTAACAAGAGAATCAATCTGAGCCGTGATACTCGGCTGGTTTCAAAAGCTGCAAAACAGATTTTTAAACGGGCAATATGTGAATAGATGTTCCATTTGACGTGAAATATGCATTTAAAGCACAAATTAAAGAGGCAGAAAAAAGCTGGCAGCAAGTTAATTCTCCATCAACTCATCCTAGCTGTGAATCAATATTCTAGAAATGCACCGTCACGTCTCTTTGGGTTCCGTTCGCTCATATTGATGAGTGTGCTCCCAGAGGGTTGGTGTGTTAGAGAGTACAACAAAGGGAATATTATACAGAATCAGGTCACACACACACAAACTATATATACTGAGGCTTCAGGCTTATGAAGTAAAAACTGAGACATATTTCAGGATGACATCTTCTCCTACTCCTCTGTGTTACAGTGATATGTCACTCTGACACTTGATAATTCCCCATAGTTCCACATCACAGGTCAGTAGCTCACTGTATAGCACGCACACACACACACAGTGTTCAAACACAAGTGATAAAAAACTCTTTATAGCCTGAACCAGTAGGCAGTGCTTCAAATGGTGAAAGGCAATTATACTGTCTATCAGTTTCTATCAGTTTCACTCCTTTATTAGCTGATTTCAGTCCTCACAGTTTCTCCCTAAATGACTGAATCCCCGGGCTCTTACCACAGGTAACCCCCCCCCCCCCTCACACACACACACACACACACGCACACACACGGTAATACACAACACTGCTCAGCCTGACTGTAAAAGATTTAGATTACCTGTAATTTACTGACTACTTCGTCCTTATTCATTTAGCGTTTCTTTCTAATCTTGCTGTGCTACCAGATAAGAGCCCTCGAAGGCTCCTTAACAGTCAGCACGACAGCAGGCGAGAATAGACACACATAACCTTAACAGAAGCAGTGGTGCAGTGAACCTATAAACAAAGATGATGTACGATGCTTGACCTTTTATGTGCTGTCCATCTGACAAGATAATATTTGTCAAAGGTGCATTCTGTCTCTCAGCGTTGGAGTCATACTCCTGGCTTCTACCCAGCGATTCTTCTCTTCACAGTCCAGTTCAAGCATTTAGTTCACAATCGAATTGAACTTTGGTTTAACTGGTGGCTAAAGATCGTCTTAGCTCACTGGGAGACATGCAGGATTAGATTCAATAGTTTTATGGGATGTGTGTCTCTGAGAAAAAGGGATTTATGTGATGTTTTATCTCATTCCAGTGAGAAGTTTATTTAATGTATTTCTGCAACCCGATTATGCTCCTATTTTTGTTTATGGATATTGTCCCTCTGTTTTTGGTGGCCAACTGAGAGACCTTTCTGTATGAATTCGGCATGTTCACCTTGTGTTCATGTGGGTTTCTTCATTTCAAAAACATCCATTCTTGGTTTTAGAAATATCCTTAAAATTGCTTTGACCATGTAAGACCAGACTTTTTGTTTGACTTTGATCGAATTGCTGAACAAGACGGAGTTACTCAGAACTGGTTCAAATTAGATAGTTTGAGGCAGACAAACTTCCCCAAACAGATCAATAATAAAACGATTTAAACTGTTACAAATCAGATATCAGCCTGTTAATTGGCCCTCTGTGTAAATGCAATAAAAGTACCCTCATCAGCTGAACAACAGATTTCATTTCAACTGGTTTTAATAGAAACCTTTAATTTCACATGATGAAAAATGTCTTGTGACCCATTTTCTTACCTAATAACTAATGTGTATTTTGTGACTGAAAAAGAGACAATACTTTATAAATAGTTTATAAACATTCGTCAGTATTCATACTACGTTTCCACACTTTTCTTAATGGAAACAAATTGCAATGCTCAAGAGAATTAGAGGTTCAGTACTTGGATAATCGTTATGAAGATCTATGAACAGTTTTACGTCCTTTTGTCACAGGGGGTGTTGAGCAGTGACAGAGATAAAATGTGGTTCTTTTTACCCTCATCAGATTTTTTTTTTTAGAAACTTTGTTCTCTTTGTCTTTGTTTCATTAGACACCAATGAGTGTGAAAGGAGTATATGTGCCCACGCCCGCTCCTGTCGCAACCTGATCGGCGGATACCTGTGTGACTGCCTTCCAGGATGGACGGGGCCAAACTGTGACATCAGTAAGTATAAAAGGATTAGAAAGGAAAAAAACCAACAGGAGGGCAAAAAATTTATAGAAGAGAAAAGTCGTAGTGAAACATGAAGCTGCCCTAAAGCAGCAGATCATTTTATTTCAACTGCAGTTTTTCACAGGGTTTCACTATAACACCGTGAATGTAACTTCCTCTCCTTAGTTTATGTTGACATGTTATTGTAAAAAGCTTCAATCTGTTTGGTTGTACAGTAATGCAACGTCCCTAATTCACATGACCGTGTGTCAGTCTGTTCTGTTTTTACTTTGTATATTGTTTACAGCTTCATAAATATGATAGATATTTTGTCTTTGTGTGACAGATTAATCTAGTTTTTCTGGTATCTCTGATTTCTAGGGAACAGCAGCTGTCAGGGTTTGTGTTTGAATAGCGGACGCTGTGAGGTGAGAGTCCTGGCTGTTTTTCCTTCCTGTGTCTGTCTAATTTGCCTGTAGTCTCTGCATGTCTGACCAGCTTCATTGTCCTCCTCTCACGCCGCCATTTACTCTGTTGTGACATCGTTACTTCCTTTATATGAGTATTCTTCTTTATTTGCTCTGTAAAAAAAAGTTGTCAGACAACTTTGAAAGAAAGAAAATCTTTGTAATAGGCATGTTGGGTATTATTCAGAAAATGCAGCCTTGTTTTGAGATGATTTTCCTTAATTTGAGCTCCATTTATTCTAAAATGGACAAATGTTTTATTGCTTGTCGTTAACCCATGACAGGCCTCCGCTGTTCCTGTCCTGTGCCTTTTTCCTGAAATGCATGTAATAATTGCTCTCTCTGTGTACATTCACATAAATTACATCTACATATTTACTGTCACATATAGGACCAGGTGTCAGGGTCCAGATGCTTGTGTCCACCTGGTTTCTCGGGGAAATATTGCCAAAATGGGCCAAGTCCCTGTGACAGCGCCCCCTGTCTGCATGGAGGGCAGTGCGTGGTGAAGGATGGAAGGACGGCTACCTGCGACTGTCCGATGGGATATTCGGGAATCTTCTGTGAGGTTGGAGAACCATTTATTTAAATGTTCAATATCTCAGATTGAGTGTTGTGTAAAGAGAAAAACTAACAAAGGGAGTTTAATAATGTAAAAGAAAAGGATACAAACAGTACAAAATGAAATATAAAGGACAAATCAAACAATACATTCGGAGGTGGGGGGGGAAATGCACTTGAGATGGCTGAGATGGCTTTGATTAAATCTCGAAGACATAACAAATTGGGTGACTTAACTGTAGTTTTGATTTCATCCTATCAGAGAGACACCTTTATATATACAGTCTGTTAATAACAAAAACTACGCCAGCAGGGGAATTAAAGTCTGAAAAAGTTGTTGAACATTTGGAAAATGTCAGAGACTATTAGATACATAAAGGACATGTAGAAAATAAGTTTAAGAATTGTAGATGAGTAAAGAAGAGTAAATCTTTCCTACACTTCTTATTTTTTGTTCTATTTATTTCAGATAATATTGGATTTGTGTAATCCCAACCCCTGCCAGCAGGGGGTCCAGTGTCACAGCACAGAGGGCAGGTACATGTGTGCCTGTCCTGACGGTTACTATGGTAACGAATGCATGAGCCTCAAAAATCCCTGCATTGGTAAACACTGTCCAGGTAAGAGAATTGTAATGTGTATCTAAAAAAAAAAATGCAGAACCTTTCTGAACTCTGGTCTAATCGTTCCTCGTTGTCTGAAGGTGCCATGTCTGACACCACACACGGGGGCATCAGCTTCTACATGATCCTGGTGGGGGTCTTGGCTTTGGTGACGGTGTGTGGCTGTGCCGCCTGCGCCTTCATCCTCTCTCACTTTCATCGAAAGCGAAAAAAGCGGCAGGCTGTCCCGCAGGAAGAAGGCATCAACAACCAGAGAGAGTTCGTCAACCTCATCAGAAACGTGGACCGTCCCGTGCCCCTCCTGCCCCCCGCCGCCCCTCTCACACACCCTCCGGCTCCTGCCCCTGTATCACGTTGCTACGAGGAGATTGAACTGACCCTGCCGCCCTCCCCGGCTCCTTCACACCCCTCCCCGGCGCTAAAGCCAGCCCACGCCCCCAAACTGGACATCTCAAACCGGGAGAGGGAGAAGTTGAACCGCTTCCACCACACAGACAACCAGGAACTGGAGGTCTGACCTTGTCCTGAATTGTTGAGCCTCTGCGGAGCTTTTCTGACTTTATTTTACGTCCTCTGCACTCTTTTGCTCACAGGACCTCGTCTCCAGTTACTTGCACTGTGCAGTTATGAAAATAGGGTGACCTATCGACAGACACCTGAGGAGCAAAGGCTGCTAATTAGAAAGGTCAATAGTCTTATTGTGTTGTCGTCTTTGAGTTTATTTTTGACAGCTATGAGAGGCAGCAGGTGGATGATGTTGGACTGAAAGACTCATAACTTATAGGGAGACTTCAAAACTTGCCTTGGAGTGCCTGAAATACTTTCAAATAAGTAAACAGAGGGTCATCCTCTGCAGGAGTCCCTCAACATGTTTCCTGATCCATGATGCCATCAGACTGGTGTTCAGACTGAACTCTGACTGACAGACAGACAGTAGAGACCAGTCAATGGATGCCTATTTAACATGTGGTGTGTTTCTGTGTCTGATTGTGTGAGAGTGAAAGAGAGAATGTATATTATGAGTGTATGTTGGGGGGACAAAAGGGCAGAAACATTTTACTTTACAAAAAGAAAACAAAGATGATATACTTGTCATACAACTATACACTGTTGCCTGTATTGTCTCTGTAATACTGCAGTTTGTCAAAATGTATGATTTTTTTCATACGTGCATGTAAAATAGCTTTTTTGTACATAAATATATTGTACATATTGATTCCTTTTTGTACTGTGATTTGGTCGTCACTGTATTACTTTGCTCTGTTTGTCCTGTTTCACTCTTTGGAACAACCAGCACATGTTGATTGTAATAAAAGTGCATTTACCAAATCTGTTTTATGTTTTTTTTTTATTGCCTGTAATCTTAATTAACACTGTGAGGCCTACAGTTCTCTGCTGAAGGGAGTTGTCAGCACCATCACACAGATTAATAACTTGGGTTATTGGAAAAGAGAGTGAAGTGCTTTTCTACCTTTTATAATTGCATAATAATTACATATTTGAGACACTATTACAACCATTCTTTTCATTGTCAATGTCCCAAGCAAGGACCTATAACACTCATTTGTAGTTTTCATTCACTCTAAATGTATAATAATAATAATTTATCATACATTACAATTTAAGTGAACTACGAGCTCAAAGTTTGTCTTTCTAGTGTGCAGGATCAGTTGTCACAGTCCAAACTCTTAATAAACTTCTTAAGTTATTTAAGTGTGTCCCTCTTTACAAATTTATGTTCCCATATAAATACCAAATATGTCTAAATGTTATGGAAATATATAATTTATGCAGAAAGTACCTCACATATTTTCTTATTATTATTTTATGAAATAATGCATTAACAAGAACAAGTTTTGTGAGCATCATGCAGCTTTAAACGTTAAAACAGATTATTTGGAGGATTTTACTTCGACCTTTAAGCAATTTAAAGATATTCTCGATGACATAAACAGTCGATTTAGGTTTAGGGATATAAATTAAAAAATTAAAAATAAAAAAAAAATCAATATTACAAATGAAATAAAACCTATTTAAAAAAAATATATATAATGACTAATAATACTAGTCTTTGTAATGGAGAATTGGATGCTTTTTACTCTTTGTGTTTGTGTCTGCAGTTCAGATGATACAACAAGCTTTCTTGTTCATATAACACTCTGTCAGAAGGCCCACTGGGAAGATATTTCATAGTGGAGCTCGGCCACAATGACTAGGTCAATGGGTCATTTTATACACATGGACTGTCACTATTGCTGTCTTTCTCTCTCTCTATGACACACACTCACAAACAATGATGGTGACGGTGCCAGGAAAAAAACGGAAAACCACCAGGGTGACTTCAGCCCTTCAGAGCGGCTGTGTTGCTCTGAGAAAGTTGTCTGTTGCTGGAAAGTTGTTTCAAAAGTGTTTGAATACTACACAGAATAACACCAACGTGCAGTTTCTGAATTTAATGTGTTTACAATGACTGAAGTCAGGCTTAACAAATACAACTAAATTATATCAAGAACATATCGATACACGGCAGTGTGCATGAGCTCATATCCATTACAGTGATGCACGTGAGATGGTGTTAAAATTATAAAGTGCAAAATGACAGTGTGTGAAAGGAAAGGTTTTGTGATTTGGGGCGGTGTAAAGTGACCACAAGGTCACAGCAGTGACAGTTAATGGACAAATTAATGTGACAAATGTGACCTTCAGCCCATGCAAACAGCAGCCTGGAAATGAACACGGGTTTCCTGTCACCATGCTGGTTAGGAGGAAATGTAGGATGTAGAGTTTACACACAGACATGCACACACAGTGACTCTTTCCACACCTGCTGGGCACTGCAGGATGTCAGACCCATAGATTGGACAGTTTACATTCAGCGAGGCAGGTTGCTGCCCCTCAGTCCATGTTTCATTTCATAACCTGTCTACCTGTTATATCCCAGGTGTTGACAGTGCTGCAACTAATGCTCAGTTTTCAGTTTGTTCCCCTCAGCTCTGATGCATTGACCTGAGAACAATACTAGTCTCACAAAGGAAAATTTTTGTCTTTCTGTCACTTCTTCTTTGAAACAGTCAGACACTTGAAATATGTATTTATCCTGGGACTTCTCTTGACAGCCAGTGAGTACAAATAAAGGCTGATATAAGCAGAAGAAGACCTATTGCATATGAGGATAAAAAAGAGAATCATTTATTATAATTCTGATCATCTAGGTTGAAACGATCAGTATTTCATCTCCAAACAAAGTTTTTGTGCACAGTAATCATTTCAAATGACTGCAATATATTTCATTTCACCAGAATAATTAAAAGGTGGACCTCAAAGTTGCTGCATTTACCCAGCCTTACGGGGACATCTGGTGGCCATAACAGGTACACTAACTGTAAAACCACTGACTATTTTTTTTTAATAACTATATACTACCTTTCTTATAACCAGCGGTGGAAATTAACAGATTGAATACATTTACTAAGTGCTACTTAGTGGCCTACTTTACTTGAGTATTTCCACCATATACTTCCATTTCACTGCATTTTGGAGGGAAATATTATACTTTCTCGTTCACTACATTAATTTGACAGCTTTAGTCACTTTCTGTATGAGCACTTTGACCATTTCACCATTGACCCATTAACATCGGAGTATATTCGCACACGCCGTCCTGGATGTGAAGCTGATAATACAGCGCCCCCTCACAGGCCGAGCCCGGTACTGCAGGCCATCAGGTCTTTTTTTTTGAAGGAGAAGGAGGCGTGTGGCGCTGCTTCACTGACGTCGCCTTCGGCTTCCGAAAACAACCCCAGTTTGTAGAGGAGGCCAGTAAAACAGGTACCCAGTGAAATTGTAGACGTTGCAGCTGTATTTCATATTTTTCTTGGGGTTATGAGGCTGTTATTCAGGCGCTGCTTCTAAACGTCTTTGCAGACCAGACAAGCTAAGCTAAGCTAAGCTAAGCTATGTGCTAACTGGCTAACAGCAGCATTGCATTAAAAAAAAAAAAAAAAAAAAAAAAGGCCCGGGCTTGCAATTTAGGCCCATGTGTGCTAAACAAACTCCTCGATAACTTTGAAAACATTAGGGTTTCGTATCCTGTCAGACCAAAAGCTACACAAGTCGGGCGCAAATTACGTAATAAAATGCACAGTTTCTATGTGATCAGCAGCTCGGGGTGTATTCAGCTTGACAACGTTTATATTGGTTAGTTTGCCAGGTTAGTTTTTTTTTTTTTTTTTTTAGCTGCAGACCGTGTAGCTGCTCTCAGAAACTTAAACACACAAACCAGAGATCAAATGGACAGGTGACACCTGGGTTTACAAAAAAAAAAAAAACAACCATTTGTGTCATTTAATGATACACAAGCAGAGATAATTCACATTGTTAATGTTGTAAATATTAATGTTGAATAAGATTGAAACTGTCAAAATGTGGGTTGTTTCTTAGGATTAGGTTTACATTTGAATGTAATGGCTATAGCTGAGCATATATAAGTACATTTGCTGTATATTTGTGCTTTCTTTGAAGTTGTAAATGTACCTTACATACTCTTGGTTTCTTGAATATACTGTACTGTATATACTGTTTTATATTTAATATTTTTTTACTGCTATTTTATTGCTTTTTTAAAATTCTATTATTATTATCTTATTGATTCTGTATGCTGCTGTAGCGAAACAAATTTCCCCTTGGAGATTATTAAAGTAACTACCTAACCTAACCTACTAAAAAAATTGTGAATTCAGTGCCAGTAAACCCTGTGAGAAATGTATAGATAGTATAGAGAACGGTCTAATCTATTGCCAGTCATATCTACCAGCTTTTGTTTTGTTAAACATTGGTTTGAATGTCTTATCATCAGATCGTCTTTGCTACAGTCGGAGCAGAGTGAATATTTTAGGACACGTTGGTGACTTAAGTCCATAAATGTATACAGAAGCACTCCGTTTAGAAACTGTGTCTGTTTATGTGCGATCTGTATGGAAAATAAATACCAATAAGTGATTAAAACAAACTTGTTTTAACATTTAGTAAGTAAGAGCCATCATGTCTGTTATAGTTGACAACTTATTTACAAGATATCTGTGTGTAATGTAGATTTTCAGAGTCTAAGCCTTGTATTGTTTCGACTTTATGTGCTCGCCGTATCAGAGACAAGTAAAATACTTTGAATGATCAGTAGTTCACAGTATACCGTAGGCATTTTAGTGGGTCAGTAATTTTCCTTGCCCGCTGCTATCTCTATTCAGCTTCAGTTTTGGCATTGTGTTTGCAAATGTGTTGATTGTGGGTTTTGTTCAATTCTGTTGAGGAAGAACTGCTGTAAACTGTCGGATGTTATGATTTCAATATTGATGTGCACGAAATTATGCGGTTTGCGGAAGTTGCGTGCAGTAAATCTATCCGTCGTGCTCTGATGTATGAAACTCAAACATCTTGTTGTCCTCTGTGTAGCAGCCGTGCCCCGCCGCGCCCCCACCCCCAGCGGAGCCGTCATGTGGCAGGAGGCCCGCAAACACGAGCGCAAGCTCCGTGGCATGATGGTAGACTACAAGCGCCGGGGCGAGCGCCGGCGAGAGTACTACGAAAAGATAGTAAGAGACATTGTCATCTAGCGGAGCAGTTTATACCGGCATATTTAAATATTATTACTGCTACAGTGTGTCTCCGTGCCATCGGACTGAGTAAATCTAGTCAAAGTTCAAAGTGCCGGCAGCTTTATTTCTCTCAGTTATTTTTTATTAAAGCTGTCTAATTGCCGCCTAATTTGGACCTGAAGATGAGAGATGAATACGCCAACTTTTACACTTGCAGCGATGTCCTGGACAATAATACAAAATTTGAGAGCAAAGTCTGGATTCCCTTCACAAGACCCTGTAAAGTAGCCACATGAAGCCTGATGTGTCCTACTGGTTTGAATAGAAGATGAAACTAAGAAGTTATAGTGCTTTTTGCAGTCTTATTGCTTTTATGTTATTTTTGCCTTTTGACAGTCTCTTATTTTTCCTTGACAGAAAAAAGATCCGGCTCAGTTTCTTCAGGTTCATGGCAGAGCCTACAAGATCCATCTGGATCCTGCTGTGGCGTTGGCCGCAGAGAGCCCTGTGAACATGTGAGGGATAACACACACGCATACACACACACAAACACAAAACAGATGCAAAACACACACACACAGGACTTGTGGGATCTTGGTGATGAGTTTATAGCTCTTTCCTGTTGTTTTGTCTGAAGGATGCCGTGGCAAGGAGATGCCAACAACATGATTGACAGGTTTGATGTAAGGGCTCACCTGGATTACATTCCCACCTACACCCCTCCACTGCTCAGCACAACGTAAGTTTTGAATTTACTCAGAGCCGTGTTTAACCCCAGAACCTGCCTTTTGGGAATATTTGTTTATGTTAAATTTCTTGCTTTATGGTTATACATGGGACAATTGTTGGGGAATTTACATGATATCTGTCCAAAATATAACGTCATGCATTAGGAGAGAGTGATGTAAAGTAATAATCGGAGAGGTTTTTGTGTTTCTATTCTTTCATTTTGTTGTTTTGGTAGCTCCACTTATCAAAATACATGTTTGCCTTTTGTATAGAACTAATGACTGTACATGTTCATTTGTGTGGTGTTCTCTGCGTTTGTGACTTCTGTAAAGTACTTTGTGTTGCCTTGTTGTTGAAAGGTGCCTTACATTGAAGCTTTAAAGTGGTTTTAATCAGATTTTTCTGTTGATGTAAAATGGGGAAAGAAACTATCAGCATTTAACTTTTCTGTAGTTTATAAATTATCATTTGCCTGAATCAAATACACTCCACAATGCTTTTATTATGTGATTAATGGTTTGATTTATATTGGAACATTTCTCAACAGAATACATCATTAAGGTTCACAAAATTGTTGCATGCATCTCCTACCTCATGAGTTGTAATCATGGACATGGTGGTCAGTAACACCACAACAGTACTTTTAATAGAGTTGTTATTGATGAGACTATCTCTTCAGGCTGAAGCTTTGTTCTCAGTCAAAAGCCCAAACTGCTTGGCCTGGTGGGATTTGAGTGTTCATTGAAGTGGTAAATGTTACAAACGATCCTCTACTATTTGTTTTGTTCAGCACTCCAGAGCAGGAGATGGAGGAGAGGAAATGTAATTACGAACGCTACAGAGGCCTCGTACAAAATGACTTTGCCACAAGTGAGTGTTTCCACATGATTGTAATTTCAAGAACAACAGACGTCAACAGGGAATAACATGCACATTAACCACCGTTAATACATTACTCACATGCACAGTGCTGCACACGTATTCTTAATTTGACTAGTAGTCTGTTAACCTGATCTCAGTGGGTATATTTTGCAGTTGTGTTCTTGAACTCCCTGCTGTCCTCCTACAGTTTCCGAGGAGCAGTGTTTATACCAGATCTACCTGGACGAGCTCTACGGCGGCCTGCCGAAGCCAAATGAGGACGAGAAGAAAAAGTATGCAATTTAAATGTTAAAGTGGTTTGATCATCCCCTGCTGTGCATTTAAATTTACAATTCTTTGTGTTTCTGGTCACTGAATTTAAATTGGCGATGCATTTATAAATCCCTCCTTACAATGTGCAGATTGGCTGAGAAAAAGGCCACCATCGGTTACACATATGAAGACAGCACTGTGACGGAGCCCGACCCCCAGTCAGACAAAGATGAGGAGAATTCAGAGAACAGCGAATCCGAAGAGGACGAGGGCATCCCAGATATTGGTGAGGAAATGTGACGGGCATTAATGAGAATCACACATTTGGGGAGTTAAAACTGCAGAGAAAAACCAAAAAGAAAGCTCTGATGTCAAACGAGATAGGATCCAATGCAGAAATGTGCACCCACATTTAAAAACTGTTTTCAGTTTGTACATCCTTACTAGTTTTGAAGAAAACCGGTGGAGTGTTTTGGTAAGTCCTACTCCTCTTGGATGTTTGAGCTTCACTGTCGAGAACGATTTATGTGCAGAGTTCTGTTTTCAAATTCTTCTGCTGAAAGTGCAAAGCACCCCTGACCTCAGCTGAAATTGGAGATTAAGGTGCGCCAGTGTGAGCAGGATTTTTGACATCACCACAAGGTTTAAAGCCAGAAGCGTGACGTGCACCAACTCTTAGTGAAGTCGGCTATATCTTGGAAAGAGCAGATCAATGTTTTGAAAGGAAAAATTATTGCATAGATTCTGGATTTTTATTTTCCATTTTAACAAGGGAATTCAACTTTTTAATGTCAAAACCACATCAGACACAAATAGAAAACCAGTGAATTTTTATACATCTTAGAGTTTGAACCTGAGGGATCTTCAGAAACTATGTCTGTGTTTAGAGGGGGGGGGGGTTGAAATAATGTGTATAAAGTGTGAGGGTAAGATGTGACATGTTAATGTGTTGAAAAGTTACGTTTCATCTCGTGTGTGAATATATAGATGTGGAGGTCGATGTTGATGAGCTGAACCAGGAACAGGTGTTGGACCTAAACAAAATGGCGACTCCGTATGGGATGGCTGAAGGCGACTTTGTCAGGTAACATGTCAGTGATTACATCATCATGTGAAAGTCAAACAAAGGGGCAATCAAAAGGTTTCTAGATTGTTCCTGTTGCTCAGGAACAGAGCGCAGCGTCGAATGGGAAGCAATAACTTCAGGGAGTGATTCTTCCAAGTTACGTCTCTTGATCAATATCAGCACCGGAGTTACTCGTGTTTTTGTGAGCACTGGTACGTGTGCATTTGCAATTTCACCGTCGACCTGAAACTTGAGCAGATAGTCATATTGTGTGTCATATTTGAAGGGAACAGAAGGAAGTAGCAGGGTGCCAAATCCAGTAAGTAACAGGTGGTGGGGTGTCAGGATAGTGTAGTTATACAAGCAAAAAAACAGTTTCAACACGCTGTGATGGTCACAAGAAGGTGTGTAACACGGGTGCTGATGCTGACCAAGTGATGTAATTTGGGATACTTAATCACAAATGTTATTGCTTCCACCTGCTCCGTGTACATCACTTTGCTACGCTCCCTTTGTGCACAACAAGTACGATATCAGGCCTAATGGCTGATTAATTTGTTATGAATAACAATCCCCTGCTGCGAGAGGATGCAGGTGGGTTTAATGTTTCTTAAAAATATTGTCAGAGTTTGCAAAATTACTTTGTTAGCTACAGAAACGGATGATATCATTGTCATGATGTTGTTGTTGTTTTTTTCATTATTATTGTAAAAAAAAAATATATATATATATATATATATACACTATGCTGCCATGAGGTCTTTAAACCGAAGAGCTTTATTTTCAATTAATAGGTGGTGCAACCACATAAAACACTGATGCCATTTAGTTCAGGGACATTTGTTCATTTTCCTTATCAAACCTACTTCCAGTTTTTGGAGAGTCACTTCATGTTTTGAAAATATTACTGACCGTGCTCATGAATGTGGTTCCATGTTCACCCTGCTGTTATTACAGATGTGTGTATTAATGTAATGCTGTGATTATGTTACCTGTTTGTCAGGATGTTGAGGAAAGACAAGGAGGAAGTGGAGGCCATCAAACATGCCAAAGCTTTGGAAGCGGAGAAGGCCATGTACTCGGTAAGATTATATCCAGGGAGGACATTGTTGGTGTGTGTTTTCTTTACAGTTTTGTAATGGATGTATGCTTCATCGTCTCAGGGCCGCCGCTCTCGCAGACAGAGGAGGGAGTTCAGAGAGAAGAGGCTAAAAGGTCGACAGATCAGCCCACCAAGGTAAATTCATGTTGTTTTTAGAGTTGTTGTTTTTTTTCCTTCATTAAGAATCCAATTGTATTAACATGCTTATCTTATGTTACTTACTCACTATTTCAGCTATGCCAGGAGAGACAGTCCAACATATGATCCATATAAACGGTAAGTTAACCCGCTGTTTTTTGTTGTTGTTGTTTTTTTCCTTTTCGTGATTCGTTGTGTCCGTGTTTGTATTACAACTGTCTTTTCGGATCTCTTTCAGGCCAGAGTCAGAATCCAGCTCTGAGTCGCGGTCCCGCTCTCGTTCTCCCGGTCCGGAGAAGATCACCTTCATCACCAGCTTCGGCGGCAGTGACGAGGAAGCTGCGGCAGCGACACAAACAGCTGCTCCTCACTCTGGCCACACCCCCTCCAATTCGCAGCACTCTTCAGGTCATAGCAGGGGCTCCCGGTCGGTAACTTTCCCTCTTCCTGGTTTTTTTCTTTGGTTGTTTTCCTCCTTCAGTCACGATGTTCATTTAAATGACCACATATTATGGCAATGCAAGTATAGCCAAAGCACTGGAATCTGCCTGGCTAATATGAAATTAATAGTACAAATTAATAATTTAAGAAAATGTTATATATATTTGTCCTTTAAAAAAAGCAGAAATATTCTAAAGATAGGTTAGGTGCTGGGGTCGTATTGGTACTAAAACTTTGTGTCTGTGTTCATTTAGGAGACGAAGGTCATCGTCCAGTCCCTCCCCTTCCTCCTCCTCCCACTCTTCATCTCAGTCCTCCTCTCGCTCATCTTCTCGCTCACGGCGCGCCCGACGAGGACGTGGAGGAAGGGACGGGCGGCGGTCCCGGAGTCGCTCCCGGTCGAGGCGGCGTTCCAGATCTCACTCTAGAGGAAGAGGAGGGAACGGAGGAGGCGGATCCTGGAGGAGACGTGACAGGACTCGATCACGGTCCCGAGACCGGGAGCGAGACCGGGACAGAGACCGGGACAGGAGACGATACTCGGCACGCAAACGAACGAGGTTGGATTGATCTCCCAGCAGCGCCGCAGTTACTGTTTCACAACAAACATCAGTGACCGAAGCCCTTCTCTTTCGTGTCAGGTCCCGCTCCAGCTCACGGCAGGGCGGCAGCTCGAGACGAAGGGGTCGGAGCAGCGGAGGACACCGTCGGGGAGACAGCGGCAGCCGCAGTCCCTCTCTGTCTCCCAGCCGCCCACACCACAGTCCCTCCCCTGCTCACAGAGGGGGCCAGCCTCCTCCCACCACCGTCTCTGACAAGCTAAGAAAGTAAGAAGTCCGAGTGAGCCTTACCACAGGGAGGCGGGAATTCACACTATTTAACAGACACGCGTGGGAATATAGAAAAAATATCTTGTATAAGTTTTATGTAGGATGTTTTCAAACAAACTTTGTACCAGTCACAATGTAAACACACATCCTGACTATTTGAGTAAAAACGTTACAAATTTGACTTTAATGATTATTATTTATGTTTTGATAAAATACTAAAGAGTGGTAGAATATATCATGCATACCAGTGGTGGTTCCCAACCTGTTGATCTGGAACTCTCCGGGGGTCAGAGGGTAAACCTGAGGGGTCCCAAGATGATGGACAGAAAGAAATATGAAATATTATTATATGTTTCTAATATTTACAAGTATTATAATCTAATATACACTGGAATCACATTGACGTCGGAGACCTGTAAAAAGTTTAACGCTTTTTGTTGCTTCAGTTCAATGGCTCATCAGACAAAAAGTGTGTTGTAAACTGGACAATGAAGTCCTTCATTCGATTGCTCTCTCGCCAGCATGTTAGCGTGTTTATTATACTCTCTCTTCCAATTTATCCAAAACATTGCGAGGTCATTTATTGTAACTTTTAAGAGGGTTATGGATGTTTTAGACCCTTCTGAGGAGAGTAATCATAAATCAATAACAGTAGTGCTGTGACATCAGACCATAATAAATCATAAAACGGTCAGCTTTAACGTCATGAAGTCAGAACAACCTGTTAAGACCAATTTTATCTCATTTTTGTTAAAGCTTTATTTACCCCTCAGCGTTGAAATGTGTTACAAAGTCCATATTTATTTGAGGATGTCTTTATCACCTCAGCTTGTACTTTTTCTTCTCTCCTCTCTCCAGGCCTGACACTGCGGGTGGTAAAGAGACGGGAGCTGCCAAAGTCAGTAAGAATTTGATCTAGCTGGGTTTCTTGCTAAAGCCTACGCCTCCCTCATCCCTGACAGGCTGACATGGTTGTCCATCAGACTGGGATGTAGGAGCCATTGTTGCCCACAGAGCAGAAAATGATTTTTTTACTTTACCCCCCCCCCCCCCTCCAAAAAAAAAAAGTGGACATGCACTGCCATGACAGTATTCTCTCTAACTCTGACAAATGACAGAATTAATGCCGCCATTTCTTTGTGACGTGAACATTCAGGAACTCTTTATTTACTGTCTTCATGGTGCTTCTAGTCTGGCTGGTGAATGTTTGTATGCTGTTCCTCTACGTGTGTGTGAGAGAGTGCATTGTCTTTCTATATCTGTTCGTAGTCTCAGATGCACTGCAGCGTGTCATCAGTGGCCCCGAGAGGAAGACGACGACCTCTTTCTCTTATCACCATTTGTCTCATTACAACTTATGAATCGGTGTTGGCCAGGGGACAGAAGGCGTCCCATCAGTCTTGAATGAAAAATAAGACGTGCGCTCTCGACAGTAATATCTGAGCTTGTTTTAACCCGCAGTAGCGCTCGCTCTGCCTCTTCAAGTGAAACGTTTAATGTCTTAACAAACAGTTTAAAGATTCGGGGTGAGAGTTAAAGAAATAGTTTTTTTTTGTTTTTTTTTTCAAAATAGACATTTTGGGAACTTTTTGACCCTCCTTTTCTTCTCGCACCATTTCCTGGAAAAGACTAAAAATGGTTTGAATACATTCCAACAGTGAAACACAGAGGAGACGTTCCGTTGTGAATTTCTGCTGAACTCGCCTGCAGTGTTGTGACCTGCAGTTTTTCTTGCCTGGCCAGGTGTGACTAGCCCAGCGAAGGGTGTGTCGGTGACTAAACACCACTGGCTCTTTCTGAACTTTCTAAACTCATGGCACCTGAATTTGCTCTTCCTTTACTTTATGCCCCCCCCCCCCCACCCCCACCCCTCACCCCCCTCTCCTTCTTCAGCCGTCCTCCTCCCTTTTATCTCCCTGACAGTGTTCGTATGTATAAATATGGATCCTGCCCGACAGCAGCAGTTTGCCTCTGTCCCACACACACACACACACACACACACACACACACACACACACACACACACACACACACACACACACACACACACACACACACACACACACAGCCCGTGTGCCTGTAGATTCAACAAACATCACTTGTTTGTCGCCTTTTATCTCCACCAGCTACTGTACATGAAGGTGATAGTATGGAATTTGTATAACAGCACGGTACCTTTGATCTTGCAGACACACAAACATTCACAGACACCTGTGTCCGGCTGTGAACGGTAGTGCTAACACATCTGTGTCATCTGCAGAGCAAGATGACGCCACAGGAGCGGCTAAAACTACGAATGCAGAAGGCGCTCAACAAGCAGTGTGAGTACAGCCGAGCGGAGCGCCTTCGTTTGTGCTTTGGTTTGTGTCACGGGAAAGACCTTTTCACTGTGAACACATTCAGATGTAGCCCAGATACATTTGGTCCGATTATGCAAATTGTAAAGATTAAAAATACGATTACTTGTGTTTTTTTTGTTTGTTTGTCTGACCTGCAGCCAAGGCGGATAAAAAAGCAGCACAGGTGAAAATCCAGCTTCAGGAACACAAACGGCAGGTGTGTTTGTGTGTTTTTCTGTGTTTGTAGTTGGCTCTCTCATCCTCCATTTTCCCTCATTGCTGTTTGTTTATTTTACAGGAACGAGAAGGAGAACTTCGCGCAATGGCACGCAAGATACGCATGAAGTAAGGCTGTGTGTGTGTGTGTGTGCGTGTGCGTGCGCGCGGGTGGAGTGTTTGGCGTTTGTGTGTTGCAACTGTCTGACCCTGAGGCTCTGCATTTAGGGAGCGCGAGCGCCGTGAGAAAGAGAGGGACGAATGGGAGAGACAGTACGGGCGGCAGAGCCACTCGCCGTCTCCTTCCAAATATGGTGAGACTTCAGTGTTTCAAGCGCCCACAGCCGTATGGATCTAATGTAATGACGATAATAATTTGGTTTAGTGAACATGCTGCGTTTATTCCGAGTGCAGTCATGCATCCACACACACACACACACACACAGACGTAACCAAAATATTCAATCAGCTGAGCCTCTGTCTGATTCTCTGCCACCAGTTTCTGCTCTGACAGTTTTATTGGCTTTAAGATGTTTCAGCATGCAATTGTTTTGATCGTGTCTCTGTGTCCTCTGTCCCTCAGGCCGGGAATCCAACTCGCACAGAAGGTATGTGAGAGAAGCCGCAACAATCTGAGCAGCTCCAGTGTAGCTGAGTGAATTATGTCTTTGTTCCACATTAACACAAAGGCTCATCACAATACCCGCAGACACAATACTGAGGCTACTTCTACATTAGTCTTGAGACGGCAGGGGCCAAGTGAGGAAAAAGTTAGAAGAAACATATTCTCCCAATCTATTAATTCCTGAAACCAAACCCAAACTTTATGTGCAGGTAAACTATTCCTCAGCTACAGAACCACTCACAGCGCACTTCACGTGGAATAACTTACTTGTACCGGGATCTGCTATCCCTTTCTTCTGAAAACAGACTCCATTTTTGGTGTCATGGAGATGATCTACTGAAGTCAGATCTGGTGACTGCGGAGGCCACTGATTCGAGTTCACGAAACATGACCTTTCCTTCATCGTGTTCTAAGCAGCCATTAGAAGAAGGTCAACTGTGGGCCTAAAGAGATTCAGATGGTCAGCAACAATACGCAGACAGGCCGTGATTTTCACACCATGATTGATGGGTATTAATGGGGCCCAAAGTGTGAGAAGAAAACATTCCTCACACCCCGTGACACCACCACCACCAGCAGCAGCAGCAGCAGCAGCCTGGACAGATGACACGAGGCAACTGCTCAGTTTTGGTGCCTCTGCGGCCTTCTGTTTTCAGTAAGAGGGGAACCCGACCTGGTGTTCTGCTGCCGGAGCCAATCCGCCACTCTTTCTTTCGTTTTTTTTCACGCCACTCTTGAGTAAACGGAGTAAATATCCCAGGAGAGCAGCAGGCTCAGAAATACTCAAACCAGCCAGTTTGGCATCAACAATCACGTGACGGACATTCTGATGTTTGATGTGAACTTGAACTGAAGCTCCTGAACTGTCGCGGCACCGCTGCCTCACGATTGGCTGATTGGATAATGGCATGAACGAGCAGGCGTTCCTAATGAAGTGCTCAGTGAGTGTACTTCTAATTTGTACAGCATAAGGTCATTTGCCGAAGACACGTTTAGAAATGCGTTGAGTCTATCACAGTTTTAGGTCTCAAACAATTCCCCAACCAGTTTTAAATATCATATCGTATCTATATTTTTGATCAAATTCCCTAACATTTTCATGATGAAACAAATCTTTGCCTTTCCTGTAATGCAGTTTCTTAAATCTATTGCCTTACACGTAGGCCAGCTTTGTCAAATGCGGTATGGACATATCGGCCAATATATTGATCCAGACAATTTTCTTTACCGTCTAGATTAAATACAGCTGTGATTCCAGTCCAGCTCGTTAAAATCATGGCTGGACTAATAACCACAAAATGATATTTATTGAGGCTCAGTCTATCATTGACTTGTAGAGTAACTCGACAGCTTAACCATCAAATGTGTTTGGTGTCAAAGTGTTTACGAACGTAAACCAACTCCCCCCCCCCCCCAAAAAAAAAAAAAAAACTAAGATTGTGTTATTAAATCATAAACATGCCTACTTTAGTTTGCACATGTGCTTAGAAGTAATGAATTATCCACTTTTGCACATAATAACTATTTACTTTATATGTATTAGTAAAATTACAGATACCACAGTTAAAATTCAATATAAATATGATGTTGGTTGTTTTTTTTTGGGCTGACTTGTTTTTCCCAGGAGGTCACGGTCTCGGTCGCGGAGTCCATACAGCCGACACTGAACTGACGGGTGGGAAACGGGACGCATCCCGCAGAACCTTCAGTACATTAGCTCGTCAGTGGGACATTGTCCAACAAACGCCTAATACATGGAAATACGAAGTCCTGGAGCGACTGGCTAACAATCCACACCTTGAACACGTTTGTTCTCTGGTGCTGGTCATGTATACCGGGTCAAACATCTGCGATAGATTCACTAATCACACAGCTGATGGGCTCAGCCACGCTGAGTTTCGTCTGCCCCTTTCATTTCTGCCTCATCTTATAAAGACGGTCCCGTTCAGTTTCTTCACTTCTGCATGTTCCCTCTCTTTTTTTTTTTGTATTTCCCTCCCGGACAGCTCTTCTCTGTGTGGAGACATTCGTAAGTAACACTAAGCAATACCTGAAGTTTTACCTTATAATCTTCCTCACGTCAAGATGCTCTCCCACACTCTCCCACACTCTTCCACTCTTGCGAAATAGGAAATACTCAAACTAAAGGACCATTTTAAAGGACATGAACCGGTGTACACAATGGTCATACACGTCCATTAGAAACTTCTCCGTGAAAGCCGATAAATTCAAAGTTCATGCATTCATTAAAACAAATAACCGATTGCTCTTTTTGTACTCCGTCTTCAGCCAGCCGGTTAATAACAGCAAACACCTCTTATTTTTTAATTTTTTTTTCGTTAGCGGTAATGTGAAATGTTAAATACAAATAAAACTTCCTTTGAAATTATTTGCTGGGTTTCTGTTTTTCCTGTTCACAATCGTTTTTGATACACATTATACATGAAGAAATATTAACTGAAATCTTAATGGAGTGCCTTGAATAGTACATCAAATACTGATCACAAGAAGGAGTACATGATATGAATGAGACCTTTATTGCCCCCGGGGGAATTTGCTTTGCACAAAGAGCATCAACAACAACCACACATGACAACACATAATCTGACGTAAAACACAAACATGACGCAAGAAAGCGGCAAAGTGTAAATATTTTTGGTGAGATTATTTCGTGTGAAGTTTTTTTTTTTAAGGCATGCAGGTCGTTATTTATATCAGTAGGAGGCGACATATCAGCGTTTCACTGCCGCTTCTCGTTTCTGAGTCGTTCTCTTAACTTTTTAGGTGCTTTTCTCTGTTTTCTTCATTTTAATGAGGATTTAACAGACCCAGGTGGTCAAGAAGGAAAGGAGAAATGAATGTTACTCTGGTTCCGGTTTGGTTTAGGCGACACCTGTGGGCAACAAGCGAGGCGGTTCCTCTGAGCTGCTGAGGAGGAACTAGATGTCGATTCTCACTATCAGATGTGGAATCGACGATTTAAACAGACTAGTTGTCTCTCAGTAGAAACAAATACAAAGAAGGCTTTTAAAGTGATAGAAGCTGGTGTTTACGGGAGTGTGTTACCCGAGGAGGGCGGGGTCAGGGTCGGAGCAGCAGAGTGGCGGGGCGGGCGGTGCCTTCAGTCGCCCATGCCCACTTTTGCCCTCCGCTCGCAGCGGGGGAAGAAGCGTGAACTTGAACGCAGCCTTCACAGCTCAGCGCGAGTCCAGGCAGAGGCCAGACAGCGTTATCCGTCCATCTCCGTCGCCAGGGTTTCGGTCAACTTATTGGAGAAGCAGCAGCCTGGACGGGGTCCGGTTTGGTTTGGGTTCGCTGGTTGGGTCCCAGAACGGTGCCAAACGCTCGACGCGATGTCCAGGCGCAAACTTGGAAGCAAACCGCGGCACCTGAGTGCGATTCAAGGTAAAGACGGAGGGGAGAGCAGCGGTGTGTGTGTGTGTGTGTGTGTGTGTGGGAGCCGTGAAACTGGTGGCGGACGGATGTGATGTGTTGACGTGAAACTTAAAACGCATTCAGGTCCTGGTTCTGTTTTATTGACAGTTTGGGCGCGTGGTTTGGATGTGCGTCAGCACCGGTTTTCAGATGAATTGATTGGAGCGTTATTCTTTCTTTTTTTTTTTTAAATTTCCCACCACGAAAGTGAGTCCTCAAAAGGTTTCAAAGTGTCTCCGTGTTCGCGCTGACCTCAATCGGGCCAATTTAGATGTTTAATCCTGTAGTCAGATTTCACACGCAAATATTTAAATAAGCGCTCGTAACGTTCGTGCTGTGTTTGTCCTGCTGTGTATTGTAGATGCAGCAGTTTCCACAGAGGAAGGACCGGTTTATTGGCACGCTGTGTTCAGAGGCTACAGGTCCGAACACGATTATTAATATTTCCAGGTTAGGCGATGATCAAGTTTCTCGCTCGGTCTCTGTCGCACTTTTTTTCCCTTCCTGTTCATCACTTTAAAGCCAAGGCGCTGGCTGCGTCCTGCTTCACATCACGCCAGCGGTTTTTAATAGGCTTATCGGCCAATTAAATAATACCCGCAAAATAAAAATGTTGACTAGATTTCCATTCAATCTCAATTGATCCTGTTCGGATTAAAGATGCGGCTCACAAAGACATGTGAGTGAATAAAGACAGAAACTTAAGCCCCATTTGTTTTTGTTTTTTTACAGTTCTGCACTGGAGACCAGTGGTGCATGTCTGGTGTGACCACATGCCCTGACTCAACCGCGCGTGTGTGTATGTGTGTGTGTGTGTGTGTGCGCGCGAGCGCGCGTGCGTGTGTGTCTAACCGCGCCTTGCAAGTCTGCACAAACAGCTCAGCTATGAAACAGGAAAGGTGACATTTTTGACTAACAACTGGTGAGATCTGACTTCAGACTGTACTGTCTGTACCTGTCCTGTATGCGAGCCGGTCCAGCCTGGGCAGGTGGATTCAGTCCAGGCATCAAGGTGTGCCCCGTGATCGGGTTGAGCAATAGACTTCTGATCCCCCCCCTTCTTCCTCCTCCTCCTCTCCAAAGAGACCTACCTGGTCTGAGACTGTCTGAAGAAATAGCCAGTGTTTACACAGGCTCTCCGGAGGTTTAGTTTAAGTTGTGTGTAGGTCCCTGCCTGCAAACTGCAAACCACATAAGATTTGCTATGTTGTTAATCAGATGAGCTGCCCTGCACACACCGGTGAACACAGAAACACAGGGCTGCTCTTATCTCAAACACCTTCAGTCACTTTTTTCTTTTTCTTTTTTTCCACTTTTATTGCAATCCACTTCCTGTTGAGAAACTCCGGCTGCATGTGAATGGCAGGGCAGATTTTCATTGTGAGTGAAAGGTGAAACTCTCGGTCTTGATTTTACACTTTTAATTCAGTAAATTGACTTTGACTCATCAACAGAAGGTTGAAGTTTGTGCTAAGATGGACAGTTGGGCTCCTCTCTCTCTCTCTCTCTCTCTCTCTCTCTCTCTCTCTCTCTCTACCCAGCAGCCCCTGCCAGAGAGAGCAGAAATGTTTCTGGGTTGCTTAAGGGAAGTGGTCAGTGTTGGCTGAGCAGATTGGCCTCATTGCTTTTGCGCTTACAACTGAAACTAGCACTTTCAATCACCATGCTTGTTTGTTGTTCCAATGAGGTCAACAGCACTTTGTCAATAATTTGTTAGAGCATGCAATAAACTTATATTCAGAAACCTGAATTAGGTGTGACCCAGCACTCCCTGATAATGTCCATACATTCATCTGCTTTTCGGGGAGACAACCTTATATCTGTCTCTGAGTTCAAACGTGCTACAGAGAAACATCTGCACTATTTTTACAGACACTGTTAACCCGAAAAAGAGGACTTGGGACACTTTGACTGCAGTAAGAGGGGCATGAAAAATACTACATAAAATAGGAATACTATTAGGAGGTAGGCCTCTTTATTAAAAAAAAAAAAAAAAAAAAAACTGGACTGTGACTGAAGCTGATTTTTTATTATCATTGATTATCACAGATTGTTTTCCTAATTACTCATTTGGTCTATAAAATGTCATGCAGTGTGAAAAATGCCAAATCATTTTATTCTCAAATAAAACATGATAACATTCACTTTTGAGAAGCTGAAATCTGCTTGAAATTTTACTTAAATGATGAATTTTCTGTCAATCGGTTAAGCATGTAATCAAGTCATTTGTGCACCTTTTATAAACAGTCTTCTTTAGTTTTTCGACACTGAATCTGCACTGTCTGTGTTAACTGACTCCATCCTGGACGTTGTACTTCTAGTAAAAAAAAAAAAAAAAAGAAGTTTTCCTCTGGTAGTATGTGAACTCTCTCTCTCGCCTCCTCTTCCTCAGATGCCACTGTTGTGCCGGATGGCCACAGCTCATCAGGGGACCACCCTCCTCCTCCTCCTCCTCCTCCTCCACAGGTCCGAGCCCCTGACGAGGGCAGTGACCTCCTAACTTGTGGCCAGTGCAGCCAGGCCTTCCCCCTCGCCCACATCCTGGCGTTCATCCAGCACAAACAGGGCGGCTGCGGCTCCCGTAACCCGGCCCCGAACGCCAACGCCACGCCTCCCTCACCTGCCAGCAGAGCACGGCAGCAGGTCAGCAGCGCTGAGCTGGGGCCAGGCTTCATCGAGCTGCGGAGAGGGGCGGCCAGGGACCGAGTCTGGGGGGAGGAGCCCGGCGTGAGAGTGAAGGCGGAGCCCAGCAGAGCAGGTGAGTGCCTGGAAGACGCAGAAACAGAAGAAGAGGGCAGGTTGCTAATTATTGACTCTGTTTTTTTTGTTTTTTTTTTGTTTTTCCAACCGCCCTCCTCTTCATTTAACAACTGTTCCTCCTCCCTCCCGAGTCCAGCTCATTAACTAGCCGTTGCCATTAGCAGACCTGCGTGAGTTAGTGATGCACGGGCTAATTGTGTGGAAAGGATAGGCGTCAGGAACATTCGGAGGGCACCGAGGCTCCCTGAGGGCTCCACACTGAGCACCTGAGCTCCCTCATATCTCCCTGACTGTCAGTCTCTGAGGTGGAATGGCCAGGTAAACATGTTGCTCATCCACTGCGTCCTGGACAACAGAGACTGAAACCACGTCCCCTGTAACCCAAGACGGGAGCAGGTTTCAGTGTTGACGCGGCCGGTCCGTTTACTTTGTAAAGGGGACTGATGGTTGTAGTCGTGCGCTGCAGTGTGAAACGGTCAGAGGAGGGGATGTGAGAAAGATTGTGTAGCTCTCCTCACTGTCATGACACCGTAATGGAGGACATTGCATCATGTGCCGCTCCTCTGCTATCTCCCACTGTTCTGCCCCGGGCCGAGCCACCTGAGCTCCTGGGAATCGCCTCCATCCTCCTGCTTTTTCTTCATCTTATTCATCCACCGCTTCCTCTTCTTCCCCTCGTCTTCATATTTTCTGTGTCCTAACCCATCCCCTCTTCTTTTTCTGCCTTAACTGTATAAAATATCAGCACTGATTTTCCTAAAGGTCTATTTCTTCACGCCTTTCCAGTTGCTGTTCAATTTTTTTTTTTTTTTTTTTAGAGGGGATGAGTAAAAATGTACGCGGACACTGCGATGCCAAATATAATATGTCACGGTGTGGGGGTCAAGCCCATCAAAGCTCAATCAGAAAATCATGAATTTTCATTGAAATCCTTTTAAAGAAATTTCATGTCCACCTGAAGAAAATGTGTGCGAGTTTGTTGTGTCTTCCCTGCAAAGGTCAGACGTGAAGGTCACGCTGAATCACAAAAGTGAAGAAATTGTTGTGAGTCTGAAAGATGTTGTAAAGGATTGCAAATGGACGGAGCCTCTTGCGACATGCGCTCGTAGTAGGTATGAGTGCCCCTGAGCACATTTTGAAACTCCCTGTCATGCACGCACACGTTAGCAGTTCCTTCCTTTGTGTAACACTCAAGGGACGGGTGCACGCTCCGTTTCCGTTTGTCCACAACCTCTCTCGTTTTTCTATTTCACTCTGTTTTTCATCTCTCGCTCTGGTTCTCTTTCGCAGCCAGAGAACACACCAGTTTAGTAATTTGGTGCCCGCAGGATTATACAACAAACCTAACACGTGCACATGGCGAGGAGGGGGAAAGAGCATGACAGCTCGTGAATAATGCAAAAGTAGTTAAGTTTGGATTAAATTTTTATTCAGGAATGTAGGTTGCATTTGGTTGGAGTTCATAAAAGTACATTTTCCCCCCAGTTTTAGTTTTTACCTTCTCAGTCGAGACAAAGTTTTGAGTTCTTGGATGTCAAATCAGGGAAAGTATATATTTAATTGGACACCCTGCTGCCTTGTGTTGTACTTGAGCTGAGCTGTTTTGTGGGAGAGAAACTGAGCATCTGAAGCGTCGGAGATGACTGAAAGTGAAAGAGCAGTTATCCCACAACACACAGGTCCTCCATCTATTTTCAGTATTCAAGAGAGACGTGTCGAGGACGGAGGAGGAATGGGGGTAGAGCGGCATGGATTACTGAAGAGCTGTGTGCATCTGTCTCATTCCTTTTTATTTATTCTCCTTGTTTGTTTTGTTTTTTTTCCTCATCTCCGACGTCCCCCCCCCCCCCCATCTTCAACACACTTTCGCTTTGCCCTCTTTCAATTTCTCGCCACCCCCCCTTCTTCCTCTCTTTTCTCCTCCCTCTGCCTCCCAAGGGAAAAGAGATTCTGCCTGCTGCTCGTTAGTGCTCCCAGCCAATCTGCATTTTTAATTAGTAGTTATTGCTTCTGCTTAATATTCAAGTGCTACCCCGGGCCAAATGGGAATCCTTACAAAAAAAAAAAAAAAAAAAAAAAAAAGCAAGGAGTGAGCGGGGAGCGAGTGAAGGAAAGAGAAACCGGCTGGGTATTGTGTTTCACTCCAGGACCCCGAGACAAAAGCACACCCCCCCCCCCCCCCCTCACCTCAGGGAAAGATTTGGAGGGTTTTGGGGGGCAGTGGGGGTGAGGGGTACGGGGTTGGAGGATGGGTCTCAAGTACCATCCAAAGGGGTGACATATTTTCGTGGTGTCTCTTGGCCCCCCGTACTACATTATAATCTTTTTATCTCATTTTCTTTTTATCTCTTGAGCCCTGACCTACCTATCGCTCTCCTCTTTTTTTTTTTTTTTACAGCTCTCACTCTTCACCCTATTTTTAAAAGAAGTATCTGAACTTCTCCTGGGTTTCTCCTCAGGCTAGGTTAAAGGACATGAACACCATCGTCTCCAGACAGAGGGAGGGCGGGCGAGGGGAAGAAGAGAAAGAAACAGTTGCTCTCTTTTTCATCTTCACTCTCCTCCCCCCTCCAGTAAAATACAGAAGGATTTGACTTGAGGAAACATGAAAGAGGCTTATATCAGAGTCGGCTTTGAACCTCTCCAAAACTGAAAAAAAGTGGGGGAAAAAAAAAAATGTTTTCCTCTCAATTTGGGGATCTTCTCTCCAATTTTGATTTATGCAGAAAGGCCTCATTTGTCAAGCAGGCTGAGTCAGTGCCTGATTTGCATAAAGCGTTCGTTTTCTACGTTCTGCTAATTAGCAATTTGCAGCTTAATTGGAGAGTGGCTCTCGGTTAGGAGACAAAGCTATCCACATATAAAAATATTTCCAGATGTACTTTGCGCCCCGACTTGCCTCTGTCGGCCTTTCAGCTTCCGCACTTCTCTCTTCTGCTTTGGGTCTTACTTTTGCACACACCTTTCCCTTGTTTGGCTCTTTGTCCTCGTTTGAACCGTTCCTCCTCATCACTTGGCCCTTTGTCTGACATTCGAGACCATGGCAGTCTCTCTGCACCGATGCATTTGTCTTTTATTATGTATCAGCGCCTACGACTTAAACACTGCTATCATTAATGTTTTCATATTAATAAAGGATCATCTGACAACTTGTGAAAGGGGTCGCTTTCAATGATAAAACAACACATGATAATCACTCATATCTTCAGTTCTATTTAGCTCTATTGAGACTTTGAACTCATCGTTTTGATTTTCATTCCCACTGTGCTCACAGAGTTGCAGCAAAAGTTCCACGTGCCCACCACCAAACTGCAGACAGACAAAGTTAGTGCACAATGTAGCAACTAGAGAGCCACATATTTCCTACAGGCGATGGTGGTGACCAAAACAGAGCTTAAATGAGAGAATATTGGACTTCCTTTCCCCAGGTGGAGAATGACACCTTGCTCTGTTTTGTTTCCAGCTTCTTTCTATTGTTGAGCATTAAGAATGCGCAAAGAATTTATCTCCGGGTGGAAGTTTCAAAAGAGCATGACATTATATTGCTGTATTCTTTACTAACATCCATTAATCAAAACCTCCAACTCTGTTTTGTCCATCTTTGTCTCCAGTGCTGGAGGAGCCCTCTTCATTCACCTGCCAGCAGTGCGAGAGCATGTTTCCATCTGCATGGGCGCTCTTACAGCACGCTCAGCACACACACTGCTTCAGCATCTACCAGGAGGACGAGGAGGATGACACAGACATGGAAGGAGGAGGAGGAGGAGGAGGAGGCCGTAAAGAGCACAAACCTGCTACAGCCACTCTGGACCCACGCCACCTGAGCCAAGCTCTCGCCTCGGCCTTCCAACCCTCCACCCTGCGCCTCGCTCGTTCCCGTCAGACTGGCGCCACCTCCACCAGCATCCAGCAGGCTCTGAACTTTTCAGTGCGACTCAAGGAGCTCGCCGAGGGGAATAATACAACCACTGGCAGCTCCATCGGAGGCCTGGCGTTGTCTCCATCCTCGTCTCCACCGGCAGCTTCTCCCTTTCCTCAGACTGGCGCCCACCGGGCAGACTTCCACTGCGAGCTGTGTGACCAGAACTTCCGGTCCCTGCGTGCCCTGTCCGCCCATCGCCGGACTCACGCCTGCGCGAGGCCCTATCACTGCGGAGTGTGCGGGCAGGCCTTCGCCCAGAGCGGTCAGCTGGCTCGGCACATAAGGAGCCATCACCGGGAGGCTGGAGGAGGAGGAAATGTATACGAGTCGGTGGAAATGGTCATGATGGAGGAGGATATAGGGAGACAGGGGATGAGAGGGAGGTTTCAGATGCAGCCAGCAGGAATCATGGGAAAGGGAATGGTCGGTACAGACGTGAGAGCGCAGGGCGCCTGTGAGCTGGACCTGTCCCTCCCCAAACACCCCTCCATAGCTTCAGGCCTAATGCTGCTGACCTCCCAGGTTAGACCGCCAGACAGGGAGCTGCTGCGGCTGTACCAGCGCCAGAGAGAGGGTGGAGAGGAGGAGGCAGAGGGGCAGGGAGAGCCCCAGCACACCTCACCCTGTGCCAGCCCCTCTGAAGGCTCACTGGAGAGCGGAGACACGGGAGGGAGCGGTGAGAGCGGCATCGCTAGTGGCAACTGCACCCCCAAACGTCCGGAGATGAGCGACAAGGTGCGAGGAGTTGGAGAGTGGGAGAACGAAAGACGAGAGATCATTGAGAGGGAGAAGGACTGGAGTTCAGCCAAAGTCAGCGAGGCTCTGCAGGAGTGGCAGAGGGACAATGACCGCCGGAGTGGAGAAGGAGTTGCTCACACTGGAGGAAACAATAACAGCTCCTCTGCTGGTTCTGCCGGTAAGAAGAAGAAAGACGAGGCATGCGAGTACTGTGGTAAACATTTCAGAAACAGCAGCAACCTGACTGTGCACCGCCGCAGCCACACAGGTGAGCGGCCCTACCGCTGCGGCCTCTGCAATTATGCCTGCGCACAGAGTTCAAAGTTAACGCGCCACATGAAGACCCACGGTGCCCAGGGGGCGAAGGCCTCCTTCATGTGCCAGCTGTGCGCGGTGCCCTTCACTGTCTACGCCACGCTGGAGAAACATCTGAAGAAAGTTCACGGCCTGAGTCACGCCAGCGTAGGCGCGTACGCACAGGCCAGCGCTGCGGACACTTTAGCTGCTATAAAAGCTGATGGAGAAGCAGTGGTGGTGAAAATGGAGGAGGATGAGGCCAGTTTGGATCGGGTAGAAATGGAGAGCAAAATGCAAAGTGATCTGGTGAGAAGCATGGAGGTGGAGGAGGGGCAGAGCCGAGCAGAGTATGTGGAGAACAGAGGGAGTCCCGTCATAGTGGGCGATCTCTCAACGGAGAGCAGTGCAGAGGCGAGCGTAGCTTTGACTTCTGCACCCTGAGAGCCATTCTCATTCACTCATTGACAGTAAAATAGCACTGTATAGGATTGAACTCACCCATTCAAATGAAAATAACTCATCCCACCACTGAACTGACAGTCGAGTTAAACTGGAGTCTATTTTAAAGAAGAAGCTGCAGCGCTGTAGAAAGCAGCAGGCAGTCCCGCTCTCCCCGCCAGCTCTGAGGCACACAGCAGCCACCATGTTCACGATTGTATGCAAAGCTGCTGATTGAAGTGCCTACAGTTCTTTAGACCACAGAGAAAAACAAGGCCATGACATTCAACGGGGAGATTACCAAAGCTCTTGAACAGGAAGTGAACCGCCACAGTCCACGCCGACACAGGAAGCTGATCACCTCGCTGCAGTGCAGGATGCAAAAGACGTTTGATTTATGTCTCTGGTGACCCACTGGACAGGTGGAGACAAATCTTAACTGTCAAGATTATGCAGAGAACAGATTATATAGACTAAAAATGCCTAGCAATAGAACGATGTTAATATATTTTCATCACCAACAAATGTAGAGTTGATAATGTGCTACCTAGCTGTTGCTGGTTTTCTTTTGAGAAGGCCTTTTAAAGACTAAAGATGTTTGAACAGACACAGGGATGAAATGAATCCAAACACTGTCTGCCTGCAGTTTCTCAGACTCCTCTTTTTAAAGGCGCTTGGTTGTCACAACACTTGTCACTTAACGTAATGTTTACAAGGCCCTCGGGGCCTCGCAAGGTTGTGCTCCGGACTTAGTGACAGTATGTGTGGATAATTTTCTGTTCTGTTTTCTTTTTTTTTTTTTCCTAAATTTATAAATGTGAATAAGGAGACTTTAAAATCTCATCTACTGATGTTTTCCATGATTAGTTTCTATGCATAAAAAAAAACTGTAATTTTACATGTGAAACGGGTGTGTATTATTTCTCTCTATTTGTACTTATTATTGTGATGGTAATTTCGCTCTTTCATTGTTTACATTTGTAAAGTGGCGGACTGCTTGAAGCTCTTGCATGTTTTGCAGCAATTTCGTTAGACTTTTTTTTGTTGTTGTTGGCTGTGTTTGAATTCTTCCTAATTTATGGACACTGCATGTTGGTGGTTGTGCAAATGAAAACGTTTTTTTCACTGCTGAACTACAGGGTCAAGAGGGGCGGGAGGAGTTAGTTGATTGGTGGAACTTCCACCGTGTGTGTGTGTGTGTGTGTGTGTGTGTGTGTGTGTGTGTGTGTGTGTGTGTGTGTGTGTGTGTGTGTGTGTGTGTGTGTGTGTGTGTGTGTGTGTGTGTGTGTGTGTGTGTGTGTGTGTGTGTGTGTGTGTGTGTAAGTACCCGTACATAAAATTCTGAAAAAACTCCTCAGGTGACACTTCTACTTGAACCCTCTGTCCTGTGATCGTGTGTCCTAAGCTTGACTGAACTGGTCATTATCGCAGCATCGTGCTTCTGACGGGTCATCGTGCTGGTCATTGGAGAAATTAAACAGGTCAGAGTCTTCCAGTAGATCGCTGTCATCAATTTCGTGACTACTGTGATGAGTTTGTGTTACTGTTATCTGATGTGTGCTGCATTCAGGTCAAAACAAGTTTGTGCGTGTGGTTTGAAAGTGATTTTGAATGAGTGCAGTGTTGCTGTTCAGGGATAATATTTTGTACATAGATTGCCATTCTTGCCGTTGCTCTCCGTATTATTATTATTGTTGTTGTATGGTCTGCCTGCCTCTGTTACACGCTCTCCATTTTTCCAAGCATTGCTGATTGTTTCCTTTTACGCTGAACACTGGCTATTGTGAAGCTATGGCGCTCTGCTGTCTTTGTAAACTTGACACCATTTTGTAACTGACCTTGTCAAAAGGAGTCTCAATAAAGAATTGAGGTCAAATGTTTTATATTGTTGGATGTTTTTGCTTCGCACCGGATGTTTTTTTGTTTTTTTTTCTTATTCTGGGACTCACAACAAAGCTTTTGAAACTATTTTTAAGTGTCTTTTCTCACCAGGATGCTGTCTTAGTCACAGTGAGGGTCGTTTCTCTGAGGACTACAGTCAGCGCTGAGTTATTAATTTTTAATGTGAGTGTTTGGATTGGGGACCCTCACTCCTTGTTTACATCCCTGTGATGTTACTGGCTTTGTCTAGAAACACTGTAATGTAATTCTACTGGGGGGGGGGGGGTGAGAGCGTGAACTCTACTGTGTGTGTGTGTGTGTGTGTGTGTGTGTGTGTGTGTGTGTGTGTGTGTGTGTGTGTGTGTGTGTGTGTGTGCGTGCGTGTGTGTGTGTAGATTTATTTGAGTTGGTGTCAGTCACAGATTGTGAGATGGGTGCTGTGATGAGACATGGGTGACCAGGATTTCTCAGGATACAAAATTGGGGTGCAGTTTGGTTATTGTTTGTGGGCATGTTAGGAGGAAGAGTTGGGTGGGTGGGTAGTGTCAAGGGGTTGGGATAATTGCTGACTCCATTTTAAGGGCATAAAAACCTCTGCTCCAGCATCTCTGGCCTTAACCCCCACACCCCCCCCCTAATGAAAATTAAGTTCTATGATCCCTCTAGCTCATTAACAGCAGGCCTTTTAATGAGCTTTCAACAGGGTGGGGGCTGGGTAGATGAAGAGGAGGAGCGGGGTTAGATGTGTGTGTGTGTGTGTGTGTGTGTGTGTGTGTGTGTGTGTGTGTGTGTGTGTGTGGGGGGGGGGTTGTTGCACCAGATGCACACACGCCCACTTCTACCAATTACCATTGTGTTGTTGAGAATAAGGAGGAAGTGAAGACAGAAGCCCCTCGGATCCAGATGAGTCAGTTTGTCCGTTTCTCTCCACAGAGACAGCAGAAAACAAGGAGGGAGGACAGTCCAGGTGACGGATAACATCGTCCCGTCTCTCCGCTCTGACTGTCTGTTAGGCGCCACAGCCAGCGCCATTTGGTGCTCGTATGGAACCAATTATGTAAGGTAAGGTGATACAGAGCAGAACACAGCATACTAGCCCCTACAGCAAGTGGATATCTTTTCCCGGTCCCTGAGTGCCCTTTGTCTTCCTGCAGTCCACACCTACCTGAGCTGCTGTCAAACCCTGCGCAGGTCAGTGTCGGTACCCAAACCAGCCAATCACAATGTGGAGACTTTATCATGTCTGCCAATGTCTAGTCTGATCAGTGACTGCCCATGGGCGATCGTAACATGGACTTTGAGATCTAATAGTTGTGTCTCGGCTTAACAGAAAAAGCTTTTGTCACAGTGGAAGCTGGGAGAAGTCGCTGCCGGACAGACACACACAACCAGCACTGTCACTGGGGAAGTTAATATGTTTCACACACATTAAAAGCTATTTCTGTATTAAAATGGATTGACACAAGAAGAAAGTTTCTGAAATTTGTATCATATTAACATTCTCACATAATTTAAAGTTGTGCTTTTAGCATCAGATCACTGTGAAGTGAAACTGTTTCATGAACTTTTTGTGCAGTTTGAGTTTCAAGAAAAAGTGCTGAAGCACTTTAGGCCATGCGTGAGATGTGCTCAATATCTTGTGGCCAGTACATAAAGAAAACTTCTGCTTACTAAAATCCTCAATGATATGGTATTGTTAATGTCATGGCCTAACACAAATATTGTTGTATGTTACTGCCAGTTTCGTTTTCTTCATCAAAAAGTTTGTGTGGTAGTAATACATTATTTTAATTTACTCTTTGATCCTTTACTTATACAACAGTTGGAGCAGTTCACTCTTTTGTAGGAGTGCCCGGTTTACACAGACAATAAAATTAGAACAAGAAACTGAAAGGGGTAGATAGTGAAAACAAGGCTTTCACGTGAACAATAGATGAAACTTTTACCACAACAATGTGGGATTAAGGCTCGATTAACTTTAAAGACTTAGACTCTGATATAATGATTGCAGTTAGAGATACAGACAGTGGTGGACTCAGTTAAAACAATAAAAACAGCCAAAAAAAAACAGATTATCCAATTTTAATTCATGATGCATTTAAATTAATCTGAATGGAACGAAAACAGGCCTTTTCATCGAGCACTGTTTTGCTTTTGTGAATGAGATCAGGTATAACAGTGATTTTTCATTTGCTGTGGAGTTTTTATAAAGTTGAGTGAGTTCATGTAACGGTGATATTTGAATATCAGCTGCAAAGAAGTGATAGACCTTTAAATTAGCATACATGTGGAAAACAGTATGTGACTCAGGACAGTCCAGGAATCAAAAGTCCTGAAATGCAACTGAGAAACTCCAGTCAGGAGGAAAACCACTTCAGAGCTGACCCTGAAAGTCCAAACCTGCATTAAAACCCAGCATTACAAACATAGAGCATTCACCCGCATCAGTTAAAACAGTGAATTGTCGACTGAGCCATCTAATTGCTCAACTTCATTGGTAGTCATGCACTTTGCAGACATGAAACGCTTTTTCCTGGCAGTAATGGAACAATCACACACTCAGATTAAATTTAAGATGATTAGCTCTGAAACTCAACAACAAAGGGAATGATGTTTGCTTTGCTATAGGGAAGGCCTGTGGCCATGAGAGGCTCTCACTTATGTATGAGAAGATTGTGCTTTATCATGGAAAAAGCCAATTAACTGTGAGTTTTAATTACATTTCTCATGGTATACTGCAGCCTCTGCCCTGTTGTCTTCTGCCTCCTCAAAATAGCTGAGGAGGAGGCAGAAGCTCAGGAATACATCATCAGCCGGCGGTCTGAGATGGGGATTACAAGAAAGAGAAAGATGGATTTGGGAGTGGTCAGACAAACCGCAGGACTCCCTCTCTGCTCTTTATCCTCGCATAGTTCCCACAATCCCCACCTTCTCTCGCCTGTCCTTCCTCCCGCAATGACCGCAGAGAGAAACCCGAACCCTGGAATTACACCGCTTCGTCTCACCCCCCTTCCTCCTCCCAACAGTGAGAGTGTGGGAGGACAAGGTGAGGGGCGACCAGGTCCCGGGCAGCCATCCGTCAATCCTCTCTTTTTTGCTTTTCAACACCTTCAGATAATGAGAGCATGGAAAGACAAGGAGGGCTCATTCTTATAGGGGGTTATATAATGTCACTGATCAGTGAGGACGAACTCTGAGGGAGGAGTATCCCTTCAGTCTTCTCTCAGTCAAGTGGTACTGATGAGACTGGAGGCGGGTTTATTTAAAAACAAAAGAGGAGGACATTCACTAATTTCTCTTCTTCACGGTGTAAAATGTTGTTGCAGGACAGCCAGAAACTGAAGCTACATAATGAGGGTAAAAATAACTACGATGCCATACATTACGATACGATATAATACGATACGTTTTGATACGATACAAAACGGTACTGTACGAAATAATACAATGCATTCCAATACATTTTGATAAATTACAATATGATACAAAAGGAAACGAGATTAAACTAAACGAAATGATACGATCCATTTTGATACAATACAAAACGAAACAATACAATACATTTCGATACAATTCGATACATAACAATAGGTCTGTGATGCCAAATAATACGATACGATACATTTTGATACAAAATGAAATGATGTAAAACAACAAAATATGATACATTTCAATACAAACTGTAACGGTACGAAACCGTATGAATAATAACATAATATACAAAACAATACAACATGATACGACTATGGAATGATACTTTAGCTTCAATACAATTCATTATGGTGCGACACAATGTAATACAATATGATACAAAACTACACGATACCCTACGATACAATACAGCAAGACAAAACTATGATATATTACAATTTGGTAATATACAGTATGGTATAATGTGGTGCGATAAGAAACACTACAGTGTGATATAGTGTGATGCAATTAGATACGTCACATTTTTACCTGATACTTTGTAATACAATACAACATGATGCAATATGATGCGACTTAATGCCCATACAAATACAGTACAATATGATCAAATTCGATAAAATAAACTTTGATGTAGCTTAATGACTTTATACGTCATTGTGTGAACAGGGCTTCTGAAGTGATTGCTGACCTGAGTATTGGCAAATGTAGATGTTTACACTGTTTACTGATGAATGTTTCTCTACTGTTGTATAAGTGTGAACAAAAATGCAATCAAACAAACAGCCTAAAAAAGATGGACGAGATTATCAAACATCTGCACACAAAAACGCTCTCTGATAAACCGTTCTTCAAACGTCTGATACTCTTTGTCTTGCAGAAATGCATTCACATTAGAGTTATGCAGTTACACAGGTAAACACACACACACACATACACGCACATATTGAGGTCAGTCAGTTTTTTTTCTCCTCAACCCGCCCAGAGGCGTCTATCCATATGCTGGAAAAACTGGATTTTGACCATGGACCACATTGCCCCACCCCCCCCCCAAACACACACACACACACACACACACACACACACACACACACACACACACACACACACACACACACACACACACACACACACACACACACACACACACACACACACACAGTGCTGGAGTCAGAGGTGCTGCCTTCATAACATGCACAGTAAGGTTAGGAGGGAGAGTTCAGTCCTGTGACAGGTGAAAATGCTTTCATGTGTTTGTTTCCTGCAGGCCCGAGGGCAGGTGAACTACAGCTCCTAACCGCCTCAACCAGAGTCTCCACATGCAACAAATCTTTACTGTCAGCCCGCTTATATTCCACATACTTTGTCCAAAGTTTTTCTTTGTCTTTTCATATCTTTGTATGTGGCATTGCATCAATATGACTGAGCATTGATTAGTTACTTAGAGGTAGATGTACTTCACTCTGAAATGGTCAAGTGAGACTGTATCTTGTCTCAGTAGACTTTGCAGAGAACATACTAACAGCAGCTGAGAGCTTTGTCAATACTGATGTTTGTTTCCCATCTAAAGAAGTATAAATACAGCCAGCAGTTGGAGCAGGTGTTTCCGTATAACAACAATAAACTATCATAACCCTATGACACATTTTATAAGAATAATTTACAAATATCACATTAAAACAGGAAACTTGAACTGAAATACACAATAAAGTATCAGTTGTATTACTGTTGTAAGGAAACTGATTTGAAATACTTTGTAGTGGTGCTTGAAAGTTTGTGAACCCTTCAGAATATTCTACATTTCTGCACGAATATGACCTAAAACCATCAGATTTTTACACAAGTCCTAAAAGTAGATAAAGACAACCCAATTAAACAAATGAGACAGAAATATTTTGTTCGTACTTTGTCTTTTAGTTATTGAGAAAAATCTGTAAGTGACATAGTTTGAAAAATATTACATGTGAGTACCGATCATATGGCTGAACACAGAACATTATTTACCTCTGAAATGTAGTGAAGTAGAAGTATGAAGTAGCACGAAATGTAGGAGTACCTGATACTTCTTAAGTAAATTAAACACTTTCCATCATGAGGATTAATGATGTAGATGGGAATAATCTTACAGTCGCATTACTAAGGGCTTTAACAGGATAGCATACCAAGAATATTATATGATATGACATCAGAGAAGTTAATTCAAATGCTATCAAGTTTGAATTAGAATATAGTGATTCTTTGGAGACTTTATTTAAAATGAGTTTAAACATAGATCAGACTGCCTCTAAACATAGAGACAGCTAAAACTATATAGACTACATCTCCCTCAGTACCAGCAAGACTTTTAAAATAAACAAACAGCACAATCAAAATGTCAAAAGAAAGTAACATAATGTGTTCATACAGCAAGAGAAAGTACTGCTTACTTAGTACAATAAAATCTAGTAACAGGCGAGGGAGAGTAAAAACGCCATCAAATAGACATAAATTGGATTTTCAAATTGGAAAAACACAAAGAGAGGTCTAAAAGAAATCCCCATTATTTGTTATTCTTCATATATAATTGGTGTCTCCTGTTGATCTCCCCTCAGTGGTACTGGGTGACAATAAGGTTCCCTTTTTCCATCTACTGACCCGTTCAGCCTGGTGTGATGTGTGAGTGATGCGGCAGAAAACGGGCCGGGACAAAGCCGGTTAACTAGCGGGGAGAGTGAGAGGGTCGGGGTGGCTGCTGGTGCCGGGGTCGTGGGATCAGAGCGGGTCATGGAGGTGGGAGTGTCTGCTCGGCCCTCTGACCTTTGTCACTGAAGCGTCCTATAATTCCATCCTCAAAGACCAAACAGACATAATGGAGAGCCCATGAATGGAGTTAAATGGTGACCATTAGGTGGATCTGTGTCGCTATTCTTCTTGTTTGTTTAGTGCCGGTCAGTCTCACGTTTTCAGTCTAATCAGGCGTATGATAGAGGGACGCCTGAGGAGGCCTGGAGTGAGCACCGCAGGGCAACAGTTTATTGGAGATGGATATCCACCTAAAGTTCACTGAAGAACACAACACAAGAGGGCAGAGAGAGGTGGAGTAGGGTGGCGGTAATTGGATGTCCACTTATGATTATTTGAGTTTAGAACATGGTTCACAAGTGGTCCACACAGAAGGAGGCCAACGCACCCCTTCCAAAAACAATTTACAATGGTCCATGAAGGTATCACAGAAAAAAAGCACTTATGAATAGTTTAATACACCAGTCTCATGCAAAACACGTCTCAAGATATTCAATCTCATATATTGAAACCCCGACAATGTTGTTCAAACAGAGGTGAGATTATTTTGTTCCAAGGAAATCTTTAGAAATGCCATAAAAGATGAAGTAGAAGCAAGAGAGAAGGATTTGTGGTGGACATTTTTCTGTGCTTCAGGTAATAATGAAGGTTTGTCATTTAAATAAATGTCTGTTAGAGCCATACGCTAAATAACTCTAAATGAGGTAACACAGCGGTGATTAAAGCCAGCCCCACTGATGAAAGCCTTTGCATTTGCAGTAATACGGACAGAACGGATTGGTGGTGGTGTCATTACATCACATTATATTACATTATCAGCGCCGTTAGTGACGCTTTTTCCATCATCCAGCGGTGGTTGTTTCACCAGAGAGGGTGGGCGAGGCGAACACAGCAGGTTCGCTCTTCAACTGCCAGCTAGCTGCAGTTTTTGCATATTGGCACAGGTGGAGCCAAACACCACAAAACCCAGATTGTAACTTTGATAGCTGTCTATTTAAAGCAAGACTATGTAACTTTCGCTGAGTGGCAGCAACAGCGGCCTCTGTGGCAGTGGGTGGTACTAATAACACAAAATCATAATTTCAATGCAACCAGTGATCGAGCTGTAAATTCATATTAAATAAAAAAATTAAAAAAATCAATGGGATGCTAACAAACAATGAATAGCTGGTCAACTAAAGTAACCTTACAAAAATGCGATGTAAACCTGGATGGCAACTTAGCCTACAAAGATGAACAGCAACCGAGGCGAGAGCATTTGTTACCAGTAATGATGTCTAAGCATGTTATCTGGCGTTTTGCTGACATGGCATCCAAATGTCTGCGTAACAGCTAAACTCCTGCTGAAAGTTGCTGACTTGGTTAATGATCAAAAACTGGAGTCAACAACTTTGCTAGCACAACAAAATGCCAAGCAAGTAGGCTTCAATAACACAATACACGGCAAACCGTATACATTACAGCTACCAGTCCAACAACAAAGAGGGCCAGCTCAGCGTCTTTCCCGCAGCCTTTTATTTCGTAACGCTCTCACCAACGACTGCAGGCCGGTCCGAGATTTACTCCTTCTGACTCTTACTTTTCTCTCGTTAGCTTCCTCCGTCACTGCTCACTTCAGTCACTCCACCTTTATCATGACGTCAGTACTGAGAATACAGAGCGGGCTTGGTGGTGTGATGTAGCCGTGTAAAACGTTCCTTTTCGCGGGAGACCCAAGTTACAATGCAAGAACAGGCATTCGAGGTGCACAGCGGTAATAAAATTTATTTTTTTTAAAGTTACATTCTTCCTGTTGTAGGTCTGTGTACCATAAAAAATACTTTTGAAGCTGTTATTTTAAGAAGAAAAAAAAGTTTCACAACTACCTTAAGTGATGGGTTAGGGTACCACTGCATAAAATGCATTTCTGGTGAGTGATTAAATAATAAAGTAACAATGAAGTCTCAAATACACTGTTAACACTTTGAGAAAGAGAACTGCAGTACCACCTGTCAAAATTTGATGGGTGGTGACCTTTGACCTTAACCCCCACCGCCCCCCATTTGGTAGGGGGCCCCTATTCAACGAGAGCAAAGAGGTGGAGTTGAAAGCGAACCAATGACAGTGACAGTGGGTGTGATCAATGAGGTCCAATCAGGTGCCGTTGGGTCGGCTTTATAGGGAACCAATGGAAGCTTAAGGACAAATCGAACTCGCTACTCTAAGCGCCACAATGACAAATTGCTTGCTAAAAGTTAAACATTCTGTTGTTCTCTAAACAAGCTGGCTCTCGTTATCATAAAAAATAATTTAAAAAAAGGATTCTATAGGAAATGAAACCACCAGGAGGTCAAAGGTCAATTTACCTAACCCTAAAACTATACAAAGGGAAGCAGCTAGGGGCACCAAACCTGGCATGCAGGGGAGTTGGGCCGAGGGCAGCATACACACAAAATGTGGTGCCCTTCCCACTTACGGTTCAGGAGATATTCCGAGACCATCACTTTTTTCCTTTGAATTGGGGTCCAAAGCAGCTATGCCAAGAGAGGGCGCTAGAGTCGAGAGATTTTACAGGCAACTTTCAGATCCCTGACATCTTTCTTCTGGAAGTTATTTAGAGACTATCAGTTATTTTTTTCCTGGTTCCAAGTTTTTACAACAACCAGTCTTTTAATTGAATTTTCTTGGTTCATGACCGTGACAAACTACAGCAGACTGAGGAACTAAAAAGGACAAAGCAAGTGTCCTGCTGGAGGAGGAGAGATATTTCAGAATAAATTGATGAATAATTAAAACACTCAAATGATTTCTAATCATACAGCATGTGATGACTATGTGTAGGCGATAGCCCTGACAAAAAGGTCAGGTGTTAGTAAATTGTGTTAGAATCAGTTCAGATTAAATACAGCATGCAGGGCGTCAATATTTATATAGAAATAGGTTTATATCACGTTTCTGGTTCATAAAGGGCTCAAAAGATAAATTATGTGTCAACAGCTCTAGTTTTCTATCATCCAAAAACACAGAGGCGGGACAGTAAAAACACCGCTTAGAAAGATTTTAATAAAATAGTCAATTGTCTTCATCATTTCACTCTGGATGTAGTGATCCGTGGTCTGGTGGCTTTAGGTGGAGTAGACTGCCCCCCCGCGGTGGTTTTAGAGATCTGACGGGGATCTCAGCTACTTTATAAGCAGCATCCTTTTCTGCAGAATACACAAACACAAACTGGCTGCATCTGACGGTATGCTCGATAAACGGGTCGTTATTATCTGTCTCTCTTCTCAAACGGGGACACACGCCTGTGCCCACACTGACATTGACACATTTTGTACCTGCAACAAGAGGAATTGTTTCTAGTATTTTTGCTTTGAAATAAAATGGTGACGTCTTTTAATGAGTCTGTAATTTCTTGAAAAGTTTCCTGGAAAAACTGAACATTAAACTGAATAAAGAAAGAAGAAAAAATACAAATAGCCTACTTGAAGCATTGTCGCGGTGGTGGAGGCAGTGTGCTTTGACTTAAATCCCTGCACAATTGTCCCAAGTTATGCTATATGACCGTAATTAGACTGTCCTTTTTCTCTTTACCTCTCTCTGCCCGCTCAGGACGATAGCGATGATGGACGATACATTTAGCAGGATCAAAGACGCTGTTGGCACCGTGTCATTACGCCGACTCCAGCTCCTCAGGGCCCCCGGCACTCTTGCATACCTTCCCGGGCCGGGCCAAGCCGGGGAGGCGCTCCAGTGGCGCTCGCTGGATCTGGTGGGTGTGCGCTCTTAACTGTATTTAAGCGCCAGCTGCCTCTGATCAAGAGTTTTTCTGAACATCCACTGACAGCATGGCGGCTGACAAGAAGGCACCTCTGGGCTCCATCGAGAATCCGATCAAGTTCCGGGACCAAGACTTTAATACTCTGCTGCAGGAGTCCCTGAAGTCTGGTGTGCTGTTCTCTGATCCAGCCTTTCTAGCTGAGCAGAAGTCCATCGGGATGCCAGAAGATCCGGACCCCAAAAAGGCCGTGCAATGGAAGAGACCCAAGGTGCGACTGTTTGACCATTGTCCTGTCGTAGCTACTGTCAAGTGCCAGTTGTTGTCCAGATGTTTTAGGGTGTTGTTGTTATCTGTTGGGATGGGGCTTTACTCAATTTAGTCGATAATTAAGTTATAAAATTGTTTATGCTAATTGTATTTTATTTTAAATGTGTTTTTAAAAGAAAGCAGTCATTTTTTGGGGCTACTTTTAAAAAGCTGCCTGAACAATAAGAAAATGCCAAATGTTCCCCAAGTATTTTTTTTAATTTTTTTTTTTTGCATTGGTTTTTCTCATGAACTCTGTCAGCAGTGTTGCTGGGTGTCAGCTGTCTGTGATTTAACAAAGTGTGGCTCAGGTCTGAGGACCTGCAGCACTTTCCTAAAGGGAGAAAGAAAGTAACTGAAGAAATCACGCAAATAACACTGACCATTACTATGCCAGGCTATGCAAGGTGGACAGATGTTATAAAGTGTCTTAATTTAAAAATTATTTGTGAATAGTGATCTTTTCTCTGCTGTATCAAACCTTCCAAGTAAACTCTCACAGATGTGTGTTCTAATCATTAATTTGAGGGACTTTGTCCTTAAAATCTTTTAAATACCTCTTTCAATATGAATCCTGAATATTATTATGATAGCCACAAAACATGAGCTACAAATAAAGCAAATATTGTAGATGGTATGGAAATCGTGGAGATGAGGTGAAGAAGTTAGAGGAGACCGTTCTGGGTGACAACGCAGCTTATTGGCAGCAGCTGGATGGAGGAGAGAGGCCACAACGGGTGGTCGCTACTAAACCTCTCCGTCTATACTCTCAAAAGGGCTCAACTACAAGAAAAATATTGGTTCTTATAAAGATAAGAATGTGTCCTTGGCTGAATACTGTCAGATAGAGAGTCAGACATGTTGTGTCCAATGTGACCACAGTCAATTTTTATCATGGACGGTTAGTTCCTGAGGTCAGGGTATCATTTATTGAACCTTTACCCCATTCAGGGAATCAGAGGAGTCTCATAGTATGTCGGGCCTAAACAATAGAGTTTCCTTGACAGTAGATTCTGTAAAACGTCAGAAAAAATATCAAATAGACATATTTTTTCCCCAGATACCATGCTAACATATTTAAATGTCTTCTTTTGTCAGAACAACAGTCCAAAAACCCCAAATATCAATCTACTATTACCAGAGAAAAAAAACACAATCCTTATATTGGAGGAGCTAAAACCATTGATTTTTGCTTCAAATTGACTTAATTGATTATTAACATTTATCTGAATTGTTGGAGAATTGATTTTATTTTATTTTGAATGAATCAATTAATTGTTTAATCTCTAATCATAGAAATCAATTCCCCCAAAGATAATTAGATTGCAGCATAGAACAATGATGCTGACCTTTTCTTAAAACATCCCACTCACAATGTCCAAACTCAGTAACATCAATTTTTGCTGTTATTAGAGCCTCTTGGACTCATGTTGTTTTCTCCTTGTTTCATATCTGAAGGAAATCAGTGACAACGCCGTGTTTGTGGAGGGCACGATTGGGACTACTGACATCTGTCAGGGCCAACTAGGTAAGACCATCAGAAATATATTCAAATCTGCTGCTCATCTATCATCCTCATGGACTGCGTGTTGAATCTGGGGCACGTCATGCTGAACTGTCCTAAATTGGCATTGCACAACATCATGGAAAAGTTAAATCCACATAACCAAAAGCTGACGCGCTTCTTTTTTTGAATACAGTAAAATGTGGTGACTTCATTACTTGTCTGCAGCTCACGTCCTTAGAGACCCAACTTCAAAGGATAAAGAGGAGGAACCCTCTGTGGTCCCCAAACCCAGGATCTGCTGGGGGTCCCTCTCCCCCATCCAGCCACGTCATTCTTATCCCACAGACTGTTAATCGGTGTTTTTCTGTCTGTTTCCTATTTCTGGTTTAATGACGTGACTGTTGTCTGCACAACCGCTAAATCTCTTTCCACCTCTGGGATTTCTGGATTGATCGTTTGTGTTGCCAGTTGTTTGCAAATATGTCAGTGACACACATCGATACCTCCTCCTTTTCCTCCTCCGCCTCTTTCTTCATCTTCTTCTCCGTCTTCCATGTGTGAATTTTGGGGATTTGCACAGATGATACCAGTGACTGCAACATCTGCAGAGAAACAACACAGAACAGATGTTTGTTGTTGGAGAGGAATGTGGCTTGTTAAGTGTGTGTGTGTGTGTGTGTGTGTGTGTGTGTGTGTGTGTGTGTGTGTGCGTGCGTGCGTGCGTGCGTGCGTGCGTGTGTGTGTGTGTGTGTGTGTGCGTGTGTGTGTGTGTGTGTGTGTGACAGTGAGAGTGAGAGGGCTACCTGAAAAACACTGCCAATAAAACATAAATGACACTTCACAGGAGACTAGTACCCGGACTCAAACTGAAATACTTTGATACCAATCACGAATCAATCATCATTACTGTTTCTTTTGTTTATCAGGTAACTGCTGGTTGCTAGCGGCCCTGTCCTGTCTGACAATGCACCCCTCACTCTTCGTAAAGGTAGTGCCACCCAACCAAAGCCTGGCCAAGCCTTACGCAGGGATCTTCCATTTTAGAGTAAGTACAAACTACATCTAAGCCCTCCCTTTTCTTACCAATCAAAAAAACCTCTAAATTAGAGCCTTTTTATTCCTTCAAAACACACAGTCATGCTCATATACTTTAGTGCTCATTCTCATCACTCATCTAATTTTTGCCTGCAAATGTTGCTTGATGTTTGTGATGGAAATGATGGAGCGGAGGTGGAGAAGGCAGAGGAGACCGTTTTGGGTGTCAACGCAGTGATGTTTATTGGCAGCAGCTCGTACGAGGAGAGAGGCCACAACGTGTGGCGATGACCGGTTGCTAAGCCTCTCTAACTGTACTCTCGCACGGGCTCAACTATAGGAACACATTGTGTTCTTGGTGAGACAGAGTCAGACATGATCAACATGTATCAGGAACAGTTCCTGTTCTTTATGTCAGGACTAAAGGTCAAGGTTTAAACAATGCATCGCAGCAACATTGAATATGCATTTTGTTTTGGCGGTGCAGCTCCGCCTATTAGAATATGAGGAAGTTTGACACGCACAGACCCCGAGCTCACAAATCCGGAGTCCCAGATACGTCTGTGTAATAAGTGCTTCGATTATGGATGCTGATTGATTTGACTGAAAGCACAATTCTTCCACAGCAGCTCCTCGGTGGTTTGTAAGTGTAAGTCCCTGCACAATGCATTCCTCCCTCTTGTTAAAACCCAAACAAAGTTGAGTGATGACATTGGGGGATCTCTTTAAACGGTTTAATTGTCCTACATTCACTCGTGTTCACACACATCACATCAAACCTGGGGCCAGGCATTTCAGGTGTTTTATACAAGGTAAATGAATCATTCTTGAGAAAGGCCGTGGTCATATATAATTTGATGTTAACTGTTCGTACCTGCCTGAACTACCTTGAAGCTCCAGTAGTGACGATCTCTGTTTATAGATATCAGGCCTGCACATAGAGAATGATTTATGCCCCATAATTCACACTCGCTCATTTCACGTGTGTCATAGAGGACTGTTTGTCTACATTTGATCTGATCTGACTCTATTCTTTCAGACTTCTTCGATAAGATGTCTGCTGACTAAGCTGTCATGCCACATCGCTGGTATTTAATGAAATCTGATGGATCAAACAAGTATTAACTTATCCAGGAGAAATCGCTTGCACGGCAGTCTCGCACGTAAAACACAAACATTAAGCCCTAATCTCCATCTCCTCATTAGAAGTGGTGATTCTAATCTGGAGCGTTCATCACTCGCTGGCTCTGACCTGCCAGGATCAATAAAATATCTTCTCAGACATATCAATCTTGTAAAAGCAAACAGACTAGTCGGTGATTATTTTGCCCTGAAGCTTTGGTCCTTTAGAGACCTTTAAGGAGAATGTGGCGTGACTGGACATGCAGGACAGAAACACTGGAAACTCATTTTGCCCTGTCAGGGTGATGGGAGAGCCGTCCAGACATGCAGGCAGTGACTACCCCTGGGAAACACACACACACACACACACACACCACACACATAGAGCTGCAGCTATGTAAGGCCAGTGCAGGCCTGCTCTTAGTTGCTGTTGTGTACTCAGTAAGCAGTAATTACACACCTCTAGTCGTGACTAGAACCGGTCTGAGGAGGGGTTTTAATAACGTGTTCCTTTAACTCGTCCTTTACTGACCAAAAGGTTTCATTTTGATTGATATTTCCTCGATTCAGATTTTCATTCTCGTGAAACATTAGTGTGTCATGTTGATGTTTTTGCTCTGATCCTTGAATATGACATATGATCATGTTAAATTACTTTAATTTTATTTGTATTATTATTTATTAAGGCGAGGAAAGTTTGTTTGAAGACCATGGAGTGAGTTCACTGATGTCAACCTTTACTAGAAATAAGTCATATGTTTGAGGATGAACAAGTGAGTAGACAACCAGCATCCTTAAAGAAGCAATAATTAAGGAAAAAAAAAAAGCTTGACAAAGCTTAGTTATGAACTTCGTGACATACATGTTAATTCATATCTTTATCAATCATATACTAATATTTGTTTGCACTTTAATTACCATTTAAACCTTTAGTACCAGTTAATACATTAACTGGTACTAAAGGTTTATTACTATATTTACTAATGCCCAAAGAATCTTTCTAAACTATTAAAAAAAAATCATAAATGTATAATTTAGTTAACATGAACACCCTTGATAAATGATTCTAGACACAATAGTTAAGTGCATTAATAATAAATAGTTCATCTCTAATGCTAAAAGCATCTTTATTAACTATTAACTAAGGCCTAAATTGATACCTTAGTTAACTGGAACATCCTTAATAGATGATTATCTAAGTATTAGTTGACTTTTAATTAAATGTTAGTTCACGTTTATTACAGCCTTAACTAAGGTTATGTAATCTACCCTTATCATAAAGTCTTACCAATTGAGTTGACTCGGGTTAGCGTGCGTGTGTGAGAGAGGGCAGCTGACATCGTCGGTGCTGAGACTGTTTCATCTTCAAACACGGCAGGCAGCTGTTTTCAGCAGGAAAAAAAAAACCTACCTGCTCAACAGCTAATGACAGACACACAACGTTAATGACGAGCTGAAAAACACAGTGGAACGTTTAGCAGCGAAAGAGACAGAGATTTATCTGAGGAGTTGGTGGAAACTGAACCAAAGCAGGAGAAAGGGTGAAAAATATTGGACCTACATTCATCAGGTGGCCAGAAACACAACTCAGTATGACAACTAACGTTTTCTGTGTCTACCGGGTATCGAAATAGGCAACTGTTTTCAAACAAGTTCATTGCATTAACTTTTTTAGTCTGTTAAAGATTTGGGACTATAAAGTTTCGGGTTGCACTCTGCCTTCCTCCTCGTTATCTTTCCTCCTGACTCATCACATCTATTCCTCCTGTTCTCTCACCATCTCCCTCTTCCTGTCGCCGTCTCTCTCTCCCTCCGTGCAGTTCTGGCAGTATGGTGAGTGGGTGGAGGTGGTTGTGGATGACAGGCTGCCAGTACGCGAAGGCCGTCTGCTCTTCAGCTACTCTCGCACCCGCAATGAGTTTTGGAGCGCCCTGGTGGAGAAGGCCTATGCCAAGTCAGTTGCCACTACCAGCATATGTTTGTGGGTTGTAATGTCTGAGATCACCCACTCTTTTTCTGTTTGTGAGATTGCCACAAAAATACACAGTCACCAAGAGAATCATTTCTCACCTCTCATATGTAGGTTAGTCGGATCCTACGGGAGCCTGAAGGGGGGCAACATTTCAGAGGGGATGGAGGATTTCACAGGAGGCATCGCATACTCTCTCGATGTCTCCTCTCGTACCCCTCGAGTCCTCTGGAGGTCTCTGACAGCTGCTCTGTCCCGAGGCAGCCTGCTCAGCTGCTTCATCCAGGTACATGCAGTATAATCCGCCAAATGTTCACACTGCACACGTGGAAAAATCCACTCGAGTTTCTGTCTTTGTCTTCACAGGTCAGCAGCTACCATGAGGTCGGTAAAGTGACCGGAGACGGACTGGTAAAGGGCCACGCTTACGCAATCACTGACACGGACAAGGTCAGTGTGACACAGAGATGACACTGCATTGCTCTCATCATCAACACGTTGTGTTTTCTTCTCTTTTTCTTTAGTTACTCTGAAGTATGTACGAGTTTCTTGCAATGATCCCAAAACAGTTTCCTCATCATCTCACCTCATGTCATTTGATTTTAGTCTAATGTAATTCAATGTGATATTTAATCTCATTTTATCCTAATCTAATTGAATACATTGTTATTTAATACATTTTCATCTAAATGTAATGCGATATGTTTTCAAATAATCTCATTGAAATACAATCAAATTTTATTTTGTCTCATCTCTAATCAAATCAAACAGGGTCAAACTGAGTCAACTGGATTTGATTCAAATCTAATCTCATTTTAATCAGATGTAATCTCCTTCAAATTTAACTTTATCTCCTTTTATTTCATGCCATTTATTCTCTAAGAATCTAGTCTAAATAATTGAATTCAATCCAATCTAAATAATAGAGTCAAAATTAATAGATTTGATTATAATAATAATCTAATAATAATCTAATCCATCCAAATGATCTAAATCTAATCACATCCCATGTCATTGCATGTCACCCTGATATATAGTTTTTTTATTTTATTTTTATTCAGTATACATTAATTTAATACGTAACTACATAATTGTACATATGTAAATTCACCAAAATTAAATGTAATCTCATGTTATTTATTCTGATATTATTCCATCTCATCATACTTTAATTTAATCTGAACTAATCATTGGTAAAACTGCCTCTCTATAATAAGAAGAAGGTTTATAAGAATCAGCTCTGGAGCTTTCGATTTGATCTTGATGATATTTTATGACTTCTCACAAACTGCGACTGAAAGTTCATACTTGACCCTGGAAACAGAGTAATACTATAAAATATGACGACCAATGGGCGGTTTAGTGAACCTTAATCTAATCCCATCTGATGTCATCTCATTTTTCAGTTGAAATAAATAATGGGGATATTATTAGGAACATTTCCTTTCAAAACAAGATCTCTCTGTTTACATTTTAGGTGAAAAAAGCATCAGAAGAGATTTTGTTGCTGAGGCTGAGGAACCCCTGGGGTTTTGTCGAATATCGAGGACCGTGGAGTGACAAGTGAGTAAAATTGCTGTTTGTGCACGTCGCACAAGAGAGATTACAGACGCATGCAGATTACAGACACTACATGGCGGTTCTCTCTGTCTGTTTGTGTCTGCAGGGGTAAAGAGTGGAACGAGGTGGGCCAATCGGAGAAGGAAAGGATTGAGCTGAAATCGAGAGAAGATGGAGAGTTCTGGTACGGAGGAGATACTGAAATTTACACCAGTGAATAACCTCTCAAAACATCCTGACCTCTGATGTAAATTATGGTCTGTATCAGGATCAGTGCTGACGACTTCAGCAGCCTCTTTGACATCGTGGAGCTCTGCAATGTGAACCCTGACTCTCTTGAGGAGGGAAACACTCCTGCCGTCCCGTCTACCTGGACCATCAGTGAACACGAGGGATTGTGGGTACCAGGAAGCTCTGCGGGTGGCAGCCGCAGATACAAGAGTGTGTTCATGACATGTTATTTGCACATTCATCATTTAAGCCCTGCTGGGGCCGTTTCTTTTGTTATGCTTGCTGCTGTTCTTTTCCTCAGAATCGTTCTGGAAGAATCCTCAGTTCCAGCTGGTTCTCAGAGAGCAGGATGAGGATTCGGATTCGGATGATGAGGATGATGATGATGACGAGGAAGATGAGGGGATAACCCCAGAAGAGAAGAATAGAGAAGAGAAACAGAAGCAGAAAGCCAAACAGTGCACAGTGCTGGTGGAGATGCTGCAGAAAAACCGCAGGAAGAAGGAGAAAATCCACTTCCTCTACATCGCTTTCCACATCTACAAGGTGAGAAAGAAACTAGTTATTTGTCTCAGCACCTTTATTCTGTCTCTTAATAAACTCACATGTCTTTGTACTTCTTTTTTCCAGGTTCCTTCTGAGGTGAGTGTCTAACAATTTTCAATTATCTATCGGACATTATCTCCTCAATATCAGAACAATCCGACATTGTCAGCAGCCGTTTAAAACTGTAGGACTTTTCCATCCATTTATACTCTGTACAGCTGGAGGGCATGTGTCTGGATCACAGCTTCTTTATGAAAAATCGCCCCGTGAGTCGCTCTGGGAAATACACTGCTCAAAGGTAAAAGACTAACATGAGAAGAAATGTCTGCTTCCTTGTCTAAACGGCCAAAGTTTTGAGCTGATGTGTTTATTTGGGGACAATAGAGTAAAACTTCTCCGTTACTGTGCTGACTGCAGGCTGCTGCTAATTCACTTCCACACAAAACTAAATATTAGCCCAATAGTTCCACCAAATGCAGACCATGTTGCTGTTTACAACTCTGCAGACATTTTTGTCTCGAAATTTGCGTAAATTTTGAGTTAATTCAAGCTATCTGGTTTGTTTTATTTAAAACTCACCTATAAAGTTAGAGTTTTAGCAGAAGTGCCAAAATCCATTCAGTGGATTATTGTAATCTATAAATAATGTTGAACAGCAGCTATTTGTGCTCATGGTGCTCATGGTGGCCAACATGGATAGCATAGTCTACATATAGTAGTATATATAAGAACATGTTTTGTATATAGAACAGTGCTTGGACTGAGCACTTTTAATGCAATTGTTTAAAGTTTCATAGCTGATGGCTTGTTGGTTATGTTCAATGACTATAACTGATTAACTTTATCCCACAGGGGTGTGTGGAGGAAGCTGCATTTGGACCCGGGTAACTACATCATCGTGGCATCCACCTATCGACCCAACCAGCCCGGAGACTTCTTTGTCCGCATTTTCTCCAAGACTGGAAACACTCTGGGGTGAGACGGAGGATATTCAACTCTGATGACCCGCAAACAGCGGACTAAAATACAGAGGAGGAGACTGCTTAGAGCTTGACGATAATACCCTCAAATTAGTGCCAGAAAACAGAAAAACTGCTGTTTATATAACTTTTAGTGCGTGTGTCTCCCGTCATCGATATTTATTTAAATCGTAAACCCACAACATTTCCTGAGGGTTCCACTGCACACCTGATTCGCCTGCCACACTCGCGCTCAGCAGCGCAGTCATAGTCACCCACACTCCCCTGTACTTACACTCAGGCTGACACTGTGATCCAACATCATACTAATGTAAAATAAAACAATTTGCCTTAACAACAAGAGGCTGATAAAATGACCAAATATTTTGGCTTCTGTCTGTAACATAACAATAATCGTTATTATTTTATTGTGTTTGGAAGAAGTCAAGTATGTTTACTTTAATAAAAAATATGAGTTTTACATTATTCTTCTACTCAGTTTAATTTTCAAGGCCAATAATGTACTTTTGACTCCTAAACGACCAGTTTATGAACCTTGATATAAGGTCACCTCTAAGAATGATAAAGTTTTAATTTGTCCTGCGACAAAGTCCTGAAAAATATTCTGTATAACTGCTAAAAACGTCTCTGAGCACCTTTTGGGGCACCTTAATTTAACACATGCATAATGAATTATTTTTGTTTGAATAAATGTTTCTGATAATTGTTTCACTTTGAGTTGAGATTTGACTGCACGACCTTTAACTGTGACATTGTAACATAATGGAATATTTTCACATGCTTTTACTTAGGTAGCCTGAAGGTTTTGAACACTTCCACCTCTGTTATTTTTGGTCAGTGAAAGTGCGAGTAAGTAAACTGATTGTGAGCATCACTGACAGTCTATCCCGCTCTGTGTTCCAGGACTCAAGACTTTACCTGCTTCTCTGGTTTCCTCCAGGTGAGTTCACAGACCTCGTCAACATATTAAACCACCAGCTAATTACAGACGACCAAACAGCTGTAATATGTTTATGTGTGTTCCACGTTTCAGGTTATGGCGGCTCCTGTCTCCCCTGAGGATCGAGTGATGGTTCAGAAGACTTTTGATGAGGAGGCTGGCCCAGTAAGTTCTGCTTCACACATACACTTTCTGCTACCTCACACAATAAAAGTGTATTTTGGAGCTTTGGGTGAACAGATATCTGCTGTCGTCCCGACAGGATGACCGGCTGAATGCCAAAGAGATCGCAAAGCTGCTCAACTCAGGTTAGAAGATACACTATATCAGGGTTTTTTTTGCTACTGTTTTTAAATGCATCATGCAAAAGCAGCCGGTTCAGCAAAAGCGATCATTGACAGCAATACCTGTAATGACCACTAGGTGGGAGCAAAGTAGCAACATGCTCCCTCTTAAACTGGAACAGTGGAGCAGAGGTCAGCGGTCTAGACAGAGGCTCATAGCTGCAGTCAGTAAAAATAAAGTAAATTAAACTTGGTTTAGTAATACACGTGAGACACTTGTCCTCACTTTCACCTTGCTTCAGCTAAATCCAATTTAAACCTGTATTTTCCTTCTCTGCCTCAAACTGTGCCTTTCTTTCCTAATCACAGTTCTTGTCAAAGATTACCATCTGCCACTGGAGACGTGCAGAGAGCTCATCTTTGGAGAGGATGTATCCTTTACTCCGCTGTATATTCTTTAATGTCACTCACACTCCAGTCTCCTTGTGGTTCAGTTCAACCCATGTTTACCACTGACGGCTATATATATGTCTTGTTTACGCAGTACTACATGGTTTTTCATGAGTTAACGTTGCAACTGCTGCTGATGACCTCTGCTGGTTTCACACTTCCTCGGTGCAGATGCTTGCTGACGAAAGGATCTGAACTGTGCTTCTGGGGTTGACTCATCATGACACCCTGCTGCTCACTTTCACTCTCCTCTCTGTCGTCTGTCCTGTTGAGATGTCCTTAACTCTGCTGGCAGACTAAAGGACGCTCCACTCTGAGTCGTGAGCAAGCAGAAACCCTGCTGTCCGGTCTGCGCAATCTGCAGGTACAGCACAGTGTGTGTGTGTGTGTGTGTGTGTGTGTGTGTGTGTGTGTGTGTGTGTGTGTGTGTGTGTGTGTGTGTGTGTGTGTGTGTGTGTGTGTGTGTGTGTGTGTGTGTGTGTGTGTGTGTGAGTGTGAGTGTGAGTGAGTATGTGAGTGTGTGTAAGTGTAAGTGAGAGAGGAAGTAGGGGAGCCATGTCAGTGTTTCTGACACTGCTTTCTGCTTCAGTCCATCTTTTTTCAGTTTGATGAGGAGTCTTCTGGGACCATGAGCCCCTTTGACCTCAGCACAGCACTGCAAGCTGTTGGTATGCATATATATATAGTGTACACACACACACACACACACACACACACACACACACACACACACACACACACACACACACACACACACACACACACACACACACACACACACACACACACACACACACACACACACACACACACACACACAGGGGGTTGCTGGTGTTTGGCTTCACACCTTCATTCACCCCTCTGTTTCCCAGGTCTGCAGTGTGATAACAAGGTAGTTCAGATGCTGTCTGAGCGCTTTGCATCCGGAGAGCTTCGCATGCCCTTCCATGGCTTTGTGTCATGTGTCACCAGGCTGCGCAAGCTTTTTGGTAATTACCACACACACACACACACACACACACAACTAGCTCGACCAGCTGCAGCTGTAAAATGCTGCTTATACATGTTGAATCTATTTTAACAATCTAATAGTCACATATCAATCTGAAACTGTGCATCTGTTATATGTCAGATTATTATTGTGATCTCTCGAAATGTGTGCGGCTTCTTATCTCCGTATGCACCTTGTACTAATAGACAGTGTATTATAATATTACAATCACTGTACAGAGTATGCTCAATATAGATATGGGTTTATTTTTATTTATTTATTCTATATTCTCTATTAAGAGCGGGAGGAAACAATCTATACAGAATAGATCACAGTATGATGCATCACAATATTGTATTGATGCACAGATGTCAACTATCCATATTTTGTTGTATAAATGAATTTGTCAAGTGCATGACATGTTTTAATTAGAGTTCTGGTCAGTCTGTCTGCTTGACAATCCTATGTTGCCGCATTAAAAGATGTCATAAGGGGGATGAACAGAATGAAAACTGTATTGTATTAAATAAAACAGATGTTGAGTTAAGAAAGTTTCCTACTAGGACAAAATTTGCAGTTTAAAAAGATCACAATATTTGCAGTATACAGTGTGTTATTGTAATACTCAACATATTGAAAATAGTTTGAAATCATTTTGTGACTTAGTTATAATGATAACATTGCATCGCTCTGGTGAGTCCCACTCTTCTATTTAGCCGTTTTAGTTATTGCATCAAAGTTCAGCCTTTGATTGCATCGTTTGTTTTTTAGCTACCTTGTCTTTGTTTTTGTATTTCACGTGAAGTTGCTTCTTAAACTGTTAAACTATAGTTTAAGTAATTCTGTGGTAAATTGTCGGCTGTGACAGTTAAAGAACATTTTAATGACACTATTTTTAGTTGAATTAAACTGAATTCAGGGCTGTATTATCGCATAGTTGAATAGCAACTTCCAAGAGACCGTTATAACGTTGTCTTTCTGAAGAAGAGTGTATCTTTTTGTGTATCTAATGATATGATCATAGCGTGATAAACACTATGTTAATGTCCTGGTGACATTTCACATTTTGTTTACATATCAAGCTTTAAGCATATTAAAACTGTCACTCAATAAACTTGGGATACTTGACAGGATCTCTGTTTTGACAACACGAAACTCGATGCAGAAGTTTCTGAGCGTTAGAGCTTTGAAAAGATGTTGTGTGCAGTGATCTCCTCTCCTCCTCCCTCCTCAGCTCTGTATGAATCAGAGACCAGGCAAGAGGTGAAACACAGAGGCATCAATTCTGTGAGTTATCTGGCCAAATATGCTCCGCTGTGTGTTCGTACTGACCCGAGGAGGTTTATGGTCTCTGATCTCCTGTTGTTCCTCCACAGTGGCTGCTCCAGTTCCTGACCGTGTGAAGACACTTCACAAAGAGAGACTCCACGTGAACCCAGATGAACTACAATATAAATAACAGGCAACATACAGAAACAGCATTTTACTTTTAAACTTTACAGCATTGTTTTGTTCTTGCTTATCTCTTCTGCCGATCATTTCATTGCTATAAAATACTATCCTATTACTCCACATCAATTTCACAACTGCAGAAATGAGTGCAGAAATATCCTTAGTGCTTTCTTCTTTTCAAAGTATTAACTCTATTATCAAGTAAATTGTTTCAAATCTAAATATAATCCATGTTATCCTTCCTTAAAGTGATTGTTTTTTTTCTTAAGCTGCTCTTCAGAAATGGTTGGTACAATTATTTAAAACATAGTTTGATATTACAAAAAAATATTCGCCTTGAACAAAATGCACACATGAGCATATCCTGGGAAATATCTGTGCACATGCATGCACTCATTGACACACACACACACACACACACACTCATGAGTGAGTACTGCCTGCCCCACTGAGGGTGTGAGGGTGATGTCTCAGCTACACGCACCATCTCTATTCTTATCGCACTGACGCCACGTACAGCGTCAACATACACTCACCCCCTCCTCCACTACATTCCCTCACTCCCTCCATCCATCCCTCATTCTTCCCCCCCCCCCCCCCTCCTGTTCTCTCTAGTAACTGTCTGAGTCTCACAATTTGCATCCTCCTCCTCCCTGTTACATGCTGGCCACTCTCACTCACACAGACACACACACAAACACACACATCCGCAAGCAAGCAAATGTCCTTTCTACACATGCTATTAATAGCACCTTTACTCACACACCACTTCCTGTTCATCCTTAGGTGAGTACACACAGGTTGCCCTCGGCAACCGTCCATCTACATTGTGATAGAGAGAGGGTAGAGAGACAGGAAGGACCCATAGAGAGTCCTTCTCATGATTCCTCTGAATGACTTGCCTCATATTAACATCGAGCTGCTTCATTATCTGATTTTCCTTTCTTTAAATCATGCACTTCCTCTTATTTGTGCGTCTGTGGCCTGGAGAAGGCTTGTGATCTGAGCCATCTGTTATCCTCACAGGACTCCAACAGATGTGCTCACTTTTCCACTGTCTCCTTCTCTGTCTCCAGAAAGTGAACAACAATCTAAAGGTTGGTGACGCTGCATTTGGGCTTGGTGGTACTAAATGCAATGTTAGCTGAGACTGATGTCATTAGTTTTGCAGGTATTTGGTCACAAACCAAAGCTCAAATTAAAATGTTGACCATATGATGGTGCTCTACGTAAATTTAAAGACTCACCAAAGCTTTTGCAATTCGCCCAGACGCTAAGTACAAAGTATCATCCAAAAAAACCACCAAAGTCCCTCTGATTGATCTTCTGGGTGTACCAAATTTCAAGGTAATTAAATACAAGGGTGGATCAAAAAGCTCCCGTTGGGCACGCATGGTGCGCAGCACCATGATGTGTAGGGAGCACAGAGAGGTTATACCCTATGTGAGAAAGTACTCCTAAATTTTGGCCCTTGATGAAAATCAGCACCTGAGTTACATGTGTTTTTGTGAGCAGTGGGTGTGTAGGTGATTTTTCCCTTGAAAGCCTTTAGGAAGCCTATGGCAGTGAAGCAATGATCTTAAAGTTGTTTTGAGTTACATTACCAGTTCCAAATGGGTGGAGTCACTGTCCAAAACCAGTCGCACAACCAGCTGGGTTTTTGTTTACATTTCTGTGGGGCTGTGCACTGTAAATTCATCCCTCAGGATCAGACTATCAACACTGAGTTTTAGTTTGTGACTATCTGAGGTGTATTGAGGGAACCACCACTCCTACTCACGGGATTTGGCTCACTACAGCTTCTTTCTGGACTTTGATGGGCATTCTCTGCTCAAGTTTCAGGTGCGTAAAGAATCACAAATGCACTAGGACCACTACTCACAAAAGCAGGTACAACTGAGGTGCTGATTTATATCAAGCAATGAAACTTAAGAATACTTACTCACGAAAATGACAGCTTCTGTGTGCTCCGTGCAGGTCATGGTGCTGCAGGAGAAGTCTCTGTACTTTTTGATCCGCCCTCATAGTTGCATCATTTGAGTCAGTGGCGGTGGTGTTCAAAGAAACATCAGAAGATTTTCAATTTGATTAGGATCATCATCTGGGGACCATAAATCTTACAAAATTTCACGTCAGTTCACGCAATAGTTATTGAAATATTATATTTTGGAGAAAAGTGGTGGACTGACTGACACCCTGCTAGCAAATCAATAAACACCAATCCTCCATTCAGTCTTTAACCTTGAATCTCTGCATGACTATCCTCAACCAGTGCTGAAAATGAGATTTCACTATAAAAAAAAAATATGTATCTTTACTCATGAATACTTTAATGAATTTCCGAACACAGGACAAAAATAACTTCAATTCAAAATTGAAATGGACATAAAACAGAACAGACACAAGAAAAATACCAGAAAGAAACAAAATACACTTAAAAGTGGGATTTAGGTCACCAATAATAAATAAAAACTACATAGTTACGTAATATAAATGTATAAAAACACTGCTTATAAAAAGACAGCCAAAGTGAAAGCAGATGACAACAAATACATTTGAATTAATTACAAGTATAAAATTCAAATCAAAACATTTGCTTTAAAAAGAGTTCACACCTCAATCAATTAGTAATTGAGATCACCCGTGTGCAGACGCTGCATATATTAATACATAAATATGTAGTGGAGTAAACAGCAACAATAAAGAAATTCATTTTTAAGTTCCTTTATGTCTGTGTTTGTGAAAAAGGGTCCTTATAGCTTCCTAAAACATGCAAATTTTTTTCCAGCTTAAAGAAGAAAAGGTCTCCCATCCAGGTAACATTTTACTTTAACAGACCTCTTTAGCCTTAATAAGCACAATTTAAACAGATCAACAAGTGCTTTATCAGGCGCTATAATTAGGTGTGATTCTATTTTTAATTGTTTATTAATGTAAAGTACGACTAAACTTTTATTACTTCCCACATGAAGACATATTTTCTGTTATTACTGCAGTTTTACTTATATTATCTTATTATCTGTTTATAGAGCAGCGTTGAGTCAGAAGGTCAAAACTTGTAGTGATTATAAATCTGAAATGTTGGAGTAAAATAGAAGTGCGTCCAAAAAGCTATTATATTTTTTTCATATAATTTGATTCTGAGCAGAAACTGGAGATAAATTAAAAGGTATTATGATTGATGACTCTAATAGTCCTCGTAAATGTTGCATAAAAGCACACACTTCCTGAGAGGAGCAGCATCTCAGTCGGCCGCCTTCAGATCAAAGTAAAGAGAAACAGTTTGCAGCTGATCTACCAGGATAAAGCTGTAAACTGCGTCTCCTCCCTCATGGAGAGAGTCTGCAATTTCTCTGTTGATTCTTCTCTCTTGACAGCAGCTGTGCTCATCCTTCCACCTGCTCTCCTCCACCCCCACGCCCCCCTCCCTCCCCCAGACACACACACACCCACACAAACACACACAGGTTGTTTCACACCTGTCAGAGCATCATGTGATGATGAGATGATGCTCTGACAGGCTTGGCGTCTGTTCTTGAAGGTGCTGGTATTTCCGTGCCACAGCGGCGGGGGCTGCTACAGGAATAGTGTCGAAGTTGTAGTGTACAGTGTGGGGGTGTGATCTGGGAGGAGGGCTGGGAGGTTTGAGAACTGAGATTTTAAGCCATTGTGTAGACAGGACAGGAGGGAGACCAGGGAGGATTGCGTAAGTTGGCTCCCCGGCTGCAAATTTAGCCTGGGCTCGCTCACGCATAAATGTGATGAGCAGCACCATCTCAGTCGTCAGAGCCGCAGTATTTTAAGATGTGAGCGAGTGCTGACATGGGATGTAGGGTGTATTTATTGTGCCTGTTTATTTACAAGTCGTGAAGTGCGATGGCTGATAATATTAGATGCAAAGAGCTGCAGTATCATCTCCCCTTCACTCTGCTCTCTGTTCCTCATCCTGTTGTTGTTTCTTTTCCAAATGGCAGACTGGTATAGATGCTGGTGACCCGGTTGTTCACAGTCACTCACTGTGCCACAGAAATATAACAGTGATGTGATATTGCACTTAAACTTCCTTTTTAACTGAAGCTTCATGTTCAGAGTTGGCAAGAAAAAACTTGAGACAATTAATTAAGTTAATTTACAGATTTGCAGCCTTTCTATTTCCCACTTAGGTCCTTTGTTTTGTCTAATTGCATACATGGGTGTTGGTCTGAAGTGTGTCTTACAGTACAAACACGTCCTTTTATACACGCTGTATATTTCTATACTCTGAATACTGTGCATTTTTAACGATTAATATTGTTAAGCGCAGTGGGTTAGAGAAAAAAGGTGAATTGGTAGTAATACGTAAAGAGGAACAAATGTGAATCCTCCACACTCTGTACACATTTAATTTGTCCCTTAGTGAAGAAAATAGATTAAAAAAATAATAGAATAAGATTTTTCCTAGGAATGCCCTAGATGGGAATGCATTATATCCCCCCCAGGAGGAGCTGGAAAAGGTTGCGGAGTAGAGAAGCATCTAACTTGCCCAAGCTGCTGCCACATTGACCCGACCCTGGATAAGCAGCAGAAAATGGATGAACGGATTAATGGAATTTGGCAGGTTATTATCTAAACCAGCCTGTCAGTGCAGTACATTTCATACTAATTGCAGTGTGTTGATTCCGCATCGCATTCACACTCCAGCGTGATCTAACATTTGGCAGCAGAATTGGTGAGGCACTACTTTAAACATGTACATCAAATGCAATGTCTTTTCGATATTCAACTAACTGTCGTGCTTTTTTTCTTTGACAGTGTGTTCCTCTTTTCATCCGCTCTACAGCGAGACGATCACAGCCAGCACTCTGGACTGATCTCAGCAGACCCTTTAATCACGTCAGTTTTCTTACAGCAAACCAGGTTGAGACCTCAGCTGGCTTAAAAACACACACACACACACACACACACACACGCAATTTTTGCACCTATTTTGCAGCAATAATAGTTTATTTTGATCGGTGGATCGCTTAGGTGTGACATGATAAGTGAAAAATGTAAACAGACTGAGATGTGCATAGATGAGATAAAAAAAAAAAATAAATAAAAAATGCAGAATGCAGTTCAATAAACAATACATTTTACATGATTAAACTCGTATAATTATATGACAAAAGTTTAACTGACACACAAAAAACTTAAGACCAGTCTACATGTGTACAGAGGAGGTGAATGTGCAAACCTCAAAACCAAACTGCTGTCGTCAGTTGCTTACGCTTGCGTTACTCAAATGCCCCGCAGCGAAAACACGTTCACAGTTCTGTTCATGACTCGGATACCATGTCAGCATTGCGTGTTATGCTTGGCTTGTTTGTATAACTCATTGCAGGCAAATGAGGTTTCAAGCGTCTCATAATTATTGGCCATTTGAAAAATATGTTCAGTCATATTCTGGATATTTCCACAGACCTGAGATTTAATAATCAATGTTCTTGTGTTTGGTACAATTTTCTGTAAAAAAAAAAATAAAAAAAAGTCTGATTAAAGGAAATTTAAAGCTGCAGTGGGAAATATTACAATTCAGACTGAAATCATTTGGACCACTGCATGTCGCTGACAATATCTAATTGAAGTGCTCCTTTAAACAAACGTGTCTCCGTCAACACCTGATCCTTTTTAGTATTTAAAAAAAAAACTGGAACCAGTCCGAATCAAACAACCAATCACAGTTGGCTAACACATATCTAGCTAATCACAGTGACTCTGTACAAACAAGGGTCATCCAGTCTCGACATGTCTTGTATCTTCCCTCCCTCTCTGCAAGGCTCCGAGGTGCACACGCAGAAGTTGTGTCGAGTAAAATTTCCAATACCTCCCTTATCTCTGAGTACGACAGACATTATTATTATTATTATTATTATTATTTGCATGTTTGATGTGAGGGGCTCAGTGGGATGATGCGAGGCAGCCGAGAGAAGCAGAAGATGAAGTGGTGACCAGTGGTGTCAGTCTGTCTCTCAGTCGGGTACTTCTGCACCAACTGGGTTGTAGGTTAACTACCCAGCATCAATGGGTAGTTGTGACCCAGTGTTGTTTATATATCACTATATATTACTTTATAATGTCGGTCATGTGTTTTGTACTGTATGTACAAAGCTTTTATCTTACAAAGGACAAATGCTGTCAAATAAATCTGGAGAAGCATAAACAAACAGACAGACAGACTTAGTGCCGTGTGGTGAGCAGCAGTAGGTCACCTGTGTCCTCAGATGATTTCTCTGCTGTGGCCAGCGTGGACAACATGCCGTGACAGAAAATGGGTCGTCATGTCACAAAGGTGGTTGGTGACGGAGGGAGCCGCAGGGGTCTGGGAATCTGTAAGAGGGGAAGCGATACCAAAGGTTGCCGACAACGTCTTCATCTGGTGACAAGCAGATGCCCTCCTGGAGACTGCAGCGTAAGAGGGGTTGAGATAGTGGGAGGAAGCGTGCAGAGAAAAGGAGAGGGCTCCGGTAAAGAGGTAAAAAAGCAAAAGGAAAGGATGAGGAGCAGGAGATGTGCAGTGTGTGGGCAGGGAAGGGCATCGAGGTGAGGGGCAATGACGGGGACACATGCTGGTTTGTGTCTTCCTGACGTGAGCAGTGTACACATAGTCCTCTCTTCTGCCCCCATATCTTTTCTCTCTCCCTTCATTGGATCTCATCCTCTATCATTCCCTCTTCCTCACCCACTCACTCCCTTTATTCCTACCTCTTACTGGTCCCTGAATAAAATAGGGCAACCCTTATGTAAGGACAAGAAGTGGGGAGGGGGGGGGGACTGAGAGCAGAGGAAAAAAGGTTGAAATAAAACCCTCTCGATCGAAACAAGCAAACACAGAGAGAAAGAGTGGAAGGAAAAATGAAGGGAGAAGACAAATTCAAAGATATTTAAAACAATGGTAGCAAGGAAACACTGCTAAATAAGTAAATGTCCTCATTTCCAAATGATCTGTTCAAGAAAAATCTAAGGACCATGTCAAAATGTTAATAATAATGAATCTGTAAATTGGTGTTGCAGACAAATTATAGCAATTCACTACACTTTGTAAGCCTTTCGTAGAGCACAGGCTTTACGTGTCCTGTGGGTTATTGGATTACAAATGCTATAATCACTAGTTACGCTGCATTCTTACATACGAGACATTTGTTACATCAAATTACAGCTCTCACTAAAATTCACTTTAAATTCATGACATGTTTTTCTTTCATTTAAAATCCAGTATATGTTGGAGTAAAGAGCCAGAACAAAACTTTCATGAGAAAACTTTCACGCAAAATAGCAATCTGTCAGTCATTAAAGCTGTCATGTGCTGTTTTAGTTTTCACAGGAGACATTTTGGCGTGTAAAAGCAGAAACGCAAACGTGTAAATAATATCTAATGAATGATGGCTGAATCCCATTTAGCTGCTTTTGGTTCTAGCGTTTGGTTCTAGCGTTTGGTTCTAGCACGCAGGCTCACTGTCCCGCAGTGAAGGCTGACTGGGACACGAGCAGAACAGAGCCATCTGTAATGCTGTTAGTAACGCCTGTGCTTTTCCCACTATGATGAGTTAAGAGTGTCTGTTGTGAGAAAAAAAAAAAAAGTGGACTAATTACTTTGAAACAGGGAATGTAGGAATGTTTTGAACAAATGCTTCAAATTACAACCCCGGATTTAACGCCTTAACAGTACACCTAATGAACAAAAGTGTTTAAGTACAGTCTTGAGGCACATACTGAGTTACTTTTCACTGCTGATCTCATTCTCAGTCTCTCTCGCCCTCCTGCTCTGGTCCCTCTCTTTTTCTGGCACGTTGCCTCTCTGACTGGCAGCGAGCCTGTTGAAAGTAGGCTAGGATTGACGCGCTGCTCGGGTCTGAGTCACAGAGAGCTGTGGAATACTGAAACCCACTGATTGCATTTAACTTTAGGCATCCGACTCCCATGCAGTGCATGATACAATAGCATCCACTCTTCTTTTTGCACCTCAATGCTGACGTTTATAGCTGAACTTACAGCAACAACAAAAAAAGAAAAGAACAAAAAAGGAACGCCGATTGTTCTGACGTTATGAACAATTGCAGAGATGGTTATGTAGAGGCATTTCTAATATACACATAAAGAAATGATCTCACTCACTACGTATTATAGGAACACCAAAATTAGACTATCCATCACGCGGTTGCTCACTGAAAGGTTTCGAATGATACTAAACAATAACGACGGGCTACAGATGCATCATATAATCTTAATTTTCTGCCTTGGTACAATCACGTCTCTCTTGCACAAAGCTGTCAAGCGTCTTTTTAATTTGTGCTTCATCATCCAGTCCAAGAACCTATTTACAGCAGGTCAGCCCTGCCACAGTCACCCGTAGCCCCAAACACCGAACGAAACAAGTACATGAGGCCTGACAGCACTCTGGTGAGTAAATGAAGATGACGCGAGAACATTTTTGTTTCACACCGAGGCAATGACGCATGCACAGCAGTTGAATGTTTTACCTTCTCCACATATTACTCTAAATGCTGTGCGTGTGTGCTGTGTGGGTTTGCGTAAACACACGAGCTTGTTACTTAACTGGGGAGCCGCAGGAATTACACAATATAAACACACACACATGAACATAAACAGGTCAAAAGGAAGCTGCAACGTGGATGTGTGCTGAAGAAGGGAACCAGAAAGACTGGAAAGTCACAAGTGTTAATAGTGTAATAATAATAATAGGCTCTTTACACTCACTTATGTTGACTCGATGGGAAAAATTCCCATGGCCTCTTTTGCATGGGTTTTATGGTCCTGGGAGGGGGGAGGGGGGGGGTTATGGGGTGTCAGGGCTGGTACTTTAGTGAGTCCAAAAGCAGGCGAGCTTTTACCAGTAAACGAAAAACTGAAACAAAAGCAGTTCACCGAACAATTGTTAAGTAACACAAAACAGGCACAACCAGACTGTACTTGTCTGAGCAACATTACGAATAGTATAGAGAGCCGGGAGGAAGTGGAGGTTCACATTGAAGCAATCTGCTTGTAATTTGGCTCTAACAACAAAACAAAACAAAAAAAAGGACAACGATTTCCCACCTCCCCTCCTTATCTGTGGTACAACTAACAGCTGCAGTCTGCCCCGGGCCATACGAGAGAACAGGACAAATCTGGACAGCACGTTTTCATTTGTTGCTCATAAAATGAAGCGGAGAGCTGAAGTACTTAGTTTCCTTTCAGACTATTACTAGGCCTGTCACAATTATGTCAGCTGTCTGTAATCATTTTTGAAGAACTGTTCAAATTGTTTCTTCTCATCTGTATAAATCAGCTGGATGCAGCTAACTGAAATGTCATATTTCCATCAACATGTCTACATTATTTTCCACAATTTGGGGTTTGATTTGCTCTTTTAATGACATTATCCTTCTATGGTTAAACAGGTGAAAAATTTGTGCCAACAACCGTTTGTCTTAAGGCGCTTAACTTCTGATATTCAAGCGGCAGCATTTCTATGAGCTTGTTTTGACATTAACGTCATGGATTCGGTTGCAAAACCAGACACCACCGCATTTCTGTGAGCACTGTTTGCTTTAAACCAAATGAAAAAAGGAGAGCCAATACGTGGAGGAGGCGATTTGTCAGATTTGCAGCAAAAAGGTGGCAATTACAGAAAATTAAATGGAAAAGACAACTAAATCGTTAATCGCAATTATTTGAATGACAATTCTTCGTGACTGTGACAGCTATTACCGAAAGACTACAGCAGCTAGTATACAAGCCAGGGGAGAGCTACAGAATAATGTAAACACTTCACAACATCATGACATCGAATACAACAACAAAACCTGTGATCTCAAAAACTGCTGTATATTTCCACGTACTGCTAACACACACACACACACACACACACACACACACACACACACACACACACACACACACACACACACACACACACACACACACACACACCCCTAAAAACCAAACTTAATCTCTTCAAAGTTAGTATTCATTGCAGGCATTTTGCAGCTGTCTTTGACTTGAAATTTGATCACAATCATTCAAAATGTAATAACGTTTAAATTTTATAAACAGACAGAAGAGAAACACGCTGCTTTACAGAATTAAAAGAGGATTTCCCGAGTTCAAGAGTTTATAGTTTAATCTAAGCAGAAATATTAATAAATGTAGGGGCCACCTTTTTTTTTTATTTTATTTTTTTCAGCTAATTCAGTATACACAAGCGCTGTTTACATAGACGTGCGGGAGGGTCTTTAACTCTGCCAAGAAAGCATTACTGGATTCAGACAAGAATAAGATGTCTTATTAAACCTTTACGGAGGTTTTAAGAAAAACCCGCCTGACAGATCACGTGACAATAAGCTTCAGGGCCATTTAGCCACAAGGCTGACCCGAAAGACAAGCATGGGGGGGGGTTCATCAACAATTCCGGTCTCGGTATCTTTTGCTGAGTCGCTGAGTGAGGACGGCTCTGACCCAATACTGAACAGACCGAAGGAAAATGTTGAGTGGCTGAGAGAAAAAAAAAAAAAAAAAACTTTGGTACGAGGCCATGAGACATTTTTTGGGTTGGCTGGAGAGAGAGAGAGAGAGAGAAGACCGATTAAATTTCTCTCGGCGAGGTGGGGAAAGCCTGTGAGAGTTAGTTACGCAATGTTGTCGGGATACGGAGCCAGAAAGGGGTGTAAACAACAGCGTTCTCAAATGGGACGGGCCTGTCGTTGCCTGGCAACAAATATTTGGGGCCAGACTAGGCAAACACTGGCCCGCCTTCCTAAAGGAAATAGGGGCTGGCCTCAAGAGCGCAGTGCAACTTAGTGGCTTCCCGAAAATAAGCTAAGAGACAGGGGCAAGCAAAACAAAGCACAATCAGGGCCATTAGACGAAACTGCTTATTTTATTTTTATTTTTTTTTTATTTTTTTTTTACCTGGCCTGGCTGGAGTCTAGACCGCCACGAGCTGTAAACAAAACAGAGGTTTGAATGTCTGACTCTAAACAAAACCGGTGATTCAGGCACATGCAGTAAAAGAAACCCGTGAAATAACTTCAGCCTGCTGTAACACCGTTTCACTGCTGATGAAGATGTTAATGCGCAATACAATACCCACGAGCTTTCAAATAGGCTATAAAAGTGAAATCTGGACTGTAGTAACACTTGACAACTACTCTTTGACACGGTTTACATTTTAAAGTTCATATATGTGCGCTATGTACCAAAAACAACAACAAAAAAATCCGCAGAATGGGTTAATATACAAGAATAATGAATGCCTACCTTTCTGAGAAAACGTAAGCCGTTTTGTCTATTTATTGAACTGAAAACGCAGCGGTCGGTTTTGTTTTGTGTTTCGCTCGTTACAGCACAACAACAACAACAACAACAACAACAACATGCATACGAATTGTGTTTACGGCGCGTTCCACAGCGCGAGCGTTTACATTTCGACTCGGGCACGGGACAAATACAAGTTTAGTAAAACGCAAAAGTTTCCCCTGTTGCCGCCAGACGTGACACATGACAGTGCACAAAGTAAGAAGCGCCGGCGTCCAGAGCTGTGTCAGTAAGACATTCTTCTTTGTGCTGCTGTTCTCTGTCCACAAAGAATCCGGAAGCCATATTGTGTGCTCGCTGGTGTATGTCACCCAGAGAGAAGGTTTCCACGGAAACCGGTTGCTAAGCGGCATAACATTTTTTTTTCTGAGCGGCATAACAACAAAAAAAAAAGCCCAAATTTATACGTCCTTACGTCAGAGGCAACGGCGTATCCATGGCGACAGAACGCTACACACATGCAGCAAAACCCATGGATAGCACATGGTCACTGCCACTTGTTTTTTTTGTGTGTGTTTTTTTTTTTTAGCACAAAATATCTCCTTCCGATGTGGTACAGCGGACTGGTTTTTTTTGTTGTGTTTTTTTTTAATGTCGTGTGTGCTGTTTGGTCAACCGGAAAGTCTATTTGAACGTTTACAAGTACACAAACTGCAGCTAAAATAGAGCTAAACTATTAGTCAGAACGGTTTCGTGCCCTCGGAGTTAAATTCAACCATTATCGTTTGCTCTGGTTATTTCCACACGAATGTGGGCTGCTCGCCCGCGTTATTCACCTCGATAATTCCCCCATCATGAACAACTTACATCGACGGAGTTAGTCATCCCGGTTTGTGCAGCGCCGCGCCGGTAACGGCGGCCCGGATGGGACGCAAACGTCCTCCGTCTAATCCTCGCCTCTGACGTTGTTGCCGTGCTGACTAATAACTTGTTATCCCCCAAACTCTTTCCCTTTTTTGCTCACGCCTTTTCACACAATCGGCTGGAGCAGGAGCCCTTTTTCACAGCGGCATGCCCGTCCCGTGACATTGTCTGGCATCACAGCCCAAAACAAACAAACAAACAAACAAAACAACAACAACAAAAAACCCGTCGGCCTTGAATTTGAGATCTTTCATTCATGATTTGCCACCCGGTCTTCCCGCAAAAAAAAAAAAAAAAAAACCCTCAACCAAAGCCTACCTCCCACCCGCCACATTTCCACTGGTGTCCGCATGTAGGCCATAATAATAATAATGATGAATCACATTTTTGCTCGATGTTTTGGCAAATGACAAACGCCGATTTCCGTCACTGCTGCCCACTTGTCCATGACTGAGTTACACTGCTGTTTACCAATTCATGTTTTGTTTCTTCACTTTTTGTTGTTGTTGTTGTTGTTGTTGTTGTTGTTGCTTTGAGGGGGCGGGTGTGTGAATGCTGTTGCTGCTCTTGTGCTCTCTGCTCCGAGTCTTTCCTACACTCAAAAAAAAATAAAAAATCCATAAAAGATTAGGAGCATCGCTTGTACATTTCAAAGATTATTTCTCCAACTTTTTTCCCCCAGTAAATCCATACTTGGCATCGTAGCTGCGTTCAGGAGGTCAGGGAGTGTTCAGATGAAAAGGAGGCTTTCCTCTCATTTACAGTTTAAGCTCTGGAGCAAAGAGGACTCCCCAGGGCGTGTCCTGAGAAACTTTTCAGCAGGATTTCCCTCTCATGCTGACGGGACTCCGTCTGAGCGGAGTGTTGCGTAATCTTTTTTCTTTTTTTTAATATTTACCAGGTCATACCCGCAGCCTACTCGATCAATTAAAGCGGCTCTAGATTAACCAGGAAATATCTTCCATTATCCTAATCTACACCCGATAGGTTAACTGAAGACGTGACGCGTCAATGTACGGCTGATTTCAACTAAATTAATTCAACAAACAACCCGCACATGCTCACAGATAAAGGATATTATAGGAATAGTACGATGTGTTCTTACAGCCCATGATCCAAAATGTTCCAATCGAGACAGACGCAAATATAGTCCGAAATAAACACTTTCCGTATTTATCACTTTTAAGTTTCTTAAAATTTCCTCGCAGGAATTGTCAGACGGTGAGAAATATCTCGTGCCTCTGACAATACCAAAAAAAAAAAAAAAAAAAACCCCGTCTAATATTATCCGCGGCGAGGTGAGCTTCTGGTCCGTCTGAGTGGGAGAGGGATTCCCTCAACGTCACCAAGGATACCAAACACAACATCGTACCAAATATGGGCATGTACGTCAGCGGAACTCCGAGGCGGGTCTTCGACGCCAGAAATGCCTTGCTGTTATACTCGAGGAGGATGGATTCATTCATAAGACAAGATCTGATACTGTGGGCCGTAATACAGCTAACGTCCCCCGGCGTACCGCGGATGGGCTTTATGGATTTATAATTGCACGTTTGACGGACGGGCAAAGGGGGAGAAAAAAAAGAAGCGCTCCGAGGATTTAGAGCTGAACGGGGAGGACTTCCTCACACAGACTGAACCGGGACACTTTTCCCCCTAAACGCGGGGAACTGAAGCTTCTTCATGCAACTTTTTTGGAAAGAAACCAAGAGCAGCTCACCGGGGAATCACAAACAGATCAACAAAGGTAAGACGACGCCGACTTTATGTGGACGATATGGCTGCAGTCTTAGCGTTAACAGCGTTTAAAAAAAATTAAAAAAAATAATAAATAAAAGTAGGTCGGAAACATCTGTCCTCCGCTGCCCGTCGTAGGCTTCCCTGTTAATGTTGCTCTCACCAAACAAATTCCACCTTTTGTCAGGGAATATCCTTCTTTTAAAACCACGATCACCCTCATCACTTTTGGTTTTGCTGCGCTATGCAACATCAGCCCCGGTCTCCCTCCGGTCGCCTACCTGCCCGTTAGTCGCCTACTCTTTGTGTGTGTGTGTGTGTGTGTGTGTGTGGCCGCAGGTGACATCGCGCTTTCCCCGGTAACTGCAGGTGTCGCATTCTTTTCCGGTCCCTCCGGGGAGATGTACCAAGGGTTCCCCGGCGACCCCGACAGCGGATCCCGTGGGAGCTCGTCTCCATCCATAGAGTCCCAGTACCTTTCCTCCGTGGACTCCTTCGGGAGCCCGCCGACCACCAGTGCTCCGCAGGTAAGCCAGAGTTTAACAGTCTGTTAAGATATATAACAAAAAATAATAATGCTTGGAAGCCGATGTTAGAATAATAGCCTACTCCGTTTGAGAATAATTGGTTAAATTAAGTTAAAACAAAAAGACGGACAACGTTACTGCTGGTTATTTGCTTATTTATTTCGTCCTGAATGCAACAGGTCGGACTCGTAAGCAGAGGTGGACCTGTGCTTACATCTGTGGTTCTACAGGCACAGAACATGTGCTTTTGCTTAAAAGAAATAATAATTTTTAAAGACGTGTTGTAAAACGCATCAAGCTTGTCACTTAATTTGATCGGATCTGCATAAAAGTAGGCAAATAACATAAAGAAAAATAGCAACGTATAAAGACTACAAAACACCGAAATTTCGGGACAGTGTGTTCGTGCAGTCAGACGCAAACAGTCCGGTAGGATTCAGTACAGATTTTGTCGGAGCTCCGTTGCTTGTCGGAGCCCCGGCGGCGGCGGTGACAACGTGCCCGGTCCACAGCGCGCCGCAGAGCGGATGACAAGAGTGCTGGAACTCTCCTACGTCAGCGCCGGAGCCACGCCCCTCCCCGCCTCTGTCCTTCCACGCGCGCGCCGCTCTCCTCTCACAAGCCTCGCCGTGACGTAAATTAAAGTTCTATTTTGGAGTGCTACGTCGCGTTGCCAAGGGGAACACCGGGGGTGTGACGGGGGAGGAGGATGGAAGGAAGGAGGGAGGAGAAGCTCTTTGAGAGAAACGATTGGTCGAGGCGGCCGCTTTCAGAGCCGCCTGTCCCAATGTCTTAACACGCTTTTAAATGAATATTAATGGTAGACGATACTCCTCCTCGGGGCTAAAATAAACCAAAACAAGACCTGCGACAGATCTGAGCTTTCCGTGTGTATTTTTAGACGTATATCCTGACACTTAAAACAAACCAAAAAAAGGTGGTGACACACTGCAACAAAAGCAGATTCAAAACGAGTACATTTTCACTTGTAAGTTAACTTGTACGTTAAACAAACGTTTTTCCTCTAAAAACTCATGCTCTATATCTACTTGTTCGAGCACTTTTCATAAACTATATCAAACTTAACCTTTATCATGTTAAAATAAAGAAAATTTATAGACGACACTAGCAAATATGTACATCAATTTAAAAGTTTGGGGTATTTTACAGTTAAAAAAAAAACACTTTTCGTACTTGTAAAGTCATGACGTCTATCTAGAACTCAAAATATGACTTCATCGGGACTGATTAGAATTTCAAAACAGCATATCTGTAATAATGGATCATCGAAGGAAGGATTTCATTGCAGAAGTAAAGTTTAACCAATGGTTGGAAAGATGGTGACAATAACTTTTGATATAACATGACAAAGCACTATTTCAAGGTAATCCGTGTCTGTACTTCTGACTGTCTAAGTTTGATTACATGTCTACACGCTCTGTAAATTAATGTTTCATATCCGCTGTTCAGGAGTGTGTGTCAGCAGGCGCTGGCTTGAGCATTGTGGGCAGCGGGCCAGGGACCAGTACTGGAGGTGAGATGCCCGGTTCATTTGTGCCCACCGTCACCGCCATCACCACCAGTCAGGACCTGCAGTGGATGGTACAGCCGACCCTCATCTCCTCCCAGGCCTCTGGACAGAGTGGCTCGACTGGCACCACAGCCATGAACCAGCCGGTGTCACTGGTTGACCCGTATGACATGCCAGGCCCCAGTTATTCTTCGGGGTCTGGGTTCACTCCTACGAGTTCAGAAACTCTGGGGCCAGCACCCGGCCCCATCCGCCAGCCCAGAACCCGCAGCCGCCGTACACGAGACGAGTCTGTGAGTGAAGATGGAGATGTTGGTGTGTTAGTAAGTTTGTGTGTTTGAACGGTTTGTTTGTCGACCCCCACATATTACACATGCAGTGCAGTATATTATTTACAAGGGAGCCAGAAGAACCAATACTAGCCTACAGTGTATTCTGCTGTTACACACTTTAAGGGCGATGGGTAACAGATTTTAAAAAAGGGTACCCCCTGTCTGCTGTAGGCCCTTCTCATATACACAAACATATAGAAACAGGGAGAGGCCAGGTCAATGTTGAGGGGTGTGTGGCTGGAGGGATCAAACATACATCTTTCAACTGTGGCTTGATTTAATCTTATTTGGTGTAATTCAGGGAATTTATTTCTTAGCAAGATAAAAGATTTTTAAAAAAAATGTGAATCAAGTTTTTTCAAACTCATTGAGAAAAGGGCAAGTTTCAGCCTTAACACAACCACAGCTGGTGTAGTAACCCTGACTGTGTGTCCACTACTGCTGCTTACACAACATGGTAACATTTTCAAGAACAAAGACAAAACTTTTATCCTAATCCATGTTTTTCTTCACTTTAGCTGACACCTGAGGAGGAGGAAAAGAGGCGTGTTCGTCGAGAGAGAAACAAGCTGGCTGCTGCCAAATGCAGAAACCGCAGGAGAGAACTCACAGACAGACTGCAGTCGGTGAGCTTGGCCCCATTTTAGCTGCCAGAGTGAATGATGATCATAATTATGTACTTTGTGTTCCCTCCCATAGCATTGTGGAGTGTTTTAATAAATGTCTTCATGTGTGTATATAAAAAATAATAATAATAATTTTTTTTTTTTTTTTTTAAAAAGACGATTATGGTAATGAGGTGTTTAGCTAAGTTAATGACTATCATAGTCCTCAAGAGAAACTATTGTACCTTCAGTATTTATGGATTAATTAAGGAGCTCTCCTATAAGACACCTTGTATATCCAACTGCAGGAGAGGAAGGTATTTCTGTTGGGATGGATACATCCACCCCCACAAACACTGAAGTAGAAGTTCGGTGTAACTAACACTCCTATCCTCTCTTTCTGCTTCACATCCTCCTCCCTCCCTGATCCATTTCACCCACCTTTGGCTCCCCTTCGCCATGTTTCTTTCATTCTCTGTACCAACCCGCAGGAGACGGACATACTGGAGGAGGAAAAGGCAGAGCTGGAGGCTGAGATCTCGGAGCTGCAGAAGGAGAAAGAGCGCCTGGAGTTTGTCCTGGTGGCCCACCAGCCAAGCTGTAAGATCCAATACCAGGATCAGCCCCAGCAGGGCTCAGGGCAGCTCCCTCCGGTGCAGTCCCAGCTCCCTCCCCAGACCTTACAACCGCCTGTTTCCATTGTGGGCTTGACAGTGAAGGAAGACTCTTTCTATCTGCCTCCTGCCTACACAGCCCATCCGGCCTCCACACAGTCCCAGCCTCTGGTTCAGCAGCCACAAGTCCAGCAGCAGCCTCAGCCAGGATTAATGCAGGAGGTAGAGTTTTCTAGTTCTTTCTATGGCTCATGCGAGCCAGCACCTGGTGGGCCATGCCTTATGGCCAGCGACAGTGGGGGTGGTGGTGCTAACCTTGACGGTGCGGCCATTGGCAGCTACAACACCTCATACACATCTTCATTTGTGTTCACCTACCCAGAGGGAGCCTGCGGGGTCAGTGCCAACCAGCGGAACAGCAGTAGCGAGCAGTCATCTGACTCCCTGAACTCGCCTTCGCTGCTGGCGCTCTGACTGACCGATAGACACACACACGCACACACATATTAACACGCACTCACATTCTGCTTCCTGGAAGTAGAGGCTGACACAAGTGAGTGCACAGCACCAACCAGTCTCACAGATGGAGGGGAAAAAAAAATCAAAAAAAAAAATCAACCAATCGAGTATAAGAATGAGTTCAAGTTTACTCATTCTGAAATACATTCCAATAAATAAAGAGCCATGAAAAAATAGTTGCTCATTAGACTCAACCTTTCGCATTGAGTTTCAACAAAGAGTTAATTTCAGCAGAATACTTGCAAGTGGACATAAGAAGTAAATACAAACTCAGTAACAAAACCAAGTCCGTGTTGCCAGTCTAAGTGCTCGGAATTAAAAGACTAATTCACAATGATTTCTCTCATTCTCGTACTGGAATAGAGCCAAAAACAACATTCTTACATTACACCCCTACAAGCACAAGTGCCCCCACCTTGTTCCCTCTGTCGGTTGCTCCTTTTCCAGTGCTCTTGCTCTCATCCTTTTCCATCCTTTTCTCCCCTCTTCCTCTTGCTGAATGTATTTGTGCCAATCTGAAATAGGGACCAAGGACACTTTGTTCAGAGTCTTTCCTTGTGGGAGACAGACTGCTGACCTCTCGCTCACCTCTAACGCTTCATCTGCTCGACTACCCTCAGCTTCTTCATTTGTTGCTTGGACTTGGCAAGTTGGGGATCTGAGTATCACAGCTGCCACTAAATCTTGTGCTTTCTACTCTCGTTTTGAAAATTCCTCTGCCGACTACCTACCTGTCATCCAACCCATCTCTACCCATCTTTGTTTTCTCCTGTTCTGTCTCTATGTTTCTCCCTCCCCCTGAAGTCTTCGACCCCCGAGAGCCCGAAGACCCCCGAGAGCCCTTGGGACCTTGAGTGAAAGCCGGCCCAACTAACATGCTCTTTTGCACCCTGTCAATCAAGGGCATGGGATCCACCCAAAAAGAAGAACCTTTTTCTTGAAGTGCATTGCTCCATCGCATTTCTCTTTACAGTGAACAGCAGCTAAATACTTTTTAACATGCACATAGACACACAAAATGCAAGATGGATGCCACTGTCTTCTGCTGAGCCATTTTTCATGTCGTTCACACGATGAAGATTAGACACATTTGTCGTGAGGCTTGTTAATAGTGATTATGGATAGAGATTTAGCAGTGTGAGCAACCCAGACCAACTCTGATGGAGTCTGGATCGAGGATGACTCCCATCCTGACCATCGATTTTTGGAACCAAATGTTGAAAACAAAGATAGAGCCAAATGTTAAAAACAAAGCAAAAAAAGAACGGGAAAAATAAATAAATCCTCCTGCTCTTGCCAACTGTGTGGAAGGGTGACCTCAGTAAAAACACCTCCATACCGCAGAGCCTCATCATTCTGGGCCTACATGCGTATAGTCACACCATCGCTTTTAAGTCTCTGAACTGAAGATACAGACGTTTTGCTGCAGCGCAACAGCTCTGAATTCTGCTCAGAATCAATCAGATGTGAACCGATGCCTTTATTTAGAGGAGAGACGCTTTTTGTGATTCAGACAACCTCTAAACATTGGGCTCAGTGGTCTCTGCACCTCCCCTTGTCTCTCAGAAGAGATGAGGTGGAGGTGCATTTATTGTGAGTGCGTCCACTCCGAGGCACCTGGCCTGTTTATTTCTTTCTTTATTGAGGTTGATGTGGCGAGTGAGCACAAAGCAAGACCTGGAAACAAAAGAGGGCAACATGTGAGTCGATGTTGTGGAGTGAGCGTCCTTTCTTCGCCTGTGAATTTGTAAGATTTGTTTTCCCTGTATGTTTGAGTGAGAACTGTTATATATTTTAATGTTTATATTTGTTTGTGTGTTTCATTGTTTTGCATTGACCTCTGCTTTCTCTTGTATTGTTGCCGTTTCTTGTTTTTCTTTGTTGTTTTAATCGGGAGATTTCCTCATAACTGTTACTATTATTATTGCATTGTAACAATTGTTTCATTATTTTATTGTATTTTCATTTGGCAACTTCAGAGGCATGTTGTGCACTACAAAAAAATATAATTGTAAGTCTATATACATATACATATATACAGGTAACATGTATATATAAGTGTATGTACCATGATTGTAAAGTATGAATGTCTGCAGATCTAAATGGAATATTTTTGTCAATGAAGAACAAGATAAAATGTTAAAATGAATATTTTTCTAAAGGAACAAAAAAAAAGCTATAATAAATTTAAAGTAATGCCCTGTCCCTCCAGATGAAGCACAATGTCACTGCCTCTGTCAATGTGTATTTATGTTTTATAGACAATATAAAGCACTATCAAAGTTACATTAAATGTATGTTTATAATGATGACGTTAGAAGGTTGTGGTAACGCCTTTGTTTTGTTTTGTTTTTTTCTCTGTGAGGTCTGTTCCAAAGCTACTGACACCTTAATGCCATGAGATCCTTACTGCAAAATGAGGAAGAAAAAAAAAAAACAGTGCTTAAATGTCAATACACATATTAAAAGTGTAAGTGTTCATATGACCACAAAATGACTAACCTGTTTCTTTTTAAGGACAAAGTATTACTCGTATGCAGTATAAACATATCACTCAGTAACATTTATACCGCAAAAAAAAAATGGATCGTTTGATTGACATTATCATGTTAAGGTTATTCTATTCTTGTACTCAATAAAACATGTTGTCTAACTGAGATTTTTTTAAAATCTTGCGATTGTATAAGAAGTTTTATTTTGAATAAAATAAACTTGTTTATTCAAAACAACAGCCAGATTAATGGTATAAATGTTTGATCCAATGTGGTTCTTGGTGGTCAGAAAGTGGGCAGACCTCATTTAAAAAAAATGTTGAATAAGGACTGTGTTTGTACAGATGTTGGAGATGCCTTTTGATTTCTCTCCAAATGCAAATGTGATGAGACTATGTTCTGGTGTCAGAATAAGTATAAAACATATTCAATAGTTCTCATTTATTTAGATTTTTGTGGTGCTACTTATATTAGACTATAACGATGAGGCAGTTTTACATTGAATGGTGGAACGTTACAATTTGCCAATGCTAAGGCTGCAGAAAAATGAAAACATTGATTGTCTCATCAGGATGTTTTATTTTGAATGACAGCCAATAACAGTACACAGTTGAAACTCTGAGAGCTCAGTCACTCTGTGACAACCATTGTTATATATCAACTGCTTGCTCTATTTTTAAGTATGATCAACAGATCTCAGAGGGCCCTTGTACTGTACCTGCACTCTACACCTGTGCCCCTGATCACCACACAACATATTAGACTCAATCTGTCATCTAATTTCTTTGCTTTGGATTTAATTGAAACTTTCTGAATTTGCTTTATATTTTTGTAAGGTTGCAATCACAGATGGGTTGCTCATGATTTGGGAAAGGAGAAACATTCAGCCACCAGTTATAGACAAAGAACCTGCCCGCACCTACCTGTGTTGTGCGGTGGCTATGATAGCGTTAACTGAACAAGAGCTTTTACTATTTTTCTATGATGAGGTGAATGTTGTTATGTGTTTCTATTTTTCCACTATTCCCATATGCACTCTGATTTCATATCATCCCTGTGTATGAAATGCAATACTTATTATCCTCTTGGATGAACATAATGTAGCAAATCAAGCAGTGATCAAACTGACTGCTACTATATGTCAAGTGTGATGATGTATTGCTTTAATTCTCCACATCCGTAACAGTGTTGAAAGTTGTCCTTGATATCTAAAATAACATTTAGTTTTGAGGAAAACGTGATGAGGAAATTTATCTAAATAATATTTATAGCCTTTATTGGTGATGCATTGAGACTAGAAAAGCTCCTCCCTTTCAGAAAGCTGTTGCTTTTGTTTCAATCCATTCCTTTAATCAACGTTTCATCATTTTCATTTTAGCCATTTACTTTTTTGTTTCTTTTTCTGTGAGCAAACACTACAATTTTGTCACATTTGAAATACATGAGATAAATGACAGATAGTTTCCATGATTTGGTATATTTTTAGGTTTCACAAGTGAAAGGAACAAAGAAACTTGAATTAAGGTTGTCGCTGAGGGCTCATGGATAAATACATAACTTGCTGATGAAGGTGCTCTGAAATCAAATTGTCTTCTTTTGAGTGTATATAATTCAACAGAGCCTATTTGTTTTCTGTACATCGCTGTAAAGTACTGTTTACTTATTTTTATAACTTCATTTTCATTTGTTTCTACTTTTGAGGTGTATGACTTCTCGATGATCCTCTGACCCCTTTTTCTATCTTGAAACGTTTCTGATGAAGTGTTTTTCTCAGTTTCTAGACTGCAAAAGCTGGGTGAGCTGTCTCCTTTAATGACGGTTTGTGAAGAATTACATAAATAAAATGACATATTATAAGGTACACGTCCTTTGATTGTAAATGCTTTCCTTTCATTGAGTTCTTTGACCTTAAAGTTCTTTGATACTTAAAAAAAAAAAAATCAATTTCCATCTTTGTTGCTTGAGTTGAGGCTGCAGGCGGTCAGCACAGACCTGAAAAGTGATAATGTTTTTGTATATAAAAATACACATTGAACTGCAGTTATTTTCAGCATCTTTTAATCTAATGACTATTTTAATGCAAAAAAAGAAAAAAAGAAAATGACTCTCACAATTCTTGGGAGATCAAAATCGCGTTCCAGATTACCAATTCAACAAAGACAGAAAATCCTCACGTTTAACTAGCTGGAACCAGATACCTTTTTTGTTTGAAAATCCGTTAAAGCTGTTAATACATTTTCATCCAGATACTATCTGTGTTTTTAATCTCTCATAATTTACTGTACTAACAGATGTTTTATGTTGTTTATCAGGGGTCTCCAACCTTTTTTCGAGAACGACTTTGACAAAGTGTCCGAGAGCTACTTATGTTTAGTAACACTTATCAACATATCTGAGTTTCACGCACACCAGCAGAATTTTATGTGAACAATGACACTTAATACACACATTTTGTATCACAACAGCTGAAATTCAACAGCATGTGCATGTTTCTTTTTTTCTGCATTTCATTACGTTTTCAATTGGGGGGGGGGGGGTATTATCTGTATATACACTTCCACAGATGTTCCCAAAATGACTACTGCAGTGCACGCAACTAGTGTGTGGCCAAACTGGTTGGAAAAGGGTCAAATAAAATATAAGATTTAATATAAGTGTTGCGATTCAGCCAAAAAGAATGTACTGATGTTGTTTACGTAATTTATAAGCACCCATTTTTTCCACCTTGGTGTGAGTCTCTGCTGCATTTCTGTCCTCTGATCTGTGTGTTTCAACCACTGCTGCACTGACTCTGCAGAACAGACTCAGGTGGAGGAGATTGCATTGCTCGTGTCATTCTCTCGGACAGGTTAAAAAATAGATAGATTCAAAATGCTGAAATGGAAAGAAGCCTACCTCTCTGAAGCTGTTACGGGTTTGACTATGATTTTGTGGCGCCAAATTTTGTCATGTTAATGTTTCAATTACGAATATTGCCAAATAAAACAACTATAATGTTGCCATTGAATTCCCTCTTCAGTTGAAAGTAAATGCTGTACAAATCATATACAAGAGGAGGATGTCATTCTTCATTTCATCTGTAAAAATGTTGTTTTTCAAAGCTTTTTGTTTTGTTTAATAATTATAGGTAAAGTCCATATTCTGTGATTATATGTAAGGTGTTGTGGGAGAATGCTTTATAATGTTGGTGTCAAAGGGCTGAGGTTCAAACCGAGCAGGTTTGTTTCTTACCAGACAGGACTTTGGGAAGGCTTATTTTCTTCACAGCTTCTCTTATGAACTCTAGTTGTATGAAGGTATTTCTGTCTTTATAATGCAAAAAAAACCAAAAAAAAACAGTTTTGAAAGCAAATTTCTCACACTGCCATTAAAATTCAAGTTTGTAAGTAAAAATATATAAACTGAGAATTAAATTATTTGCATTGCAAACAAATTTGCTCTCAGTTTTGTTAGTTTCGGTCACAGAATTAAGAATTTTGCTTATGAAACGAGAATTTTTTTTTTGGCTGCAAATTTGAAAACCTTTGCTCTCAAGTCAAAAAAGAGAGTTGAGTTGGATGTAGTAGGCGGGGCATACGATGGAGACAGAGTTTCTATTGGCGGATTGACTCAGACCCCCACAGCACGGCTGCAAGACAACACAACTCGCTGCTTCCGACAGCAGAGGGCTGTGTTACTGATCTGCTAACGTTATATCACTCTTTTCCAGTGAAATGCTTTAAAACGTGACAGCACAGCTTTCACTTTGGTTATATTCCACGTTGTTGTTAAAGTTAACAAGATTACAACTGCAGTTTTCCACAAGTGGTGCTGATCCTTTCAGCGACTGGTACCGCTCGTGTTCCACCCGCACAAACGTTTCCAAACCGCGGTTAACTATACCGACGGGCTGCGTCTTCTTCATCCAGCGGAATAGGAAACCACATGCACCGGCGGAAATACGAGCAGCATCCCGCTGTGTGTCCGCTGAAGGGATCGACATGCTGATGGCAGCATGAAATACTGTATAACCAAAGTGAAAGCTGTGCTGCCGCAGTTAAAAGCGTCTCAATAGAAACACACGAACATACATACCTCCATGTAGTTAAACACAGTCCTCTTAACAAAAAACTAACAAAACTGTGACAGCAAATTTGTTTGCAATGCAACTATTTTATTCTCAGTTTATATATATATATATATACATATATATATATTTTGTTGTTATATATATATATGTTGTTTTTTTGTTGTTTTTTTACAAACTTGATTTTTGATTGCAGTGCAAGGAATTTGCTATTAAAACTTTTTTTTAAATTATTTTTGCTTGCTTAATAAAGACACAAAAATACCTTCATATAGTTGGGCCTCATCTAGCAGCTTGATACGAACAACTCAAGTTGTACTTTACATGCATATCTGCCCAAACCAAATAGGATGTTGCTGCAAAGAAGCTATAAATTTTAAAAAAAAAACACAAAAAAAACATGGATGGTTCACACACAGCTTCAATCCTGACAGCACAAATGATCGATACATACACCATCATTTCCAGATGGACAGCCCGGGGTAATGTCACCAATTTTAGGATCTGTCATAAATGTAAAATATGATCATGTGGAATATATTCCCTTTGAGCGTTCATCAAATATCGTGCATTAGCATGCCTCGTTGTGACCCAAAATCGTATCCGTTTATTCTTTAGTCCAAGGGAAATGTTTGTGTACAATTTGAAGAGATATAGAATAAATGAAGGATTAAATGAGTCTCTTTTACAAAAAGGCTATTCATCAATGTTGAACTATGGGTCATGTGAAAGGGTCTTTTGTGATGAACTCGTGAATATTTCTAAGCGTCCAACTGCTCCACAGATATTTTAGGTCAATGTTTTGGTTTCACTTTGCTGTTTTTTTTTATTCAGTCACATCTTCTAGTAAGCAGCTAGTTAACTTTAGAAAAAAGCTCACAACATTTAGCGGAAAGGGGAGCATTTTTACCAGCTCACGAGCCAGATCATTTCCCCAAGGAACAGCTGTAGACTAAATGCACCGTCAAGTTGAGAGTGAATACTGGACTTGTTGTTGCTGGATGTTTAACAGCTGTTGTTTGATAACAAGTAAATGGCTGTATTCATTAGCTAATGTTGATTCAAGCAGTCAACAAACTTTCAGGCTGTCTGGAACTTGACTATTGTGCGATTCTGTGCTAGGTTATGTTTACAATAATACAACATATATGGATGCCATATCATATTAATTATACATAGGTCGTATTATCAACTATTAATCCTAAGGGGTAGACGAAAGGGTGTGGTTGTGAATGAAGGTGTAGACAAAAGGGTGTGGTTGTGAATGAAGGGGTAGACAAAAGGGTGTGGTTGTGAATGAAGGTGTAGACAAAAGACTGTGTTTGTGAATGAGAGTGAAAGTACTCTGCCAAACCAAAAGGTCACAGGAAGGGGTCGGCAACCTGTGGGTTTCACATACTGTTGTTCTTGGAACAGACGGCTGTTGCGAGGACTCCAGGGTGTGAAGGAAGACAACCACCACCTCCACCAACCAACAAAGGACACATGACTTTTTGGTGTCTGGACTATAAGAAGACTGGGTGAGGGAAAGTCAGGAGATCAGACTTCCTGAACTGACACATACTCTGTTGCGGTCAGGGAAACATAGTCTGGACCCAGAGCTCTGCAAACTGGTTATTCTGCGGCTGTTAAATAAATATCTTGAAGCCTGACATATTCTCCTATTGCCTCATTAAAGAACACGCAGGACTGAGGGCTGACACATATTGGCTTTGTACTAGTAGGAGCCCAAGTCCAACACTATTTAAAATTAAACATATTTCTGAGGGCTTTTTATTTTTATTTTTTTGTAAATTAGCAGTCTGCGTCGCTCTCTGGCGGCCAGGAATGAAAATTTCACAGGACGCAGGTTTTTGGTTTTTTTTTGTGCTAGTGCCGGAAGTTGCGTCACGGACCAACGCAGTTCTTCCGGATCCCGTCGACGTCACCACGCATTTGTTGTGAACATGGCGTCCGTGACAACAGGTGAGGAGCATAAAGGCCCGGCGAGCCAACGTTAACATTTTTGCAGTAATTATAATATTTCAGATAGTTTTCTTCTAAATATGACCACAGCATCGTTTCTCGATATTGTCCTTCATTTATTCTCGCGTTTCCGTTCGTAGTGTGAGCCGTGGATGGCCTTTTAATTCACGGCTCGATCTACCGCCGAGACAATGCTAACGCAGAAAGCTAACACACACGGTACTTTCGGTGGTCTCCCGCCGCTGCCTTTATGATGTGATTTTAATATTCAGGGTTAAAACCGACTTCTGAATTGTTGGCTAGTTTAATTTGTAAAATAGGCTTAAATCGTCTTTAACTCATCACCCTACAAGAGGGTTAGCCAAAGAATCCGTGTCGGATTTGAAACTCAAAAGATTGTCCCGTTTGAATGAGAGTATTTCATTAATCCAGGATTTATGCGGCGGCGAGTGTCTTTTTTTAATTTTTTTTTTTTTTAAAAGGCGTCTCTTGAGCTGTCGTGTGATTCTTGACTCGTTCAGTGTCAAATGGGGGTTCAGCCACCGTGTGAATCTCGTCTCGGTGAGGCCGAGTTCATCAGTCAGACCACGTTGGACTGAGCCATTGTTCAGGCAGCTGTTGTGCTTCCCTTCACGCTGCTGTCCGTGGTACTCACAGCCACAAGACGTTTCGTTAAATTGGTGTTATAAATAACCTCCAGCTGGTCAGCATATGTTAGACCTCGGCATGCTCCCGTCTCCTCAGGTTTACATGCCCCACTGTGGTCGGCAGCATTACTTGAAACCATCGTTGACCACTATGAAGAGGATAATATGATTCAAATAACAGATTAATCCATTGATCATTTTGATTGTTATCGTACTCTGGTTTCAGACCTTTTTTTTTTTTTAATGTGCATTCTCCGCGTCATTATTCTGTATCATTGTGACTTAAATTCTTTGGGAAACAAATGAATCGATAAATTGATTGAAAGAAAATGGTCGCCTGTAAATAATAAGCCATTTTGAGTAATTTTGTTAAAGGAAAAAAAACAATGTTTAAATTCTCTGATTTCAGCTTCTTTAATGTACATATTTTCTTGTGCCTTCGGTCCTTCCTGATGATAAACTGATTATCGTTTGGTTGTGTTTCAGTGTCCTTCAGTGTTTTGTTGCATTAATAATAATTTTAAAAAAAACATCTTCTTTGTCTCTGAAGCCACCTCAGAGTGGATTCAGTTTTTTAAGGACGCAGGGATCCCAGCCGGTCTTGCAGTCACTTATGCGCTTTCCTTCGTGGACAACAGGTAACCATTTCACAGGCCTGATACACTTACACAACATAAACACATCCATACTGTGATCATACGCACTTTATCATTATGATTGTTTTTGCGGCTTCAGAATCCAGAAGAACATGCTGATGGATCTCAGTAAAGACATCATGATGGACCTCGGCATCACTGTCATTGGTGACATCATTGCCATTCTTAAACATGCCAAGCAGGTCTACAGGCAGGTAAGGCCAGACCTGACTTAACATTTTCATTTGAGCGGACACGTGCGACCGGCAACATAGATATGTATGAAATTTTAAAAAAAACAGCTCCATATTGTTGGATGTACTTTTCAGTATGGCTTACATGTTTTCAATTCTAGGTGTGACTGTATTACAGGGTGAGGACAATATTGGTATTAACCACTGGCTCAAAAACTATCCACAGCTGCCAACATAATGTGTTCTTAAATACTTTGACATTTATACAGTAAGAAATAAATGCCTGAGTTTCGTCTGAGTGACTCAAATACAATATTCAAAGGGTTTCTTCTGTTAATCAGCAGACATGGAAAAATTTTGAAATTGTTTGTTTTTGCAGATTAAAGGTGTATCAAATTTACTCCACTGGTCACTGACTTCACTGTAGCCCGCAGATTTCCCCCAACTCATGTTACATTGTTCTGTTGTCCCATCTTCAGGACATGTGTAAAATGGCAACAGAAGCCATCTCCTCAGGACAGACCAGTGTTCAAGCTGAGCTCAGAAGAACTGCCAACACTCGTAAGTAACAACATTTATTTTTATTCTTGTTCTAACTAAATTGAAGGGTCACAGCCACTGTTCAATTTAGAGCAGAATTATCCGAGGTCAAGACGAGCTTTATTTTGTGTTTCAGGTTTTCTTTACAAAAGAGTTGTTCCTTGGGTTTTTAGTTGTTTGTGCTTATTTCATCCAACCTCTAACACTGCTTTACTGAAATGACACAACAGTGTGATCCATTCATCAGCCCAGCCAGAAGCAATAGGAATCATCAGTTGTATCATCATGTGGTATGTCTGCATTAATTATGCAGACAAAATTGAGCTGGTTGGCCCAGTGGTAGACTGGCGACCTGTCCAGGGTGAACCCTGCCTTTGCCCAAAGTGAGCTGGGATGAGTTCCACATTTAAGTTGACATTACTTACGCTTCATAAAACACTTTTTTTTATTTATTTATTTTTTTTTTAATAGTAGAAAGGTAAGTTTGAAGAAAGCTGCAAAGTCTGTTGTATATCACATGTATAACATTTTTCAAGCATTGTGAAAAATGTGACATTCAGTAAGCCTCAGAAGACTGTAGCTGTGGAAATGATGGTCCATGAATATAACCGTGTCCTGTAAAATTTGTGATTTTTCAGTGGGTAAGGCATTGCACTATATAACATGACAGTAATTCATATGAGGCTCAAATAAAGACTGATATGAATTTAGAAGTGCTTCAAGTGGACGAAAAAGCATCAACAACTAAAACCAAAGTAATTTGACAATTTTTGTTTTCATTAACTCACCAATATAGCCTTTTAAGTTTAAAAAAAATAAAAAAAAAAAAAAAAAAAATCAATGAGTTACTGTGTGTTGGTCTGGGTGGCTTTTCATGGTAAAATACATCTCCCTGGATGGTAGCAGCTAGTTAAGGATACTGCTGCTTCCCCTTCACTTCACAAGCAGAAAACCAGTTCCAGCCAGCTAGCACTCGGTCACTATGTGCTGGGAAGCGCTGGCTCTTCTCTGCATTTGTGCATTTTGTGTGAAACAGCGCGTGACAAGAGGATCCACACAAATAGTTGGACACTCACAAAAATATTCACATTTAAAAATGACAAAAGTACAGATGACGATATACGAGTTGTAAATTACTTGCAAACTGTTAAAATTCTGCCAGAGGGCAAACGTTTTCATCTGGATTGAACAGAGCTGAGCAGTTTGATGCTCTGGCAGTCAGCAACAGTTTCCAGTATGAATTTTATTGAATTTTTCCTAAATTGAACGCAAATTAAAGGACTCGTACATTTTTAGAAGAGAACTGTCCCGGCTGTCCTCTGATCTCATCTTTGCTGCAGAACATGAAGGTTTTTAAATGAAAAATGCTAAATCCCAGCTAGTTAAGAATGTTTCTGTCTTTTTCTCAGCTGCCACTCGCATGATTGCCAATGCTTTGAGCCATGACTCCCCGCCGACCACTCCTGCCCGTCGCCCTGACAACCGCCTCTCCGTCACAGTGTCCAACGTGCAAGCAAACAAGAGTAACAAAGCAGGTAGACTCAATGAAAGTTTCTTTTGCCCCATCAGTCCTCTATTTGCTGTTCCTCTGGAGCCACACGTGCCCCCTTTTTACCTCTGTGTAATCCTCGTGTACCTACCACTTTGTTTGTCAGTTGTAAGTCAGCCAGCTGATGAGGGGAATGGTTTGCCAACAGTGAAGCGCCGGCGTGTGACAGCTGAGATGGAAGGCAAGTACATCATCAACATGCCCAAGGGCACCACGCCTCGTACACGCCGAATCCTGGCCCAGCAGGCCAAGAAAGGTAGGCCTGACCCAGTGGCCTCGCCGACAACTCGCCAAACTAATGCTGTTACTCACCACAACTAGTCAACAATAAAACCTTCATGAATTGAACTCTTAAAAACTGAAACCGCGGATGCTTTGCTGGTAAACGGAGCCTGTTTGACCTTCACCTTCTGTATTTTTTGTAATTCAGCCTCCTTAGTAATGACTGCACACTCATTCTCTCTGTCAAACCGTGCCCATTTTTCTTCCTTCGTCTCACATTGCATCATATCAGCCAATTTTTTTCCGCATCTCTTAAAAATGGCACAGACACGCATCTAACAACATATTCTCTCAGTTGAGGGAAATGTTCTTAACTAGCTGGACATACACCTGTTGACTCCTTGTGAGGTTGGACAAGGATAGAAATGGTTAAAAAAAAGTGAAAATATATGAAAGCATTGAAAGTGAAGAAAAATAAACCAACCTGGACTTTGGACAGCCGGCACAACCATCGTGCTGCTCCACAGATTCTCTTCTCCTTCTGTCTTCTTGTAGGATCACAGTGGTGTGAACTTTTTCTGTTTACTTTTTAGCTGATTATGTTTCCACAGCTAATGAGTAATCAGAACAAGAACCAAACTAATCACAGTCAGGCTGTCACATTAACATTTGTGTAAAACTTTCTGTTTATTGCACTTCTCCTGAAAAAGGTTCGACACGCACTTCAGTGTTCGCGAGACTTGGAGCCGAATCGAAGGCCGACACAACGACCAGCAACAACAAGGTGAGGCCTGTCAGTATATCTTAGTTAGCTTACTGTTTACAATAAAGATCAGACCTGAGCTTATACTGCTTGCGTTTTGGCAGCCCACCGGGGTGTTCAGTCGCCTCGACAAAGGGGATGAAAGTGAAGACAGGCCAGGAAATATGAGTGGAAACATGGCTGAAGATGACAGTGATGGAGAAGGCTCTGTCCTCCAGTATGCTGGTGTCCTCAAGAAACTGCCTCTATCCCAGAAGAAAGAGCCGGCTACTAAAGCAGCCCCAACCACCCTGCGCCGCCTCGGAGGCAAATTCAAACTACCTCCCTCTGACACTCCCACCTCCTCTTCATCTTCCTCCCCAAATGGCCTTCCCCCTGTCAAGATCAGTGTTCTTCAGAGACTGGGTAAGCTCCCCACCACACACTCAAACACTGCTGTGTCGCTAACACCCGCTGACACGCAGGACAACAGAGTGACCAGCACCAGACCCAGAGCCCAGGAGAGATTGACTGTAGTGAGCTCCAAGGTGAGCAGCAGCACCGGGGTCGCAGCAGCAGGAGGAAGAGCAGGAGGAAGAGCAGGAGGAAGAGCAGGAGGAGGAGCAGGAGGAGGAGGAGGAGGAGCAGCAGGAGCAGCAGGAGCAGCAGGAGCAGGAGACTCCTTTGGCGCCCAGATGGATGTTAAGGCTGTCAGTGTTTTTAAGAGACTGGGCAGTAAGAGAACCTAACACACTCTCCAAAACTGATTCAGACTCTTTCTTTACATTCTTTATAGAATTTGTATTGCCACCTTTTGCATTTATCTTGCTACACGCAGGACTGCAGATTATTATTAATGGGGGTGTTGTTTGTTTACCTTGGATGTATGGACAATTGAACACGGCTTTAAAGTTACTAAAAACTGATGGGGTTTTTTTTTACACTTAAGTCATGCTGCCATTGGAAAATCACCTTTGTTTAGTGTCCAAGATTTGAATTTGATGACTCGCTGTGTATTGTATTGCTCAGCCTGAAAGCTATTTATTGTGTCTCAGTCATATCTGCCATATATCATGTTTTAGAAATATGTCTTTTTTTTTTCCTCTATATTTGTGAGCTTAAAGCATGAGCATGATGTCAACCAATCTGCCATGATGGCGGTTTCAATTTAATCCCGTCACTCCACATATAAGAATGCTGCTGCTTAAACTTCCCCTTTTTGAGACTCCTCCTGAATGAATACAGTTGAGCTGTAAAGCGTGTCACTTCTCCAAGAAGAATTTTGTGATTTATTTTGTTAATATTTGCCTCAACGTTAAAATAATTCTCAAAAAAATCTGAAGTAAAATGTACAGATAGATAAAAACCAAGACAGCAGTCAGACATCGGGCTAGCAGCAACATAATAGTTAAAGCTTTCTATTGTCGTGACCGTCACCTGAAAGTTACCTTCTGCATCATTTTTTTTTAAAGTAGGAAATGTGTAAAAGTGTCAAAAAAGGCTTCTGAACTTTGACTCCAAACTTGTGAGCGAAAAAGAAAAATCCAAATGGCTACACAAAACAACCTCGTCAAACACTTGAATCTAAAAAAAGCACTGCACCTCCGCTTCTTCTGCGCTTTGTGGAGTTGAAGTTCAGTCCTCTGAACTTAAGTCAACTTTTCTATGATAGTACTGAACATTTTCTATAACCACCTACTTGAAAGTTGGATTAGTAAAATATTGGTTACTTTGAAATGCAATATATAGATTTGTTAGTCTTGATTTCACACGGCACAAAAGCTGCTCTGCTGCATATTTTTCTATGTGGACCTTCTTGCATCATGTGTCCAAGTGAAGGAACTCCCGAGATGCCATTGGGCCTCATCAGTGTCAGGGGGACCGCTGTACTGTAGCTCAAGTAGGCAGTTCACCCTGCCCAGCGTGGCTCATTCACACCCGTGTACTGTTTTGGTCCGTCAGACTTCACAGCAGAACTTTATTACACTGTAAATATTTTTGAAATGGTTAAAATCACCTAAAGAATTTGTATTGTTTTAAGAAACAAAGTAAACCAAAACACACACGAACCGTTGCAAGTTTTTTCAATGTATTGAGGAAAAAAAAAAAGTTCTGAAATTGAACAAAGTATGCTTGGAAAATTATTAAAAGAAAAAAAAAAAAAGGGTTCCAAATGTTCTTTTTGTTTTCTTTCTTTCTGCAAAGGAGAAATTACAACAACGCATGTCAGTGGCACATACAGTATCTCTTTTAAGTATCAACATGACAGCACAGTCAATATTCCTATCCCTCTGGGAACATTAAGCAGATCATTCATCAATAAACATATTAAACACCAACTCTACTCAGTGACGTTGCTGTTGACACTGTCCTCAGTGAAACAGTATGTATTTGTGGCTGCATTAATATACTCCTCAATTATACTAACATTGGCATCTCCTTAAATGATTACAGCTATTATTTGTTTTAAAGTAGGAATAAATAATATCTCCGGTGACGCCTTTGAGGCAGCAACTACCTGATTTTAAATGTGAAAAATGCAAAACGCAGCCCAGGATAGAAATACATACATTCATTCATAATGCTGCCATGTGGCTTTAAACAAAAACACGACGTCCTCGATGGCACTTGAGTAAATAGTTATTAAGAATGAGTGGATTGGACGTAAATGTGTTTATTATGTTCGGTCTTTGTTGTCTTGGCTTGAGGTTCCAAACCCAGGCATCGGTGCCCATCTGGTCTGAATGAAAGGAAAAGGTTATAGTACCATTTTTTTTTTTTAATTTCCTGTGAGATGCTGTATACATTGCTGCTTTAGAGCTTCAAGCCCCTTTGAGTGAAAGCATCTGCTTGACTGGTGACAATTCTGGTCCTGACTGGTCACAAGTAGACAGTGCTTCATTTTAGATGTCCACAAGCCAAAATGGTGGGAAACACTGATCTGGTCCCCGTTAGCAATGAAGTCGCAAAAATAAACACAAAAACTGAGAAAACCTCTATTTACCCACTATTCAAAACTTAATACAGGTAACTGGAATCAACACCCACATTTACCAAGCAGCTGCCACTGATCGCCAGTCTTGACTATGGCATATGGAGAGATTGGGGGGTGGGGGGGTATGTGTTTTATGTCAGTGTTATAGTCTAACAGCTGCTTAAGTTTTTCTGTAATTAATTATTCAGTGCTTTTCCTCAGTTTTTGACAGTTCACCCTCATACACCACGAGCAGATGTGACACTATATGTTCGCACAACTGTCATTGAAAGGATTTGCTTCAGGACTGGGTTAACCCGATGTGAGGCGTCGCTCTGCTGCTTATCGACCAGAAGAGTCCCACCACAGAGATGCAAAACAACCCATGAATCTACAGGAAATGAGGTGACAACCCTGTAAGGTCTCCGCCATTTACAGAAAGCAATCTTCCGTGCAGGGCTGATATGTCTGGCTTATGGGCTTCAGGCTAACCACACATCACATCCAAATGAGTGTAATTGACGCAGTGTCCCCTTGAGGTCGCTCTCTCCCTCCTGTGTCTCCTGCAGCCTCCTGCTGTCCGTCTCCCATCTCCTTGAAAACCTTATCAGCTGAAGTCATCAGGCACTCTGCTTTGGCCATATCGATGTTTATAGAGGGGAAATGAGTTCAAAGTTGGAGCTAGAATCAGCCCGTATCAGCCCGGTTATTTTTTATTGTGATGACTGTCCACTTCTCAACAATGGGAGTGACGTAATATATAATCTTTCACAAGGCTATTAAATAATAACGTGAGATATAAACTATAGTTTACAAGGGGTCTTGTGTCGGGGTGTAACCTTTGACTATTAGTTCAATAAATATGCAAATAAGCTGTTGGTTATTGACAGACGCAAGTAGCCTACCTATTTAATAATCCATATACTTGTTAGGAATTGAGTTAAAGTGCAACATATTGCCAAAATAATCAATCGAGTCAGGACTTTCCTGGGTTGTTGTTGTTTTGGGTTTTTTTACGGTTTTTGACATGTAAAATCTGGACTGCAGCAACGCCTCACGAGTTCTCTTCTTTCTTTCTTCTTTTTTTTTTTTTTTTTTCCCACAATGCTGCGCGGTGGGGGTTGTCGTGTGTGCGCTGTCTGTGGTGCTGAAGCTGCGCGTGCCTCGGAGGCTGCTATTATAGAAATCCACCCGAGCATCCTTCCGCGAGACGTCCACAACGAAGAGTTGTTATTTTCGACGGTTGGAAAATTGAGGGTTGTGAGATTCACGGTGTTTCTTGCCTGCAGCTGTCATCTTGTGTGTGGTTTTTTTTTGTGTGTGGTTTTTTTTTTTAACAACAAATTAGTTTCCAATCTGCTCCCGAATCACAAGCTGTAGCCACAGACGTGTCTGAAGCCGTTTTCTTGGGTGTTTTTTTTTTTTTTTTTTTTTTTTTCCCCCCGAGGCTCGTCGTCTCTCCGGTTCCAGCCGTCTTCTGCCGCCCCGTCCCCGCGTCCATTTATGCACAGCACGCTGGTCCGGTCCTCCCCAACAAAACGCACCTTCGTGTCCGAGCGTCATGGCCCGCTCCAGACGCTTCCACTGAGAGACATGGAAGCCAAACAACACCAGATAAAGAGCCTCAAAAGCTACCCGGAAACCGGCGGCCGGAGTCTGGCGGCGGCCGCCGGAGGAGACGGAGGCGGGTGTCGAGCCGGCTCGGCTGAGATGGAGATGGAGGCGAAGATCCAGAAAGCCATCGACTTCAAGGCGGAGGGTCATCGCTGCTACAAGGAGAAGAAATTTCGGGAGGCGATAGGCAAATACCACCGGGCGCTGCTGCAGCTCAAAGGGGTGCATGTTGTTGACGGGACGACGGGATCCGAGGTCAACCTGCTGAATCAAGCCGCCGCCAAGCTGACCGAGGAGCAGCGGAGAGCCGTGGAGAACACCGAGATCGAGTGCTACGACAGCCTGACAGGTGAGCGGCGCCGGCCGGTACACCTGCACAAAACACCCCGACCTCGGTGGCCTCGAAAGTGCTGCTGACACCGTTGTTCGTTCCGGTTCACCCGGTTCACACGAGCCAGTGGGCTGAAGTCATTTGTGCAGGTGCTGGTTCCTCGTGCAGGGGCAGGTGAGATATCACCGGTGCTGTAGAGACGCAGATGGTTAGTGTGTGTGTGTGTGTGTGTGTGTGTTGGACAAATTGTGCTTGTTTATTGAAGAATGTGAAGGGATCCGTGTCTTATTTAACCCAGAGAGGCCATTTGCCAGCCATTACAGAGAAATGTCACAATGTTAAATTAACACATCCTGTCGTTGCCATGCCAATCCCAGGCTCTAACAAAGCCTTTTAAGTGGTTTGGCTGCTATTTCTTTATAGCACATTCAGGCTTCATCAACGTTTCATTTGTAGATGTGGTCCTCTAACTGTGTAAGTGTGAAAAAAAAAAAAAAGACAATAAAAGAAGTAAAATCAGGGCCATAATGTTTTCACCACGCGGTCGTGTTGTAACAACATTTCAGGTCGGGTCTGAGGACACAGATGATGTAAGGCTGTGTTGACTGTGCTCCTCATTACTGCTCCATGTACTCCAGTTACTGCATTCAGTTCCTTCATGCTAGTGTTCATATGCTGTAAAGAGAACAAATATACGTGTTAAACTAATTAAATTAGAGCAGCCATTAGTGATTATTTTTTCATTGTTTATTTTCCTCAATTCACCATTTCGTCTTTAAAATGCCAGAAAAAAATGGAATAGTGTCTATCGCAAGATGACGTCTCCCGTTTTGTTTTTTCCCGTCCAAAACTTAGAGATATTCAGAAAATGGTCTTAAACGGTCACAAACTGCAAACTAAGCAAATTGTTGGCTTTGTTGCGTGGAAAATTACTTAAATAATTTAACAGTCATCAGAATAGTTGCCGGGTTATTTCCTGACAATTCATTGATCTATTCATCACTTAATAGTTTCAGATTGATATTCTAAAGTAACATTTATTTAATGACATGCACTAAACCCACAACACATTACAAAATGTCACATATTACAGTATAAAAATACATTTAATTGTTTTTGGTTGTATAATTTTGCAGAACCATCAATAACACAAAAACTAAAGATGACATTACAACAACTTATTGATGATGTCAGACCATAATATCACATTTGCATAGCTCTCTTACTTCTTTTTCCAGATCTTTTGACCATTCTTGTGAATTTCAACAGTTAAGTAGACATTAAACCACAAATTAATGTTCCCAAAGTCAAGAGGGAAACTTTATGATTAAGATCCTGAAGTAAGGTCTTTTGATGATCTTTCCCCATGTTTCACCACCCTCACAATGACATGAATGAGTTGGCTCATCAATCAATCAATTATCTAATAGCGACCGTCCTTCTCACTGGATTGCTGGGTTGTGTTTTGTGCTGTTAATTTAGTCAATAACATCGTGTATCACGGTAAAATCGAGTAAGCACAGTAATGGTCATGATACCGCCGAGCTTTGATGTGATTTAAAACTGTGGTTACGGTGAACAGCAGATCCTGATGAATGCTGACATCCAGAGGGAATTGATGATGATAGTGTTTAATGAGGCACTCCGGCGCGACAGCAGCTATATCACGTTGCCTGTAAGACACCGTAACCTCTGTGAATGTTGTGATTTTTGGCCATGAGCGTGGCATGATGGTGGCAGCGAGCGGTGGTGGTGTTGTGCTTCGTCGCGGCCCCGGTCAGCCTGCCGTGATGCACCGAAGGTCGCTTGCTCTGCGCAACATTCGGAAACCTGTCTGGAGCCTGTAGGGAGGCCACTGTGGCGTGAATGAAGGATGGGGGATGGGGGATGGGGGGAGGGTGAAAAATGGGAGGAAAAATTAGAGTATGGAAGAGGAAGGAGGAAACGGGAGAGATGGTGGAACAGAAGGCGAGAAAGGAAGTCATTTAGAGTGGAATAAGAGAAGAAAAACTGGCACAGTGAGGAAGAGCGGGGAGCAGTGGAATAGAGGGGGGAGGACGGTGGACTGTGGGCACACGACAGGGGGCATATTTACCATGGCAACCATCCCCGGGCCTTTTCCCTGTTGTTGTATTAATACTGCTCTTGCCCTCCCTCTCACTGCTGCTCCACACGCACAAAAGAAACCCTGCTTCAACCTTGGTGTGCCATCGCTGAGTTGCGCAATGGTCATTTTTGCTTCTATAAAACATTCATTTACTGTATAAAAAAAAAAGTTGTGTAAATGGACATTACACTTGCACTAAATGTAGTGTACTATATAGTAAATGAGCATTTTTGGACAGAGCCACAATAATGTGTTTTACTCTTGGAAGACAGTGATTTGATAAACATGTGTATTGGTTGATTACAGAATATCAACTCTCTCTCAGGCTTTGACATGTAATTTGAATACTTGAGTCAATCAAAAAGACCTTAATTCAACCAGGAAATCTCACTGAGATTAGGGATCTCTTCTGCAAGAGAGGCTCTGTTGGGCGGCTCCACCTGGTTACCCAGAGTTCTGCTGGGCAGACGGTGGTCACCGTGGTTATGAGTGAGGAGCTGCCACTTGATTGGTCAGCTGACATTGGCTCTGACATATGACAGAAGAGCATCAAGCAAGCAGAACCAGTCACACGTGTGAGAGTGATCGCGTGTCAGCATGTGTGTGTGTGTGTGTGTGTGTGTGTGTGTGTGTGTGTGTGTGTGCGTGTGTGTGTGTGGGTGCGCGAAGAAACGATGATGCAATATTATGGATTGAACTACCAACTGTTTATGAAATAGTTCAAATGAGCTCCAACATGAACAGTAACAAAACGATAATATTACCTATCACAGTGGTCATTTTCCACATTAAGTGTCTATCTTTTTAGTCTATAATTGTTAACTATTTTCAATATTATATAAATCATATCTCAATCACAAAATCACAAATATTTTCTGGTTTTAGCAGCTTATTTGTGGAGATTTCCTGCTTTCTTTTGTATTATGTGGCAGTAAACTGAATACGTTGAGGATTTGGACAAAGCATTCAATTTAAAAACTTAACCTGTTTATCTTTTTGGACAATGTAAATATTCATGAATTGCAGTCCCTACCACCACTACTACTGCGTCTTTTGTATTTTACTCTAAAAACATTTGAAATTAAGAACTTTTTCTTCTATTGCAGTGTTTTGTGTTGTAGTGTTGTTGTGTGATTTTTCTACTTTTACTTCTATCTTCTGTCAGTCAAAATAAGGGCCAATTCCTGCTTTCCATGCCCGCATGGTCCGTGTGACATGAATTCCCGTATCTGCCCCAGTTTAGTTAGTCTAGTTTTCTTTGCAGACCCTTCTGCTGACATCCACAGGCAAGCCAAAATATGTGACTTCACAGACTGTACGCATTGTAAGCTTCATTTAAGGAGAGGCCGTGTGAGGAGATTCCAGACCGTTAACATCATTTAATAAGTACATGGGCACACAGGTGGCGTTAAAGTCCTGGCCAAACCACTCTCCACCATCACTTTTAATGACTGTGGGTCCCTACGTCCACCATTGTGAAGCGACAACATGCATCGCATAAAGCTAGGACAACAGTGGAGTAGTCGCTGCTGGACTTTGATGTTGGAGTGACTCCAGCTGAGATAAACAAAACAAAACAAAACACGAGATGAGAAGATGTAGGCTGATTAGAGATAACAGAAAAGAGCAGAGAGAGACTGAAAGTATTTTTGACAAAGAGAAAGATTTAGAAATGAAAGAGATGTTGTTAGTTTTTAACTTCATATTGAGACGTTAATGTGAGTTAAGAAAAGTAAGTATCAGCGGCAACAGTAGCGTCACCTGATTCTGTCAAACAGAACGACATGGATGATGAATGTCCTATTTGCTGGCCTTGTTAAGGGGACCCGTGTCTGTGTGTCCCTGTAGGGCTGTCTCTAAATGGGTTATACCACCGTCTGCGTCTGTCGCAGTTCACAGTGGTGCAACACGTTTGCCAGATGCAGACTGCCTGCCAACCCTCCTCAGCCATCCATCCATCCACCCACCACAAACACCCCGTGAGGCACATACAGAAATAACAGATGCGACTGCAGTTTGTTTGCTCTTTTTCCTGATATTGATCACGAAGAAGCACTTTCAACAACAGGAATAGCAGTTTCCTAAAAGAGACAGACCTATGGCAACTAGCTGAGGGCTGTAGTAACTTTTAATTGGTTCAAATGTACAGAGAATAAAACTCTGGGATGGTGTGATGCTGTTGTGAGAGGGATCGGTCTGACTTTTCATTAACTCCTGCTCGCTCTGATCTCTGCCTGGGATCTCCTTTTGTTCCTCCTGACTGGCTCAATCTGCGAATGAGTCATAAGTCACAGCCTTAGGTGAAATGCAGAAGGAGGGAGGGAGTGAAATTGTTTGTTTCGTAACACCAGCCACCTTTTTGTTCAGCTGCTGCCACTCACAGTTGCTCTGCTTACCATGATGATGATCCAGAAAATTCCACCCACTCGTCACATTACATTTTTTTTTTTTTTTTTTTTAAAGAAATGAACATAAAAACACAAATTGTCTTTTCAACTCGAACAACAAGCAAAACAATCGATTTTTTTTAGTATTTATATGCAGAAGCCGTAACTATAAAAGATGATTTAATCTTGTTAAGACATTTGCTGACAGGTTATGGACAAGTGAGCTAACGTTTGGTGTTTGTAGAGACCTGCTGTGCTGCGATAGTTTATTTCATGTCATGCCCCCTTGACTGTTTACCCAAAAATAATCTCTTGACTCATAATTTCCTGTGTAGAGAAAAAATAAAATGTGTTTAAATATAGATACAAGCTGCGGTTAGGGTGGTATAACTTCAAAGTGACAGCCTGGTTAATTAAAACTCCTTTAAAGCTGATGTTAGTTGCAGATACATTTAAACGTTTAGTAACTGATCAGTCATTTAGCTCATTTTTGAGGTAAAATTCACCCAAATGTTCCTTTTCTATGATAGCAACCCGAATATATACCATCTTTTGTCAACATGCATTCTGGAAATTGGCAATGTGCATTTAAAAAAAAATATTTTCTGATATATCATAGACCAAATGATTTAGCATTTCATGCAGGGAAAAAAAAAAAAAAAAAAAATCAGCTGATCTATTTGCTGATGAAAATAAGACCTGAACTTACAAACTCACTATTTTGCTGGGGAGAACATGTTCATTTCAATTTAACTTTAAATTTAACTGTAAATATGCCAATTTAAAATGAAAAGAAAGAAGTGAATATATTTGTAAGGATGAAAACCTTCTGGATCTGAAGTGTCTGTCCCTGAGGATTTAAGTGATTGTCCTTCCTGTACTCTACAGGATCTAAACAATGTTCTTGTCCAGTGGAGACAAATCTTAGTTATGCTTAGCTGTGATAACGGTCCAAGACATCAATTTCATTGATGCATTTACTGAATTTTTTAGATCACTTGGTTGAAAAAGGGGATTATCACCATTTCATTTGATATGGTGAACATGTTATCAAATGGTGGACTTACACTTCCAGCAGAAATTACGCAACATTAGGATTCATCGATGGCTGGTGAGTATCGCTCTATTTTAGCTCTGTCTTTGGTCTCCACCAACTCCTGAGAGAAAAATCTGATGAGGGTGAGGAGGAAAGTAGATGGGGGGAGGGAGGGGGAGAGAAATGTACGAAAGAGCGGTCAATACGAGCAGAAAGCAGCCTTGTATAAGCACTTGGGAGTGGACTCGCTCGGTGCTTTGGAGAGAAGAAATGTGCCATCAATGTGCTGGTACTGTAGGAGGATGTAGGGGGAGAGGTGCCAGGGGTTATAACGGGGATGGGGGGAGGTTTGGTTGGTGTATTGTCCCTCCCTCTGTGCATGTACGTCTGCCATTGGAGAAATGGCCAGAGCAGTGCCGTGAGGATGTCGAGTGCCAGAGCTGCAGATGGCGTGCCGTTGCTGTCAGGGGTACGACCGGCACTCCCTCCACTGTACCATTCACCTCACACCGTACCTCTGAATTACCTCTCAGCTTACCGATAGGGATTTGGAGGATGGGGGTGGGGGGGAACTCAGAAATCTCTTTCTGAGTCAGCAGAAAGAGATGAATAGGTGCAAACGGGGAGGGAGGAAAACCAAGGGAGCACGAGAAACTGGACAGAACTCTTTAATATGATGGGATTATAAAACAGAAGAGGGAGGGGAGGGGGGGGCGGCGGTAACGGAGAGTGACAAGTGGGGAAGGAGACGAGGAAAATATTTGACCTCTATGAAGTAGTGAAGGGACTGCTTTCAGGACTGCTGACTGTTTTGTTGATACCCCACCCCCCTTCCCCATTGTACCGAGAAATCCAATTCAGACCAAACTGATTTATATTACAGGCCTGACAGGTCCAGATGACTCCTGTCACAAGAGTAAATAAGATTCAGTCATTTGTCAGGAAGAAAAGGAAGCAGGGCAGGCAGGGAGCGATGGACAGAGAGGCAGGAAAAGAACAGGAAAGAAGAGAGTCTGAAGGCAAAGTTTTTTTAATTGTAATTACTATAATTATAATTATAATTAATACATGGCACAGTTGCAGGCTTCAAGCTTACATAGAATAAAGTCAGAACAACAGAACAGAAAACAGTGTGAGCCCACGCATTGTTAAAATAGGAAGTGAAGGAGTTCAAAAGGCCACAAAACAAACAGAATCAAACCAGGAGTGAATAAAGAAGACCACAGCAGAACTTTTAATGTTTTCCATGTTCCCCATCTTAGTTTATTGTGTTACTTTATTGATAATTAGCACTAAACGTGATGCACATTGCAGATAGTTGCAGATATTTGATAAACCAAACGGGGGTTTCAGATCTGCCAGAAATACGATTACTGCACGGCACTGCCACATTGGAAAAAAGATTGAAGGAAAGAAATCTGTGTATTTGGCAGAATTACAACTATCACAATATGCAGACACCGCAGGGATTTATTATTAAACCTCTTCTTGTAACCATGTGTTTGTGTTGTATGTGATGTGTGTGTGCTTTAAAATTTTTACAATGCAGTCTTCTTTGCGATGGACTGACAGTTGTGGGAAATAATGAATAAATTGAATGTGCCCGTCAAAGTTTTTTTTTAGTCTGTAGTTAAAAGTCATGGCATCAGCTGAGAGTAAAGTGAAACACATACCCTTTACTGACACCCTCAGGGAGGGAGGGAGGGAGGGAGAGCAATAGCAAGGCAGAGATAGAGAAATGCAGAATATTCATCCTCTGTAAGCCATCAGTAATGAGAATTTGCTGAAGCTATTTGCGCATATCTAACACCCCCTGCTCCAGTGGACAGTGCGGAGTAGACCAATTCACTGTTTATATTTATCCGCAGAGCTCCGCGCTGAAAAAAAAAAAAAAAGAAGCCGCGTTGGTCTCTTGGTATCTTGAAGAAAATTGTACTTTCTTGATTGTTGTTGTTCTGAATTTGTTTGAAATGTACTTATTGTAAGTCGCTTTGGATAAAAGCGTCAGCTAAATGAAATGTAATGTAAGATCTGAGCTCTCCTTACTCAGCCTGCTCCCGCCTGACACTGAATGCTTTATTACGTGCACTGCCGGAGGTTGACATTGAAAACTTGTCCTTGTTAACCCTGTTTGTGACGGCGGTGAAATGTAAAGGTTGTGTTGAGCCTGTTTTGCTGATCCAGCACTGAGGGGGATGCTCAGTGACCTAGGTTTGCCAGATTAGATTCTAGTCAGTACTGTCACAAATTTAAGAAAAATAAAATTAAGAAGCAACATTTAGAGTTGAAGCTTGAATCTTAAAGCCACTGTAATTAATACTAACTAGAAGGACAACTTGAGAGCGCAGAACTTCGTCATAGCAAATAATCCACTCTTCTATGATGTGCAAATCTGCCACTGCAACACTGCATATCTCGGGCAATATTCACAATTATTGCATGTGTTATTACTGTACCAGTTACGTCTCTCTGTTGTGAAACGTCTGTCCCTGAGTGCTCTGGGAGGTTCTGGCCTTTGGGAATCTGTGTCAAATCCCAGCGGGTTGCCAATGGACCATTAAAAAAAAAAATCCATAAAGTCATTTAGCGACCCTGTGTGTCTTTACTGCAGCTTTCTCTCTGCGTCCCCGTCATTCAGGGTGGGCAGACAGAGTGCCGTGGGCGGTCTGGACCCAGTGCATAAGTCCAGCGCTGAATTTCTTTCCCATTATATCTCTGGTGCTCCATAACGACTGCTCGGCACTGGATGGTCCGAACTGTTTCGGCTATGTCCCGATCCATATTCTCTACTGCTGAATGATCTCCGGGTGTTTTCTAAACACGACTGGCTGCCGGCATGTGCCTGTTTCATTCTTAGATACTATGGAACCATTAATGTACTTCAGCTACTGAGTGGAAAAAGCTCCACTACCTCACAGATAAAGCCGGACTCTTTCCATGTCTGTCATCTGTCTTGTAACTACTCTAATGCACAGAGTGTGGTTCTCACAGCCATATATTATCTAAAAAAAAAAAAAAAAAAAAGAGGAAATATACAGGCAGTGGATCAATGTTATCAAATATAGGTTGGATTGGACTGGACAATATTTGACTTGAGGCTGTTTGGTCCGACTTAATAGCAGCAATGTGTTTGACAGCAGCAGAAGACAGTAGCCGAAGATCGCCTGAGCTCAAGACAAGCGTCTGCTCTATGTCCACAGATGACATCACCAATCCCATAATGGGCTGGCGACCGGCCACAACAAAATTATATCCCTGTCAGGGAGTTCAGCTACAAATATAACCTCAATAAAAGTCTCTTTTATGCTTTATTAAACGGCACTTATCTGCTATTTTGAAGGCCTGTTTTTACTCAGGATAGTAAAAATAACAGAAAATCCTGGCTCATCATGAGGCCCTTAGACACTTGAGAATAAAAATATGTATCAGCAGAAATGATCTAAATGAAATCCTAGCAGCATGATCATCAAAACACCAAGACCCACCTCTAGTATCACAGACAAGAGGAAATTGTATCGTGCAGTGGAGAACATTAAATGATTTCATCTGGGTGAAGTCATCGACAAGATAGCTTCCTCACTTGTATAAATATTTAAGTAGATGAGTATTAATCCTGAGTCAGCGACTATTTTAGGAGAGCGGAATAATGTAAGAGGTTGCAAACTGACGGAGTAAAGAGGAAGACGGGCACAGCGAGACATTTCTGATGCATGAGTTGGGGTTTGAGGACAAGGGTGTGTGGTAGAAATGTAGCGAGGAGACAAGTGAAGTCATCTCTCGAGGTGAAGGATCTCCTCTCTCTCTCTGAAACAGTGTCAGACCTCCAACATTGAACCACAAGAGGAGTGGATTTTAGAGGCTCCTCTTCTCCGTGCACTTTGCTCTCTGTGATATCAAACAGAATAATCTGATTATTTGATTTCCCTTCACTCCCAGGATCAATGTTGCATGGTGGGTAATCCATGCGAATGTGTTTGATGTAACAGCGGTTTCCCGATACAGCAGGCTGTGTCAGTGTTAGGGGGAGGGGGGGGGGTGGACCGGCAGGCCAGGAGGGGCCCGACAAATGCTCTCGAGTTAGCAATGTAAAGACAAACGAGGATTTCTAGAGGAACATTTTTACAATTGGAAAATTAGGCCATTTCACTTTTTTTAATGAGAGTTAGATAAAATGCTCATTACCGCTACATATAAGGCCAGCGGTCGGTTAACTTCGCTCAGCATAAAGACTGGAAATGGCAAGAAGCAGCAAGCCTGGCTCTGACCAACAGTAACAAATTGTTTTTTTATTTTTTATTTTTTTTAAAGATTTACACTCTGCAGCCATTTTTCAAACAGTCGACACTTCAGCAGCTCTTTTCACCAAGTGAGAGACATTGGAGAAAAATATGGTCAGAATAACGAGGAGGCTAATGTGAACATCATTTGCCTGTCGTTACAGGATGGATGACGTGGCCATGAACTCAGCATAAGCCAAGTTAACAGGCTGCTGGCTGCGACCTTACATTTAATAGACATTTATGAGAGTAATGTCAATCGTCACATCAAACTCTTGGCAAGAAAGCGAGAAATCGTAAACCCCCAAAAACGTTAGACGAGTCCTTTGAGCCAAGTCACGTAGTATACAGAGTGTATGAGTACTCAAGTGTCTTCACCTGAATGTGCTCCAAACACATGAATTCTCAACCCTTCCAACACTCGACCTCGACACAGAGTCTCAGGCGACCCAGAACTCTACATTTCTGACTCGCATAGAGGAGCCCGGAGGCCTCAGAGACACAGTCAAACATCAACCATAAGAGTTAGCAATTACGATTTTTTTTTTTTTTGACACCATATGGAGCTGCATTCATCTTCTCCGTGACACACAATCAAAGAGATCATCTGCTCCTCTTATTTTAAAATGTTATTTGATGACAAGATGAGCTACTATCGTCGCAGCGTAATAATAAATCACAGCAGTCATTATGTATATTTCCTCTGAGGAAAAGAGCCTGCTTTATATTCCTTGTCACATTTTTAATGACATTAAACAGCCACCCAACGTGCTCTTAAACTCTCATCATCTGGTGCACAGTGGGGAGAACAGCTTCTTCTAAAATTCCCCCCAAAAAAAGATAAGATGAGAGATGATCAAATCAAACTTGATCCCAAGAGGCATGTATCATTACAGCACCACAAGCAGACCAGAAAGAACAAAACACAGACAAGTCGGAAAAAAAAACACCGAACATGCAAAAATGAAAGTTAGTTACACAAACGTTTGTGCGTTACTGTATGTGCAAAACCAATACTTCAGTTTTCTGACAATCCCAAAAAGTACAAACAGTACACCCACTGTGAAATGCGGGATTCAAAATGAAAACTAAAACGGGACAGACAGAGGTGCAGGAAGAGGAAAGAAAGGGGCGGTCCACACGCTGAAAAGACATATGATACTGTGGGTGGTGGCTGGTGAAGGTGGAGTAAATGCTGTGTCACGTCAGCGCAGACGACGGACCTTTGTGATGAAGCGAGCTAGAATCTGTAGTCCTGTCCCACTCAATAACAACAAGAGGCATTTACTGACAACGCTTCGGGTGGAGCTATTGTTAGTGGGCCCGCAGAGACCGGTCTCACTGTCCGAGAGCCGTGGTGCCAGATCGGATTTTGCTCCAGAATATAACGTGTGAGGAGGCAATTCTATGATGACTGTGGAGGTTTTTTTGTGTGGGTTTTTTTTTTGTGTGTGTCTTTAAATAAATCTGTTGTGACATTTACAAACAGACAACAGTTGATGCAGTGGGAGGTGAGAGAAGGGCTTTGAGGCGATGAGGGGAACATGCGGGAAGATAACGGAGGAGCAAAGGACGTAGGTCGAAGATGGAGGCCGTCGTAGAGAATTTCCGGGGGGAAAATGAGGAGCGTGTCTCTGTCACTGTGAGAGTGTCGGTGAGAGCGATGGGGTCTCTCCGTCTGTCGTTATCATCCCGGAGAACTAATTACAAGGTGATGGACAGCAGACTAATCACCAGGGCCACCGGCGGCTATAAATTAACCGGTGCCGTGGTGTCGCGACCGGTGTGATGGAGAGGGACGTAGAGAAAGAAAAGGAAGCAGCATAGGAGACACTTTACATCGGACAGCAGAAGAAAGAAAAAAAAAAAAAAGGAAAGTGATAGACAAAGAAGCACAAAAAAAAAGGAAGCACTTTCACACTTTCTCTTGTCTGCTTCCTCCTACATTTATCACTCTCCCCTCGTCCTCTGTGCCTCTCCTACCGAAATTCGGTCATTGTCGTCCCCCCCCCCCCCCCCCCGTTTCTGGATTTAGTTTCTTTGGTGCCGTCTCTGTCTTCATCTCCCGTCTTCCCTCGCCCCCTGTCTCTCTTGTCTTTTGTGGGCTTCCTGTCTTCTTTTTTTTTTCTCTCTCTCTCTCTCTCTCTCTCTCTCTTTTATTCCTCCCAGGCTTCGGCAGTCTGTCTGCTGAATGAAAGCGCGCCGACTATGCAGACTCTTGTATTTTCAGACATGATGCTTCAGGTGCAGCAGTGGGGTTCCTGAGCATGTGTGAACCACTCCCACTCACCACATCATCATCACTCCTTCCACAGTCAAGCAGCAGAAACACACGCATACAGTCACGCGGAGACAGGCAGACACGTTTTCGCACCCTCACGCTCGACAGCTGCTTTGTTCTTGTCGGGTTTTCTCTGAGTTTACAAGTTCAGATACATTGTCAAAAGCATTTTCCCAATTTCCCGTGTCTTGTCTGGTTCTCCAGCTCCGAGAGAGAAAGATACACCGCTCGGGACTTCGTTTCGGCTCATTCTTTGCCCTTGTCCACCCCCGTGAAGTCCCTAATTAAGTCCAATCTATCTGCCTTGCCCGTGACACTCGTTTCCTTTGTTCAGTCTCGTTATTCGTCCCCTCGTATCTCACGTGCTCATGAAAATGCATTTTTTTTCTCGGGATCAAAACAACAGTGAATAAACCATGCGTGGGGTAAACTCTGTGGACGTGAAAGAGGAACTGCCTTCCATAGAGAGGTCAAAGTGCAGGGTCAGCCAAGCAGCCCTGCAGCTGGCGGGCTTTCAGTAGCTTGCTCATTGACATTTGAGGAGTGTGCACGTGATGGATTGTGTCTCTAAGAACCGCAGGTCCTAAATCTTTTTGGCTCTCAATTCATCTCGATCATTTTGTCTAAAAAAAAAATGTCAGAACATTTCAGAGCATCAGTTCTAAACCCCCAAAACATTCAGTTCACATACTTGCTACCCCTTGTCACAATTTGCATAATCAGTGACATCTCTTACATGCACAGTTCCATCCCTTTAAGAAGTCTCTCCTTCTACGATATCTGTGCATGGCAGCGGTATGTCAACAGTACTATACTTTATAAGGGTAGTTGCAGTGCGTACTGAAAGTAAAAAGAAAAAAAAAAAAACATAAGATTCAACTTCATTCACCCACCAGGTGTCCTCAGACGTTCCTCCTGATCCTGGTCACCTGACCCCCACACCCATCTCACCTTGTTTCCAATTCTCCAATTGGCACCAGTGTGTCTTGCTTGCTTGTGTTCTTGGTCTGATCGTCACCCATGTGCCAGATTGGTTCCTGCTGTTTTTCTACTCTTATCTTCCTGGTTGTTCTGGTTTTCTGCATTTAAGTTTCATTTAGCGCTTTAAAAAAAAACAAAAAAACAGCTAAAACTTTTTTTCCTGCCTTGCCATGTCTGCACCTGAAAACAACTCAAAACAATTAGAAGGGACACTGGGCCGGTTTGGTGACACGTGACCAAACAGTACATTTGTCTTTTTTTATTTGAATAAGTTCCTACGAGCCATTAAGAGTCAAACTAGCCTGTAATTTACGTGACAAAAAGCAAAGAGGAGGAGTTCCTTTGTTGCGGAAATGTCTTGTTAAATATCAACTGCACCATCAGCCACATCTCTCTTGTAATACGCGACACATACGGCCGTGTCCCTCAGAGACGAGGACACCTTGGCTCCAGTGATATCGCTCTGCTGTGTTTATCAGGTCTCTGCCCAGCCTGCTCCGACCATCCCGTCATCATCACACCCTTAATGCAGCTCACCACACTCTACATTTCCTCTGGCATGCCATCCATCCGCCTAATGGGCCAGTAGGGCGCGGCCGTCCAGTCATCACTTGTGCACGCTGCTTTTGTGTGTATTTGTACGATCACTCCAATCATCTGCTTGTGTGTTTGTGTGGTGAAGTTGTAATCGAACCCTTGCTTACACCCTCCTGTCCGTTTGAAGTCACCTGTGTGTGTGTGTGTGTGTGTGTGTGTGTGTGTGTGTGTGTGTGTGTGTGTGTGTGTGTGTGTGTGTGTGTGTGTGTGTGTGTGTGTGTGTGTGTGTGTTGCTTATGTTTGTGTGTCAGTGCCAGTGAGCTGCGTCAGCCATTAGGCCATTATGGACTGTAACCGAATCCTCTGAAAGGTCTGCTGGATGGATAGAGGGATGGATGGAGGGAGGGATGGGTGGGTGGATGGATGGATGGATGGATGGTGGGAGGATCGATGGAGGGAGGGAGGGATGGGTGGATGGAGGGAGGGAGGGAGGGAAAGAGGGATGGATGGATGGATGGATGGATGGATGGATGGATGGATGGATGGATGGATGGAGGGAAAGAGGGATGGATGGATGGATGGATGGATGGATGGATGGATGGAAAGAGGGATGGATGGATGGAGGGAAAGAGGGATGGATGGATGGATGGATGGATGGATGGATGGATGGATGGAGGGAGGGATGGATGGATGGATGGATGATGTGTGGATGGATGGATGGATGTGTGGAGGGATGGATGGATGGATGGATGGATGGAGGGAGGGAAAGAGGGATGGATGGATGGATGGATGGATGTGTGGATGGATGGGTGAATGAGGGATGGATGGATGGATGGAGGGAAGGAGGGAGGGAAGGATGGATGGATGGATGGATGGATGGATGGATGGATGGGGAAAGAGGGATGGATGGATGGATGGATGGATGGATGGATGTGTGGAGGGATGTGTGGAGGGATGGATGGATGGATGGATGGATGGATGGATGGATGGATGGATGGATGGATGGATGGATGGAGGGAAAGAGGGATGGATGGATGGATGGAGGGAAAGAGGGAGGGAAGGAGGGAGGGATGGATGGATGGATGGATGGATGGATGGATGGATGGATGTGTGTGTGGAGGGATGTGTGGAGGGATGGATGGATGGATGGAGCTCACAAACAGCTTCGACCTCACTGCTCCGCTGAATCATGCTGAAAATAAGAGGATTGTCAGGTTTGCTTTTGCTGGTGTTACTATTAAGCTGTGAGTGTTTACGTTCATCTGATGATTTTATATTGCGCATACGACAACAATCGAGCAGGAAATGTTACTTTTAAGGGCAGAAATGGAGAATATTTGAGTGCACCAGTTCATCACGTCTGAGCCCTCAGTGTTTGGAGGATTATGGAGATGATGACGCCGAAGGCCTTTCGGCAACAAATGACTTTCAGATGACATTTTGGCATTTCATCCCGAGCCTGCTCTTACATGGAGCCTGACTTTACACATCCATGTACACGCGATCATTACAGTCTTTATGTCATTTCTAAAAAACAAAATGTGCAAAGACATAAAACGGAGTACTTAAAAACAACAACAACAACAACCCGGATACACACGTGATACACGGTCACGTCGTGTTTTTCTGGGACACACGGGCTGTCGTTAGTCGTCTTTAAAGTCGTGGTCTTCTTGCTACGACGAGTCAAAATGTCGGCGGTGATGAAGGCCCGCGCCTGAGAAATGTACACATCAAGAAATCTATCGCATTACTCCATTTTCATTCTGTGGCGACCGTAAAATTGGGAAGAAGGTCAAAATGAAAATCTGGAGAAAAAAAAAAATTGGAGAGTATCTCTTGAGAAGAGTCGCAGTAATTCTGATTACGGGAATGTGCTCGGATTGACGTTATGGATAATGATGAAGAGTGTTGACAACATACCGGTTTAAAAAAAAAAAAAAAAAAAAAAAGAATGAATGAATTAGAATTTCAAAATGAAATGCAAGAGAAGGAGCTCTTCGGGCAGCGACTCGACACGTCCAGAAACATGGATTGATATTGAACTTGCTCGTCCGCCGATGTCCACAATGAATTATTTAGTGGTTTGCAGTGGAGTTGTTGACGAGCAAGGCCGCGCACACGCACACACACGCACACACACGCACACACACACACACACACGCACACACACGCACACACACACACACACACACACAGAGGTGTAGGGGGAGGTGGCAGGTAGAGGGTCACTAACTGCTTTTTAACACTCTTCCTCCTCTCCTCACCCTGTAGTCTCCCATAGGTCTCACCTCTTCTCTGCTTTAACCCCACCTCCTCCTCCCCCCTCCTCCCCTCTCTCACTCCTGACTCACCCCGCCTCCCAGCTTGACAGTCCCTGACTCATGCAAGCTCACAGAGCTGTCTGGTCGTCAAGGGCAGAGGGGAGAGGGAGGAATGGGAGGTTAAACAGGAGTCAGATCGGTGAGGGGGGAGGAGGGGAGGGCGGGGTGGGGTGGGGGGGGGGGCGGTTGCTTTCCGAGATATGACTGCGCGACAAGAAAAGAATAGAGGGGAAAATACTTTTGATGCATCATCAGATCGATTAAGATACTGGCAGGAAGGGAAGGAGTCATGGGGAGGGAAAAAAAAAAAAAAAAAAAGGGTGTGTGGAAATAAAACCTTTTTGAGTGTTTGAGCGATCAGATATCTGAGCCATCAGCGGGCGTTTTAAGAGCCCTGGTCGGACTAAAAGCTTCGTGCACGCGCGTCTTTACTAATGAAGTTACGGTGACCTCAGCTGATCCCGGCGCTGCTGAGAAGAGCGGCTGCAGCGACCCGTCGGATCGATGAAAACCAAAAACGGGTCTCGTGCTCTCCGAGCGCGCGCGGCGGCGTTGCGCTGTTTTCGGCTGCTCGTTTAAGTTCAGCGCACTTGATCTCGGCACCACGCTGTCACTTGATCTCGGCACGATCCTCGTCCGTCTCCTCCTCCCTCCTGCTGCCCTCAGTACTTACAAGCCATCCGATAAGTCCTGGGTCGAGGACTCGCCGCAAGCCTCAGTCGTCACTCGGGTCTCTTACGCTGAGAGACGTTAGTCCCGGCTATTTATAATCCGCTCGCTGCCGCGCTCAGGAAGAGCTGTGGAGGCTGAATTTCATTATGGGCCCCTATTAAAAGGTTACAGAGCGAGATGTCAAGCAAAAAAAATAGACCCTGTCTTTTGTTTTTGTTTTCGCTCATGAGATGTTTTCATCATCTAAACCGCGCGACGGATATCTGTGATGCACCTTTATTTGCATTATTTGACGTGTCAGCATTTTTAACTTTCCCGTTCCCCCCCCCCCCCTCTCTCTCGCTGCAGCGTGCCTGTTGCAGTCCGAGCTGGTAAACTACGAGAGAGTGAAGGAGTACTGTCTGAAGGTGCTGAGCCACCAGAGAGACCACTTCAAGGCCATGTACCGGGCCGGCATCGCCTTCTACCACCTGGGCGACTATGAATGCGCCCTACGTTACCTGCGGGACGCCAAGAACCGCGAACCCACAGGTAAGAATCAACGCGGATCTTCGCGTTATGGTATTTCACCATCACTTCAATTATAGTTTTTGGTGGACTTACGAAACACAAATCTGTGTGCAGGGGACTTGGATAATTAGTCATAATGCATTATTAAAGGCGCAGTGCCGACTTCCCTACCTGTGCTACGCGATGTTCTTTGCAGGGGAACTAATGGGGTTTCAGCTACACGAGGTTGATATTCTGCAATGATGAATATTTAATAAGCCAACTCATTTGGACTCCCCATGTCTTAATTAGAATACAATACATCATTTTAAACGTTTCTCCTCGTGAATTTCCTCCTCCCTGGTTTCCTCTCGGTCCTTGCTGGCACGTTGCTGCATTAATCGGTTGGAGGAAAAATGCTTGAAAGATGAACACAAACAGGACTCGCTTTTTAAGTAACTCAACACTGCTGCTAATGGCGGAAATAAACAACAGCTCCGGACGGTACCTTTTTAAATCTGTTTTCAGTGTTGTGTTTTGGTTTTTTTGTTGTTTTTTTTTTACCCAAATTGCACTACTCAGTCTAAAATGTCACATTTTAGGAGAGGAGCTGCAGAGTCGGTGACGGCGGAGGAGAAACGTGCTGTCGGGCTGTTCAGATTAGATTAGATTTGACTTTATTAATCCCGCAGTGGGGGAAATTCAGCCGCACCACCAGAGTCCTTCATCTGTTCTCTGATGAACGAGTCAACAAGCTCGGTGTGTGTGTGTGTGTGTGTGTGTGTGTGTGTGTGTGTGTGTGTGTGTGTGTGTGTGTGTGTGTGTGTGTGTGTGTGTGTACATGCAGGTAACTTCCTCTGTGTCTTCATTACATCGGACTGTGGAGCTTCATGAATTAGTAGTCTATCCCCAGTTATTAACGTTGACATTTTGCCTTGTGCATTTGCCTTTTTGCCCTAAAATGTATATATATATATATATAATTGTATTTTTTTCTCTCATGAAAGAAATTCATAAATTCCTAATATGATTGCACTGATTGAAGTAAAAAAAATTTGTTTTGTCTTTTTAATATTTCTGTCTTTCTGTCTCATATTTTCTGTCTCCATTGCAGACACCAACGTGCTGCGATACATCCAGCTGACAGAGATGAAAATGAGCAAGAGTGGACAGCGGGAACGAGAGAGCGGCAAAGAGACCCAGGGCTAGCCCTCGACCTTTTCACCCCCTCCCGCCCCCTCCCCTTGACCTTTAACCCTTTGAGCAGCCTTCTGCTGAACACCCTCCTCCCCCTCAACCCTTCCTCCTCCTCCTCCTCCTCCTCCTCCTCTTCCTCCTCTTTTGAGTCCTGACAGCAGCACAGACAGAAGAGACCCAATCGCCCGCCTGTGATGGACAAAAACGTGACACATATCAAGTGCTGTCTGCAACCTACCCTCCTCTTCCTCCCGTTCCTCGTCTTCCTGCCGTCCCTCCTCTTCCTCCTCTTCTCCCCTCCTCCCCCCCTCTCTCCCTCAGGTGCTGTGGTTCCTCTCCCTAGAAGCAGTCAGCAAGCAAACATTAGAAACAAAAAAAAAAACCCACAAAAAAAAAAACCCACAAGGAAGATGCTGTATTATACTCATACGAAACCGTCGCGGTGGTGGAATGAAAAAGGAGCTTCAAAACATACATATGAATAATGGACATTCGCGTGATTTAGTAAACGTTTTAAAAACATAACATGCGTTTAGTTTCTGCTCTCTTGCTCTCTCTTTTTTTCTCTCTGCCTTCTCTCCGTCCGTCTTATTTCGAACTCTTGAGGGGAACACGGGTCTGGGAAGCTCGACCACACCGGGAGGAGGTCGGGTGTGTGCGTGCGTGTGTGTGTGTGTGTGTGTGTGTGTGTGTGTGTGTGTGTGTGTGTGTGTGTGTGTGTGTGTGTGTGAGGGAGGGGGGAAGGGGTGTGTGTGTGCAGGCAGTTTGAAGCAGGGGATCGTGAGGGATGTGTGTGTGTGTGTGTGTGTGTGTGTGTGTGTGTGTGTGTGTGTGTGTGTGCGTGTGCGTGTGTGTGTGTGTGAGTGAGAGACACATATCAAGACCGCAGCCCCGACCTGATTGTACATCCTAACCCAAACAGGGCTCGCTCAGGCCCCTTAAGATGGGACAGAAACCTTTCACCCAGTAGAGAAAAAGCCTGCCTCTGCGCTTCGTCTCGTCACTTTTCTGTCTCGACTTTTCCTTTCTTGGATGCCATGTATCTTCAGTTTCTAGACTTTTTTTTTTTTTTTTTTTTTTCTCTTCTCCAATTCAAGGGCTAATTCAAGTGTTGTTTATTCTTGCCGGGAGGGTTTTTAATTTGCCGTCGCACTCGGTAGTCAGCAATCGGCGGTTCGCAGCATCCGTGTGTGCGGCAAAGAGAAAAGAATTCTCCGGCGGTTCCCGCCGCCGCCGGGTGCGCGCTGTCGCGGAAACCGGCGTGTGCTCGAATCTGTTGTCCGAAGCCCCCTCCCGGGTCGTGCGTCGCGGCGACGGGTCGTCGGGGCTGTCGGAAGAACCTTTCTCTCTTTCCCATCGACCCCCTCCTCCCCCTCCTCCCTCTGTCAATGATGTCACAACGGAAAATAGCCAAGGAGATCGGAGTTCCATCAACTGTTCGCTGGCTGGATGGCGATCCACTCTGAAAGTTTCCCAGCGAGAAACACTTTGATATTTCCAAACGGAGGTCCAACCTTTTACCGCTAATGCCGAAGCTTTCCCAGACGTCGATAAGACACCGCGGAGGCTCTCCGCGGCATTAGTGCGGGGGAAACAGTCGCGCACGTCCGTCTCGACGGTCCAAACCGCCATCTCGGAGCACTCAGCTTTAGTGCACGTCAACAAGAGGGACCCCCCCCCCCCCACCATTTGAGATTTCTCCTGCTTACAGTTTATTGTATTTTAATAGATAAAACTTCCGTGTTTGGAGATCGTTTCCAACACAGAGCCGTACGGACAGATAGCACACCGCATCAGCTTTAGACTACTGTCACTAAGGTTTGTGGATATCCATCACACGCTGTCGAACGCCGCCGCTGCTTCTCTCGTGACTCGTGAAGCTGAACCATTGATAATGCGAAAATATTGCTTTTATAATAGCTTTTACCACGGGCTTAAGATCTGCCTGCCCTGTTCTGCAGAAGGTGGGATTGATCATTTGTGAAAAGCATGGCCTGAATTTCCCGCCTCCCTGACGCCATGAAACCCAGTTTCCTCTTTCTCGGGCGCAGAGCCCGCCTCCTTGCATGCAACGTGCGGCTCCAGAGGGTTACTGCAGATGTTTGGGATCGGGATTATATCCGCTCTATTGCTTTCTGTCATGGCATGCCGCCGCTGAGATGTTTGCTCATACCTCCGTTTTATCTACCCCCGCCCTTTACAAACACAGAAGGTGGTGACGGACTGTGATCGCGGCAGTAGAGTGAGTTTGAAATATTCCCCGGGGGGGGGGGTTCGTTCAAATTAGGGTCACCTTCTGCCTTTGGCTGAGGTGACCGATAATTCCACTGCTTAACAATTTCAAAAAAACAAAACAAAACAAAACAAAAAAAAGGTGTAGGAGGAAATCGAATCAAAGAAAGATGCTGGGAGAAGATTCCCCCCCCGCCTTCCCCCTCCTCCCCCGCCTCCCCACTCATTTCACTGACCTGCTATGAGGTAAATGGGGACCTAAGTGTGTCAATGGGGACTCCGGAGAGACGGCACCATACGGCGAAGAGACCGGCGTGATGCGGAGAGGCTCCAGCGGAGGGAAAAGTAGGCCATCGGTGTAGCAGCCGGCGCTCCGCTGTGGCAGCGGAGACGCAGAGAGCTTTAGAGCCATTTTACCCTCGCGCACACCACCACCACCGTTACCAAAACCACGCGGCCACCGGAGCCCGTGTCAGGCCGCTCCGACGGCCCCCGCTGTTCTGCGAGGGCTTTCCACGAGGTGCGGGAACCCGACTGCTGGAGTTTGCTGGAATTTTGAGACTCCCGTCAAAGTCGGCGGAGTCCAAAACTGAGCGGGACGTTTGATTTGGTCGGTGAAGAAGCGTGGGATGCAGAAGCCTTCCTCGCTGTCGATGCGCCTCGGAGCTCGGGGCTTCCCGGAGGGGATGAGTCAGCAGCGAGCGGCGGCACCTGCAGGTCTCGGTCTCCACGGCTGCCTGGGCTGAGGCTCCTCACCCTCGGGCCTCTCGGGGATAGGTCCCTCTTCTCCCCCCCCCACCCCCCCACCCCATGGACGGTCCTCTCTCCATGGCACCGGTCCACCATCTTGTTTTTGTCTCGCTGTGCTAAGTCACTCTGGCTCAACGTGTACTACGACCGTCTAGGGATAACTAGCTGCACATCAAACGGGATTGTTTCCAGCCGACGGGTTTTTTTGTGGAGATTAATGACCGAGCTGCCTCCGAGGCTGTTATTGTAAGCGTAACCTGCCGCCTGATCTGTACATCAGTGTAGCTTTGAAAACAAACGGAAAGCACAACAAAAAAAAAAGAGACGGAAAAGTTCAACTATTGGCTGTGTTCATTTTTGCTGTTTTACTTTGATGTCATTTGAGGTAAATGTTTGTCAAATGTCAAAAGTAGTTTTTGTGAATATGATACAAATGTACAACAACAACAAAAAAAATTGCAAAAAAAATGGAAAGTTTTATGGTTGTTAAAAGCTTTACTTTACTGAATTACTTCATCAACGGAAAAGAAAAGCAAGAGATAGAAAAGATAATTTTACTATAGCTCCTCTACAGAGCTGCTTTGTGACTGTGCCTGTATTTGTTGGTATTTCTGTTGATGTCCTTCTCGTCGAGGGATCCAGGACCGGCTCGGAGGACGCGCAGTGCCCTTCGACCCCGACGCCGACCGACCGACCGACCGACCGACCGCAGGCTCGCCTGTTTCCGAACGGCGAGGCTGCCGGCGAACGCAGGAGTGGACGAGAACTCTGAGGGAACTGGTGCCGGAGCTGCTCTTCACAGCCGCCGGCCTCCAGCCTGTTTGTTTCCGTGTTGACACGAAGGGGACGTCGAGGCTCGGACTGCGTTTTTTTTGGTCTGGCCTCGAACCGAGAGGCCTTCCACCCGTTCGACATCCAACAGGCCTCCATAACTGGTTTTACTGAACTGCTAGCCCGGGAATGCACTATTGATTGGTAAATGAAGATTATGAATAAAGTTTCAAACAAACCGGAGAGCTGTTGTTGTGGTGTGGTGAAAACTTATTTCAGTGAAAGGAACAACAGGTTGGTTTTATTTATCAGAAGAAAGAAGTGAGTCTGCCGGCCTGCTCCTCATCTACTTGAGGCTGCATTAGCTGCTGCCGGCATTAACACACCTAAATCGCGGCGATCGAGTTGCATTGTGGGTAATGTAGGCAATGCTGCCTGCATCGGTTCTAATACTTAAAATTTAAAAAAAAAAAAAAATTAAACTCTCTCAGACAAAGTTGTGGCAGTGCGATGCCCTTTTAAAGGGACAGTCCACCAATTTCAGTGGTTGTTTTGTAATATATCTTCCGGAGGCGTCTGAAGTCTGACGATTGTCTGAGGATGAAGATGACAGCTCTGATGATTTTCACAGGTCACTCTTGACAGCAGTTGACCTGTAAGTTCCCTTTAGATTCTGTCCTCCAGCTTTTTTTTTTTTTTTTTTTTTTTTAGTCACTTCACATGTTCATCATCACCAGATTATGTAAGGGGTCAGATTATTCTTGTTTATTTTTATAACGCTTTAGAGACAAAGTGATCTCACCTCGAGGTCCACAGAGAGCTTTTAATCATATCACACGATATCCTTCGCGATCTCGGCACATTCGGTTGCTCGGCTTTATTGGATTGTAAATGATCACGTTTTCTGAGCACTTAGGGGACTTATTTTTTTGTTTTTTTTGTCCATGTTGGCTTTAAAGTTTGAAATGTTGTTTTGTCATCAGGGTTACTGCAGGTGAAGTTTAAGACAAATGGAGACATGGAGTTTGAAATGCAAAGGCCCCAGCTTGAGTTGCATGATGGGAGGCAAGGACTTGATAAAGCTTGACATCTCTTTTTTTTTTTTTTAATTGTATTATGACAAGGCCTGAAAACTCATTTTGTCCATTAGCCTCCATGCGAGTGAGGAGGTTCATTTTGTGTGCACTCTGCTTGAGGAGGCTCGTTGAGAAATAGTTGATGTCACACACTTCTGTGCGCCAATCAGGATTTAGCAACGTTTAAATTACACTGGGATCACAGTTGGTGGACTGTTCGCTCACTGTTCATCAAAATCTGATCGAGCGACACGCAGTCCTTAAGAAGCGGTCGAGTTTCTGACTGTTAAACTCTTAAATTTGACCTTTGGATTAGATGTTTTTCTTCAGGCAGCTTATTTAGTCACGACGTTTTCAGAGCCGTCAGATGGTTTCTTTCACTAAATAGTTCAAATCTAAGTTTCGGCTGAGATGAGCAGTTTGTAGTGCGTAAAATAAAGAATGACTCTCCTTCCTAATAACAACTCATCTTTTCATCAGTGCATTACTGCCTGGTAGATGCTCATATCTTTCAGACTTTTTGCCTATTTTTTCCCCTTCATTGCACAGTTCGTAAAGAGACAAGAGATGAAACGAGGGGATTGAGAGTTTGAGATGCAGCCCAGACCCCCAGCTGGGATCAGATGGTGGATGTTATGCAGCGTGCGCTGTAATTATTGGTTTTCTGTTAAACCTGTAGCCTCCAAGTCTCTTTTTTTTTTTTTTTTAGACTTAACGAAGGTCCTCCAGAGATATTACACAACTGTTTTCATGGTTTAAGTAGTCCTTATTGAATAAACCGACTCTGACGTGGTAAATTAGTGGAAGGCCACTTAACTCAATCCTAAATTTAGGATTGTTTTACATTCTTCTTCACACAAAGAATGTCAAACTTTTTTTTTTTTTAATTTTTTTTTTTATAACATTTTCAAGTATTACATCCTTAAATCACTTTACCCAGATTTGTTCCCTAATATTTTCAGTATTTACAGAATAAAACTTTGTTAGTGGTTCAATGATCTGATGAGGATTCAGTAAAAGGCAGAAAGAGTCCTTCGGGCAGATCTGAGGATTCACCAACCGGCAACCAATCTGCTCAGTTGTTCACTTCCAAAATGAACAGGAAAGAAACACACACACACACATTTGTATGCTTCTCTTTGTCCACTTGTCTTTATCCTGTCCCGTCCTCTCTGAAGCCCTGCCAGCACCGTCACCACCTGAATCTGCCTATAAAACATTTGCATAGCTCCCTGCAACCAAAGAAAAGGGAGGACTTGTGATGAAAAGCAGGAAATATGGTAAAAAAACAAACAAACAACAACAACAACAACTGTTGCAGAAAACAGTGAAGGGAAAAACAGAGAAGGTGACAAACATGAGAGACTCATCACAGCTGTGAAGCAGGACAATACAGGCAGATAGGGAAAGACAAAGAAAGCCTCCCTCACAGAAAACACTCATATTGTGTGATTGTGTCCGCTGAATCCTTTCTCTTGGCGTTTTTATCACCTCTCCATCTCTTCCTCACTTCATTTTCAGGCCCCGTCGTCCGTTTCTGTTCCCGGTTTCCGCGCAGAGTGTGAGTGTCGTTGCCTTTAATAGCATAACCATGGAAGCGAAGCAGGGTTGCTAGGTAACTGGCCGGCGTCTAAAAAAGGGTGTTTGATTGGCGGGCGGCCGCACCGACGGACCGGAGCGGCGGCGGCGGCGCGCGCGCGCGTGCGTGCGTGAGGATATTTGCGTTCGCGAACATCTGTACGGGCTGATGTGTCCGGATCTGTCTTTTTACATCCGGTGTTAAATACCGGCACGTGAAACATTTCCCGTGAAGGTCTCCGGGTTTTAACCGACTTGACGGATGTTTTGTTCACTGCGGTGAATGCACGAGTGCGCCTTCGTCTGCCTTTCGTGGCAGCTGCAGTGTCAAGGGAGCGACGACAGGGACGCGTGACATGGAGGGGGGGGGGGGGGGGAGACACAGCAGACTCGGGGAAAGATATGACATCATATGCCACAGTGGGGACATCTAGAGGATTGTATCTGCTACTGCAGGCGCCTTTGTCCTGGCTGGCGTCAGGCTTTTGTGAGCACCAAAACAATGATAACCTGTCCCTGAAGCACTGCAACCGAGTTTTAACTTCACTGTTGCTACGTTACCATTTGACGTCACCACATTTATAAAGGGGTTGTCCGATGCATACTTTCCAATTATGTAATTGTGCAATTTCAAACTCGTTTCTAATTTGATATGATATTATTCAGCTGTAAAACCTGGCCTGACACGGAAAAGACACCTGAACTTCACCTTCTCAGCCAGTTCTTGAGAGGATGTCAGACGCCATTTCTCTCCGCAGGTCAATCTTTGGCTTCTACTTCAGCTGGTTTTCATCTTAAAATCAGACCTTCGCAAAGACTCCACGGCCTGTTTCCTTGAAACCAGGCAGCACCTCACAGCTGCTGTCTGATTGGTTCATCTGATCTAGCATTTTAATTGGTCTATTTGATCCTGCTGTCTGATTGGTCTATCTGATTTGGCATTTTAATTGGTCTATTTGATCCTGCTGTCTGATTGGTCTATCTGATCTAGCATTCCCCAGCGTTTTACTTCGCTTTAATGGCACTTGGACTAAAGTAAAGGATCTGATTACTTCTTCCGCCACTGCTCAGATATTATACGGCCTTGTGAAAATAACAAAATCACATGTAGTATTGACTCCGAAGCATCTTTCTTTCTTTGTTTTTTATTCGTCTCTCATTCATCACATTTCACACTTATTCCTCATTGAACCCAGAAATGTCACAGGTTGAGACCGAAGACATCATGAATGTTTCAGTGAGCAGTTTCCCGGGTTTTCCTTGGTTTATAATTAACAAATATATACAGATATCCCAGGAAGAATATTGTAATAATAATTAATCCTTTCCAGTAATAATAATAATAACAATAAATTTAATAAATACTCAGTGTTCTTAACCACACGAGGAGAATGAGTTTGGGCTCACTCTTTTACCAATGGGATTGTCATCATCCCATACAAATAATAACAAACACGCACACAACATACACCCAAATCCACACACACACACACACACACACACACACACACACACACACACACACACACACACACACACACACACACACACACACACACACACACACACACACACACTCACCGAGAGAAATTTGCACAGTCAAGTAAATACCATCTGCAGCCAAGATGAACAGTCCACTGTACGAAAACAACTCCGGGGATAAAAGTTGATTTTTCAGCTGCGACTTTGTGCCGAGCCCAAGAGTTCACAGGGAGACTAACTAGTTGCACAATATGGCCCCTAAAGTGCCACTGATGTTGAATACAGCAGGTCAGAGAGGAGAGAAGATGAAGTTTCAGGATACATGAGGTTGACGTTGAAATCAGAGAGCATGTTTCTCTCAGTGTTTCCTATTTTGTGTCCGTTTCAGTGGCTTTAGCAGGACTGACCGCCGGCGAGGAATGTTTTTGTAAAAAAAAAAAAATTAAAAAAAAAATTAAAAAAAGAGACAAAGAGATGAGGAAAAACGCGCGTAGTAACGAGTTGAAGAAGTTCTGCGTGTAGCGTACAGCAAACCATTCACACGTAAAATAACATGCACCGAAAAAAGCACCAGCACGCAGAAATGAACCCATTCTGTTCGTCGCACACATGTACAGTAATATATACACATTCACACAGAGAAACACACCTGGGCCGCCAAAACAACAGAAAAAAAAAACTTTTTTTGCTAACAGGTTGCAGCAGGGATGGTGCAAGCACTGATTTTTAAAAAAATTAAAAAAAACTCTGCGTCAAAAAAAACAACAACTTCACGCCACAAGGCCGAGGATGTAACCAGTCCACCAGCGCTGCGAGAAAAAGGCTTTTTCGAGGACAATGACCACCATGCAGAAAGGTGACACGCGTGAGGATGAAGGCAGAGCTGATGAAAGAGAGCTGATGGGAGATATCTGCACCGGCAGAACAAACGGTGTGCAAAATAAGAACAAGGACGCTCTCTATTGAGAATTTGAAACAGTCCAGCTCCTCTTTTTTTTTTTTTTTAATCAGAGAAACGCTCCTGAAATTAAAAAAAACAAAAACATTTAGATTAAATAGTGAATGAAGACTTTTCTGTTATTTTAAGTGGGAGACAGGAAGGATGCAGGCAGAAAGTGGGGAGCTACACACACACACACACACACACACACACACACACACACACACACACACACACACACACACACACACACACACACACACACACACACACACACACACACACACACACACACACACACACACACACACACACACACACAGGCACAAGCAGATGGGTTGAAATGACCAGACAGCAAAGCAAAGTGGCTTTTTGAGTACTTGAATGGCTTTTTGAGGATTGTGAGTCTTGAAGGAAATGCAACCTGGTCATGGGGCAACGAAGAAGCGGTTGGAGATGGCTTCCAAGGAGGCAAAGAAGGGTAAAGTAGCGTAAGGTATGTGGATGAGCACACTACAAGGCTTTTATAAGGCCTCTAGGACCCTCAGTGTCGTGCAGGTTAGAGAGCACTATCGGGATGGCTTGTTGTCAAGGTTTCACACCTTATTAGGACACTAAAAGGGCACACGATAGGGATGGCTTTCAGTAAGTGCCTAAAACCGTGACAAGAAGTAGGATGTTTTTGCAAACTTCAGTGAATGCACTTCGCTCGGCTCGGACGTCAGTAAGCGTTCCTCAGCCAGCCTAAGCTCTAAAGTCCTTGAACAGGTCTGAATGCAAAAAAAAAAAAGGTAGACTTCAAAATGTTCACTTGCTGTTTTTCACTACGAGTCTTGTTGGCCACACAGAGTGGCGGGATTCTGCTTCCCGCACAGGGGAACAGTGCTGTCCAAACTCTGGCCCTCCATGTCCATGTCCATCAGGTTGGGCCGTGCGGCGCTGGCGTTACTGTCCCCTGAACCCAGGGGGCTGTCACAGCTGCTGCCCGGCGACGAGCTCAGGGTCCGGGAGAGAGAGCCCAGCTTCCACGGGTCGGGTCTTATCCTGGCCGGCGTGGGCCGCGGCCGGGGGGCAAACTCCAGCGTCTTGGGTCTCTCCAGGGGGCTGATGAGGCAGAGAGGATCCGCGTCGGGGATCGGTGGAGCAGGGGCTTTACGCCGATGGGGGACTGGGAAGAGGGTGGCGGGGTCGGGGAGACGAGGGATGTCCAGCTTGTCCTGTGTACCTGGATGACGCAGAGAGGTTTTGTCATCACGAAAGCTAACATCACAAACATTTTCTGGTTTCTAGTGTTAGATGCTTTTTTTTTTTTTTTTTTTTCCCAAACAAAACAAGTAATTTAAAGGTGTCAGCTTGGATGTGTTCATAATTTCTGAAATTTTGAAGACAAGAAAATCATCTGCAGACAAATCATATCGAAAATGAAGCCCTGTCAGATAACGAAGCAGTGTTTTCTATGTGTTAACCACGAACTGCAAATTTGTGCATGATTTACAAACAGATGATGAACCCTGTGGGGTCTCGGCTAGTTCTTAAAATATCCGTTGCCTTGCATCTTTTATTATATACAAGTTTGTTAAAATGTATTACTGTAAAATTCAAGCAAGTAATTATTACTGTATTTCATTTCAAACCTGGGCTGTCTGAATGTGTATGCTGCTGTGATGTCACATTCACAATTATAGTGATCGAAAACTCCTCAATGTGAATGTGCTTTTGCCTACATTTCCGGCAGGGTAATAGATGCAGATACTTGAAATCAGTGGAAGTAAACAACATGTTGTTGTTGTTTGTTTTTTTTTGTTTTTTTTTGGTACAATGTGGTTTAAAGCAGGGACTTCTTGAAAAACTCTTTCCTGTCGGGAAGCTTTGAGTGCTCGTGTGAACCTCTGTGATCTCAGATTATCTCAGAAAACCAAACTTAGACAAAACGCAAGAGGCGAAGACAAGTTGTGTTAAAAGGTCACAAAGGAAAGGTCAGGCAGGAAGTCATTTTACTGTCACGCGTTTCCAACAACACGTTTCTTTTGTGTGTATGCTACATGTGGTCCCCTGCACAGGATTGGCTCCAGCTGCCCGCCCTCACTTCCGGTTTCCTCTTGGACAAGTCGAGGATCCTGATTGGTGCGGCACCCGGTCCGGTTCTTCAGTCCAGAGTACAGTATAATAACTTGGCCAACCTGTCTTTTGGGGCGCCTGAATTCCTCAGTGAGCTTTTTGTTTGTCTGCTCTTGCAAATTTTGAAGGTTTGTGAATTTGCCGCTAAGATCCCTACATGGGGACTACGTTTAGATCTGCAAAAATTGGTTGCAAACACGTACGAATCTCTCATTGTCTCAAAACACCAGGACCAGTGGGGCTGTTTGGCCGGGTTTTTGTTTTTTTGTTTTAATCCAGACAGAAGAGGTAGTTATGTCTTTATTCAGGAAGTTAGTTTGAAACTCACATTTTTTTTTATGCTGGACCGATACACGTGGCTGTAGGTTCTTATTTTTGTTTGTAAATGGGAAAAAAAAATGGTCATGTGTTGTGTCGAATCCTTTTCTGAATCATCGTACCTTTGTTTGTGGTGATGTGCGGTCCTCCCGGTGGAGGAGGCATGGGCATGCTCCCATCCGACGGCGTCCTGTGGTGTCCCAGGGTTTGGGCTCGGGGTCGTATCGCCCCTTCCGAAGGGGTGCGTCTGTGTCCTCTGTTCAGGGCCATGGCTGCAGACACGTGGGTGGGCGTGAGCGACTGGTTGGGCTCCTTCTTGAAGCTTTCGGCCCGCAGGTCCAAGAGCGGGTTGAGGGCGGGAGCTGGAGGCGCCGCTGGTGTTTTGACCCCGGTCACCGGGGTCACGGGATACTCGTCTGGGTCCGAGGGGAGGAGGGACTTGGTGGAGTTGCAGTCAGACAGGGAGGACAAAGAGAGGAGCGTGACAGAGGGAGAGGGGTCCATGCAGGGAAGCGTGGAGTCGGGATGTCTGGAGAGAGACAGGGAGAGGTTTCGACTGGGAGGAGAGGTGCTGCGACGGAAACGTCCCGTCCGCTGGAAGAGACCCTCCTTCTTCTTACGCTGCTCCTCTCTGAGGTCCTGCTCGTCCTGAAGCACCTGACAACAACATCAGGGCACATTAACATGCTTAGTCTCACTCTGAGAGAATATCACCAGGCTATAGCAAAAGCTGAACAAATACTGTGAAATTCAGGGAATTTCTTTTTGTGTGTCTCCTATAAATAAATGTATTATCTCTGTGATGATCACTTCCACATCCCATCAAAGCAACTGCGGCGAAGGATTACAACCAGATCATTATTTTTTTTATTGTCCTGTGTACCATGAGTCTACTGTGGTAGGACATTCATTTGCCTCAACAACACAGACAGAAATCCTAAAACAACAAAATGCTGGAAAGACCTTGTTTCATGCTGATTCAACAGCATCGCACATTTCCGACTGATCATTTGGCAGCTTGATCGTGCTGTTTTTTCTCACTCCAAAAGGAATATATTACTCTGAGGTGAGTTTTGTGACATGGTGCCTGTTGGAAATATTTATCTAATAGTAGTTGATTGTGGCACCTGTTCAGCAACAATATTTTGATTTCAACTATATACATTTAGTTATAAGAGGCCTGAGCTGACACAAGAAAACACTAAAGAGACACACACCCCCCCCAGTACTGATTCTTCATCAGAGAGGGTTCTGGTATTATTAAAGTGAATCCTGAATGTGTGAGTGAGTACACTATTTCACCACGATTTAAAATATTTTTTTATTACGTGAGAGAAACTTTGCAGCCAGGCAGCATCATATACTAAAAAAAGGAACTTTAAAAACAATAAAATCTCATATACTGGCACAATCTGAAGCAATAACCAGCAAAGAGGGTTGGGTGTAAATAAAGGCCAGTCTTACACTAAATCCTGAAATAACAGCCACCACAAAAAATCTGATGAAATCCTTGTTCAGTTTTGATTGACTCTGTCAGACTGTGATTCGCCTGTTGTTGTCCTACCTGCAGTTTTCCCAGCTGGAGCAGGTCTTGTCCCAGAGCCACAGATGCAAGCAGAGAGGCACAACCCAGCAACAGCATGTCGCTCTTCTTCCTCTGGCTGCAGCGGCGAAGTGAGTCCTGGTTGTTCACGGCCGTCCCCAGGCCTCCAGGCCCCTGACAGGAGCTCATATTACCAACAGCAGGCGCCGTGCCGGGCCCCAGGCTGCTCCACGGGGACCCCGAATCCTCCATGGCCCCATTACTGCTGGTCTCCGAGGGTTGTAAGGACCCTGGTGATTCCTCAAACTCACAGCACTCCTCTGTTCAAGACAGAAGAGAGATGAGGTTGGTTCTTGTGACTCAGTGAGTGACGCACAGCTTTTAATGAAGAGAAAAGACTCACCCATTTCATTCAGACTGGAGAAACCAGCAGTCATGGGTGCGTGTTTGGGGGACTTGCCCAGATTTGGAGCGCTCGATGACCAAACTTTGCATCCTTCCCCGAGTGATTTCAGCCTGCAAACAGAGAAACAAATCAACCAACAATCAAAGCTAAATTTTAAATCATCAATTAAGGCAAAAGGTGCTTCAAAAATTGCATTTTCCGGATAGAAAATAATGTCCCGTAGGTGCAGCAATCATACGCAACAGACATTATTGCTTTTCGTCTCACTGCTCCGCTGGCTGTAATGAGATATTGATCAAAAGGTTTTCTTTCTCTGTGCTATGAACAACAATCTGTCCAGAAAAATATCAGAAAAGCCGGTTTCTTCTTGTTTGTGAGGACAGTACACAAACAGAAAATGAGCCTCATAATCCTCGTGATCCAGGTTCTTATTCTGCAGTTTCATCGGGTGTTTTATAGAAAAGTCTTAGTGATTAAAAATGTGAAAGGCTGTGACTTTCTGTATATATAACATATTACGTGTCCCTGTGTGACACACAGCTTACCAAATTAGTTAATCACAAAGTGAAATAGATTGATTTATACTTTACCAAAACGCTTCAAGCTTGTCTCTTTTCAACCAGTAAAGAGGACCTGTGAGTTTCAGGGTTTTTATGTTATTCCTGTGTTTGCGTAGACTTCCTCCTACAATCTAAATATATAAATCCATTCGTAAGTGCCAAAAACAAGCTTCAATAGTGTGTAACTTTACTTTTAAATTTATAAAACTATACCTGCTTAACCTGAGAAGTTACTCCTCCAATCCTTTCTGGGACATTTTACTGAATACGTTTTTTTTTTTTTTTAAATTTATGCCAGTAGGTCCTAATTTAATGATAATAGGTCCTGACTTAAGGAAATCAGCGAATCCTGCACATTGTTTATCACTTTCACTTTAACGATCACCATCAGGACGTCATCAGGTTAAAATCAATTTCACATAAACAAAAACGTGTATTTTAAGGGAATTTGCCGACATACTTCTCCTCCCCACCGACCCGCTCCCTCTGGTGGGTGGAGCTCGGGCCCCAGGTGCGTCCTTTCTTCTTGTTGGCCGTCAGATCTTCTTTTTTGCACACAGCGCTGCGGCCCCACGTCTTACTGCCGTCGCTCGGCGTCACTGAGGGACGGGGCAAACGTTCAGAAAACCATGTTTCTACTGTATATTCTCACTGACAAATGGGCGTTTGCGCTCACATCTGATGGCTCTCAGTCGGGGTATGACCCCCGGGCTGGCTGGCGGGGTGGTGCTCTCGCTCCCCTGAGTCTTCCTCTTGTCCACGCTGGGTGACGCCTGCACTGTGATCTTATGCTCGAAGCCTGCAGAGAGAGAAATGTGCAAAAGATTTATTTTTCGTTTGTCAAATATTTCTATGAACTCGTTATGTAAACGCCCGCACATCGAGCTGCAGACTGTCACGAGCCTAAATACAAATTACATCAAAACGGCCTTGATGCTGCAACAACACCGGTCACGCCCCGTCTTAATGAAGATATATCATCCCCAGACAAGTCTGTGCCAACTATTACACCACAGATATAATAAAACCACCATCGCAACATATACCATGGATTTCCTGTTTACAACTCTGGTTTTTGATTTCGAGTCCATGAATCATTCAGCTGATGGGCAGAAAATGGATTATTTCCCATTTTCGACAGTCAGTTAAAGTTAATTTTGTCATTCATCAAGTAAAAGTATCAAACATTTGGTAGTTTGTGGCTTTGCGACAGCAACAGTTCTTCAAAGAGCTTCCTTCTTCTTGAAGAGAATAAATGGCTGTAAGCAGTTTCATTCCATCGACACTCGTGTGAACAAGTGTGAAGCGTCAGTGGCACAATTAAATCATTGGAGCATCACGTGTGGTTATCTTCCCAAAATGATCATCTGCACAACAAAAGAGACTGAAGTGAAACTGGCTTTACAGCGCACCAGTTTAGATAAATGATGTCCAGTCTCTCAGGCTACATTCAGACTGTCAGTCAAAATCAGATTTTTCTCCAATTAAAATCTGATCCTATGTAGCCGGTCTGAGCAGCCAAGAGTCAGATGAGATACAAGTTTTACAAATTTGTTCCCACATTCATATGTAGTTTGACACACGATTGAAAAAGTACTTCTACTTCTCGGTTTCGGTATGACTACTCTGATTGGATTTCAGTTTTTTGTTTTGTTTTTATGTCTGCCACTTTTGATGCCACGTAAAGTCATAGGGAGTGACAGCTACATGACGAAAAGCAGAGCAGAAAATCCTCCTTCGTCTCTGACGCTTACTCATGATCTTTATAAAACCTGCTCCACATTGTCAGATGGTAAATAAGCGAGTCACCCTCCATTTTGGTATATTTATGTCAGCTTCTTCTACTTACTTTTTAACTATAGCAACCAATGTGGATAAGACAGAAATTGAGGTTTCCCACCTGCACACTCAAATAGGATCTGGTCACTTGCAATATATAATGCGTACCATCAACCAGGAAGATTGGATTCTGATCAGATATTTTCAGAGAGATCGTCTGAACACAAGCCTTGGGGCAGACTGTGTCCTACATTTCCAACCTGGACAAACCCCATGTGCCAGGAAGTGGCATCATCCCTGGGGCGTTGCCAGCTTTGTGCAGCTGATTCATCAGAATAAAAGAATCTGACTGCGGTTCCTTCTTTTACCCACCAGAGGGCAGACTGATGCAGTTGCTGTCTCTGCCCAGCTTCAGTAAGCGGCTCTTCTTGAAGTGGCCCTTCCTCTTCTTGACGCTGGGCTTCTCCTGGTACATCTGGTGGATGATGATGTTCAGCTCTCGCTCCACAATGTCGATCTCCCTCTCCGCCAGTTCCTGCTCTCTCCTCTTCAGCTGCTCCTCCTGCTCCCGCTGCTCCTCGGCTGCTCGAGCCAACGCCTCCTCCCATGATCTCAGCTCCTGCAGAGAGGAGAGGAGGAGGAAGAGGAAGAGGAGGAGAGATTACTGACAATCAGCACCTCCTTTAATACCTCTTTTAGCTTTAGGCACCTTTTGAGGCACCTTAAACAGATGTGAGATTTCTCCTACCTCAATATGAAATGTAACTTCTGCTCCTAAAAGCAGACTTCTGCTTGAATAAATAAATACTAATGAAAGAAAAAGAGAAAAGAGGTGCACATACATGTCCAATTGGATTTACTGACAGCCCTTTATTATCTGCAATCTTCACAGGACGATGTCGATTTAAAAACCTCAATTTCTGTGATATTACAATATTGACAACTGCATATTACAGTAGAAATGTGTTTTCTGAGCCTCCACTGAGCATCTCCACATAATCAATTTTGTATATGGACTGTTTAATAAATGCCTTTCCCGAAAATAAGACTTATGACTGTACCATATCTGCATATTCAGCTTTCTCACCTTCTCTTTGGCCCGGAGCTCGTCAAACATCTGCTGGATCTCCAACCTCCAGTCTTCTTGTAGGGAGTGAAAGGACTCCAGAGGCATCTGAAACATGGCCGACTGCTCAATGGCCAGCAGTCGCCTCAAGATGCTGGTGAACGAAGGCCTGCTGTGGGGGTTGGGGCTCCAGCACTCTGAAGGACGAGAGAGAAGACAGAAAGATGTTGAGGTGATTTCATGAATTACAGTCTGGAGTTTGTGTCATCAATTATGTATTTTATAACCCCAATCAGATGCTATAAAGAAAATAACCATAAGCAGCATGTGAGATTAAATGTCGCTGAGTTTGTGTGATGGAGGTCGTTGCTTTTCATCACATTCACTGAGCAGATGCTGTTTATATCCTGACAATAAGTGCGTTCAACCTCCAGAGGAAATCTGAACTGTAATGATGCACCTGTCTGTTGGTATTCTGTGTATTTGTGTGTGTCTGCAAAACAGGAAATGTGGGATACGGTGGCTCAAATGGTGGGAAGGGTTTCCTGCTCATCGTAAGGTCGGCAGATCGATCCCCGGATCCTCCTGTCCACATGCTGAAGTGTTCTTGGGCGAGACACAGAAGCACAAGTTGCTCCTGATGGCAGGCGAGCACCTTGCACGACAGCTCTGCCACCATTGGTGTGCGAATGTGTGTGAGTCTGTGTGTGTGTGTGTGTGTGTGTGTGTGTGTGTGTGTGTGTGTGTGTGTGTGTGTGTGTGTGTGTGTGTGTGTGTGTGTGAGTATGAACGTGTGAGAATGTGTGTGAGTGTGAACGTGAGTGTGTGAGTGTGAACGTGTGTGAGTCTGTGTGTGTGAATGTGTGAGTGAGTGTGTGAATATGTGTGAATGTGTGTGTGTGAGTCTGTGTGTGTGTGTGTGTGTGTGTGTGTGTGTGTGTGTGTGTGTGTGTGTGTGTGTGTGTGAGAATGTGAATGTGTGAGTGTGTGTGTGTGAATCTGAATGTGTGAGTGTGTGTGTGTGTGTGTGTGTGTGTGTGTGTGTGTGTGTGTGTGTGTGTGTGTGTGTGTGTGTGTGTGTGTGTGTGTGTGTGTGTGTGTGTGTGTGTGTGTGTGTGTGTGTGTGTGTGTGTGTGTGTGTGTGAACGGGAGGTATTCTGTAAAGTGCTTTGAGACCACTATGGTGACAAAGCGCTATTTAAGTGCAGACCATTTACTTGACTTGAAAAAACAACTGACTGAATTGCAGAGTTACGTTTTAATTTACAGTATGAGGAAACAGAAATATGGCTCATTTCACTGTTCAAACTGAGCTGGTTTCCAACACACTTCCTGGAACACAGAAGGAGTTTCAGCTGGCTGTCTGACATGAAGGAGAAGGCTGGTGTAACTGAGCTGAGCACAGGATGAGTCTGCTGATACAAGCCAACAATGCATTTAAGGCACTAACACGTGTTGTTGTTGAGTGTCTGAAGCTTGATACAGTTATCTCCTTTGTACCTTGGAGCGCTACTGTGAAACTGTTAAAACACTGCCGTGAGCCATAATGTTGCACTGGGCGACATTTTTACCTTCATAAACAAGAACAAGTCAATAAGAAATTCTCGCCAGAGCACAAATTACGTACTAATCCGCAGCTGAGAATAGTCCCTAGTGCCGCTGCATCGCTGGGAACGCTGCAGCGTTAACTATGGATGAAAAGGTTTCTTGAGAGAAATTTCTTATGGGCTGTTAAGAAAAGAAAAGCACGGGGACGGCTTCCTGTGCGTGACACTGCTTCTTTCAATGTCCGTCCTCACAACAACACAAATAACCCCAAAAATACCAATACATGACGTCATCACCTTCCACCACATCACTTCGCCCAACCCAACTCAACATCAGCACTCCAGGTAAAGTGCATCCCATCATGTCGTTCCCAATTATAAGAAACAGAGCAATCACGAAACTTGTCTCATCTTATACTCCCAGCACTACTACTGGACTTCATTTTTTATTTTTATTTTTAGGGGGGGGGGGCTCAATCATTTCTAGAAACAGCTGGGCAATGCCGTTTTTACCAAAAATGACTAAAAGCGGAGTAAAAAGCACTTTTATTAGGGACTATTTTCCGCTGCGGTTCAGTACACATTTGGTGCTTATAGTGAGAATTTTTTTTTACAGCAGCAGGACGAAGCTTAATGTTCATAGTAATGCAGGAAAAATGACACTCAGTGCAACATTATGGCTCACTGATGTGTTTTTGTTAGATTTAGGACAACAGTAGATCTGCAAGGAACAAACTATATTAACCTTCAGATACACAAACAATATTTGTTTGTTGGTTAAATACATCGTTGGTTTTGACAACAGGAGAAATTCAGAAGAGACGTGTCCTGTGCTACCCTGCATTTAAAACTATAAACTATGCAGCCCGTCGGGTTATCAATACAATACAGGGAGGACTGAACCACGAATTGTTGGTCTGCATATATTTTTCTTTTCTGGCAGTAAAACAGCAACAGGAGAAGTGGAAGAGAACAAGATGGGATGGCATATGGCGACCACCACGAGCCAAACCCTGACTGACGGTGTTGCAGAAACATGCTGCACACCTACAATAAACTGATCGGCACCAAACCACAACACAGACTCAACAGCGCTCCGCATCACAAATGCGCCAACAAAGGTAAAGTAAAAAACTAAAGCTCAGAGCGGCTTCACAGGTTAAAAATGCAGTTCACTGCGGACCACATATATTTATTAGGTGCACTTAATTCGCATAAAATGTAACGTGGATAAAGTTGGAGGGAGAGGGGATGAAAGTGAGCTGATGACAGGAGTAAACAGTGTAGAGAGCAGCGCGGGATGACAAAGGGGAGATTAACGGATGAACATGGATAAGATGAAGAGGAGTGAGAGGGGAGGATGAGGAGGAAAGGAGCTTTGGGAGCAGAGTGGGAGGGAAGTGGAGGGAAGTTTGGCTGACAGTTTGAGAAACAGCTCTCTCTGTTTTTTTCATTAGACTTAAAACCTGCCCAGCGGCTTACCCGTAAGCATTAAGAAAATAGCTTGGGAATAAGCACATTAGGGCAATTTGGATATAAGGCAAGTATGTGTTTAAACAGAGATGACCTGAACTGTGAAACAAGAGCCAGTTAATACTCCACCGCTGTTAACAGAGATTATTTGCAAGGTGAAAAGGAGAAATCTGGCCCAGGGGAGCTCTGACGGAGGACTGCAAGAGGATGTATAAAAAGCAACCTATGGAAACTGTTCAGACCGTCTTCATCCATTTTAACTCTTAACACACCTTCCTGCTCCCAGAATGAAAAAGGGCTTCCAATAACCTCAAAAACTCCAAAGTTACGCCATGTTAAAGTCAGTGGACGTGAACATCCACAGGGCTTTTATCAAAGTGAGTTTCTGCGTCAGCAGTGACATGCTGAAGGTCATACTTGATGACTGATGTACAGTACAATCAGACACAGAAACACAAGGACAAACAAAGATCCCGAAAGTTTACTTGGCAACCGCGAATATAAGTGACAACTGTGATTATTTCCATGACACGCTTGTTATTTGTTTGTTTGTCTCTACAGCTACTTGACAAATCCCTGAGGGTCCAGGTCGTCGCCTGCTTACCTCCCAGCAGCTGAGCAAAAGGTTCAGGGCAGGTTGAAGGGACGGGAAGTGTCAGCTTGTTCATGGCGACACCGTATGCTACCGCCAGCGCGTCGATCTCCCTGTAAGGAACCTCTCCGGTCAGCAGCTCCCAGAGTAACACGCCAAAACTGAGAGACAGAACGGAGAAAACAACATTTATTTAGTATTTTATTTTCCGCCACCAAAGATCATCCCTGAACAAAGAGGGCTGAGACCATTTGCCAATCTCCCGATTCTCTACTATCACAATACTTTGATGTATTGCAATTTCTGGGTATTGTGATTCAATGTTACAATTTGTTACACTTTTTGTTTACTTTTTAAACACGAGACCACCGGGAAAAGTTCAGCCCTACAGAGACTATGTATATAATGACTCATATTTCCAAAAACAGTGCACACAACATGTCTGTCTGTGAAAACTCCCAGTTGCCTTTTGATAACAGTTAGATTGTGTAAGTGTATTTACACATCTGCTTGCATTCATCTCTACACACACACACACACACACACACACACACACACACACACACACACACACACACACACACACACACACACACACACACACACACACACACACACACACACACACACACACACACCAGTCACTGATTGCTTTTACTTAAAGTTGGCAATTGTGAAAATGTGTTAATGATACAATTAAATGAAATAATGAAATCATATGTACACACAAAATTACATCAAACACCATTACATCACCTACGATCTTTCAAATCATCTTTAGAGCAACAATCTGATTCTACTGGACTGAAGTCGCATGAACCTTTATGAACCAAACCATGACCTGCTAGCTCATCCTGTTAGAATAAATAATGTCACCTCTAATCTTTAAAATACATTGAATCTCAATTCATCTGTAAGTATGTTCAAAGTTTTCAAAATAATAGAAAACAGTCCTTTCTCATTTACTGAGCACTAAAGCTGGAAGCAACATGAAGGAAGATTTGTTTAATTCCATTCAGTAAAGTGAAGGTTTTAGACACTAAAAGCAAAGTGGGGATGCTTTTCAAAAATAATGACAACAATAGTGTTATATTGATCAGTTGAGTATTTCATCAATTTGCCTTTAAAACAGCACCAGTTCTTCCAGGCACACAGTTTTTAAGGTGCTCGGCAGGTTGGTTGTTCAAACATCTCGGCGGACTTTGCTTCACAGTGACACACAGAGACGACAGCAGTACCTCCACACGTCGCTGCTCTTGGAGAAGAGAGAGAGCTTGATGACCTCCGGGGCCATCCAGGCGTACGTCCCCGCTGCGCTCATCTTGGTGGTCTGGTGCCACTCGCGGGCCAGACCGAAGTCTGTGATCTTCAAGGTTTTTTCGTACAGGTCGTCCCGCTCCACCGGCTGCAGAATGAGGACTGAGGAAGAGGAGGAGGAGGAGCAAGCGGAGAAAAAAAACAAAACACAGTTTGAGTTAAAAGGCGACAGGCTTGTAGACACAACACAGAATCAGTATCAGACAGAAGCACGCAAATGCAAACACACTTAAAAATGGATTCTGTGACTTTCAAATATATAAATTCTCTCTGATAGGACATCAAACTAAAAAGAAACAAATAGAAACAGAGAGCTCCAGAGTCATAGATAATTAAAATGTAAATCCTGTTAGATGACAGTAAAAGTGAATTCACCTCATACAAACTAGAGCTGAAGCAATTTGCATTCTTACTCTAAACTAACTCACCTTAGTACATCTCATAGATTCAATAGTTCTGAATACAAGTATCTACTATTTATTTTTGTTATGTATTTACATTATCTTTAGCATTTTTTTTCATCTGCATTTTTTTTTGCTTTGTTGTCGTTTGCCTGTGTGGGCAGCTGCAAATGTATAGAGGAATGTACGAACAGCAGATTTGATTGTACGACTTTGATGAAAATAAAGGCTTTCTGTTATATTCTGTTGAACAAAAAATACTGGTTTTATATTTTCTTAAACGTAAATATTTGCTGGTTTTCTTCTTCTTTTTAACTAAATATAATTTCTTTGGGTTTTGGACTGTTACTTGAACAAAAGAAGCCATTGGAGGACCTCAACTTGAACTTTAGGAAATTCTGGGGCACATTTTTCACTATTATGAGAAGAGCAGTTAATGTTGGTGTTGAATAATGGCCAGAAAAATGTTTGTAGACTATTGTGATATCACAGCAAAATTGACCTTTGACCTTTTGGATATTACATGTCATTCTCTTGTTTTATTGCACATTTGCATGAAATTTCATCATAATTGGCGTATGAGTGAATTAATGGACTATGAAAAACAATTAATCAATATTATTTGAATTACTTATTATTAGCTATTGAATAATAATCAATTAATAATTATTTATTATAGATTAATAAGTAATTAATGGATAGGACAGTCGGGCTCCTCTTGTTAATTCTTCTCACAGACAAACATCAGATTTTAATTCCCCACTGAAAATCTATACAAACATGCTGTTTGTTAATGCAGTGGAACAGTTTCATGATTCATGGGTGATCGGGAAAGCACAATATAAAATCCAGTCTCACATTCAAGAACAAAATGTAAAGAGGTGAATAACAGAGCCATGTTTACATTACAGGTGTGGTCGAACCTGTGCGGCGTTCAGGTTTCTGCTGTACGACGTGACTATTATCTCGGTCCAGCAGTCTGCAGTGTGCGAGCATCATTCCTACACAGTGATGCTCATTTTAATGTACGCTGTCTCCTCGTTAACGTCAGACTTCCACCTCATCTGTCTCTCTTTGTCTCTGTCTCCTCCATGTACGACTTCCTCCTTCCTTTCCGTGAGAGGGCTGGCTATGGAAATATTTGGAGTGTACACAGTTCACTGGGAGCCAGGGGGTGGGAGGGGTTGCTCTCTCTCTCACTTATCTACTGGCGTATGCAAAGGGTGGCGAAACAAGGCTACACACACAACAGCGTCTTTGTTTACGCACACACACGTACTCCTGCACACACACACACACACACAGAAAAAAAACCTTTTCACGTGATAAAGGTGTGCCTCTCTCTGTCCACCAGCTCGCTGGGAGTCCAGTTTCAGAGATAAAGAATTAATCTCAGTGGATACTTCCACAGTCAGGCGATGTCGACAGAAGAATCCAAATCCAACGCAGTGAAAACACTTCACTACGGAGGATTGTATTAGACTGGACATTGTAGTTTTCAGATGATGCCTGAATTGTGCTTTTGTAGCGTGTGTTTATGGTTGTGAGGAGGTCATGTGGCTGAAAGTTGTCTGACATCCAATCAGATCATTATTATTATTCATACACTTTATGTTTACAATCTATAATTTTCTCTTCCTGAAGTTTCTTCTAATATTTTCCCAGAGTTTGTCCTTTTACCCATCAAGGGTCTCAGAACAGAGGGTGTTGGATGCCGTACAGCTTGTAAAGTACCCTCCTAGTGTCTGAACAGTGGATTGAAATGTCTCTATAATATATGGACAAAGACAGACAGTGAGATAGACAGAGATCTGCGTACAGACTTGTGAACTATTTTGGAAGCCACCAGATATAAATAAAACTGACTTGACTTTTACTTTTGCAATATTTTGAAAGCAGGACTTTAATTCATAATGGAGTATTTTTACATTGTGGTTTTGGTACTTTTAATTAAGTGAAAATTCAGATTAAAATCATCATGTTTTATCATCTTTAACCACATCTCAGAGACGTACAGGTTAACTGAGAAAATACTCTGCAGATATGTTGTTAATGAAAATAATTAATGGAGCAACAGAAAATTAATCAGCAATAGTTTTGAACAGATATTGATTGTCTTTATTCCATCTTCTCACATGTGGATGTTTGCTCATTTTCTTTAGTTTTGTAGTAAAGTAGATTTAATATCAAACCACATGAATAATTTGACATGTCAACTTTTTTACTATTATTTGACAGGTTAGAGACCAAACAACTAATTCATTGCTAGAGAAAAATGCATATAGGTTTAGCTGATCACATGTAAATGTAGCAGAACAAAAGTATATTTTCCTTTAAAATGCACGGAGTGGGAATAGTGCAGTGAATGGGTGATTCAAAATGTTTACTTGAGGACAGCAGCTACTTGAGTCAAAATAACTTTCCACCACTATGTTTAGTAATGTGATCCTGTGTCTCGTCTCCAGACGAATCAGTGCAGGTTGCTGACAGCGATAATAAGTAGCCATCATCCTCTGGCCGTATTTTCTATTCTGATACCGTCGTCTCTGAGGGACAGCTGTCTCCTCGGGCTTCAGTGTTTCTCTCCGAGTCTCTGAGAAGTAAAAGATGGAGCCACACAGACTCGAAAAAGAACAGGAGATCAGGACGTGTTTGCATGCTCAGATGGGTGTGTCGCCCTCACAGTCCACCTTTCCTGGTTCGTTTCGTGTGTACAAATATGGAGCGCATCCACTCAGGGAGAGGACATCATGTTTGAGGTGGAAGGTTTCTCACGAAGAGACTGAATGGAAGCTTGTTCCCAGAAACTGAACGTGTGAAGCTGCACTTCCACCTGCTCTCCCTGTGGCTCTCTTCCTCATGTAATTATAACATCATCAACTCACTTTCGCACCTCCGTCACAGCTGTTTCCTGCTGCCATCATTTCATCCATACGTCACACAGAGAGGTCAACATGTTTGTGTTCAGATGGCAGCGGCGAAACCTGAAGTGCAACGACACACAAATAACACCCACGAGGGCGTGGGAAGCATCGCAGCATATTTTATTACAGTGGAGGAAATAAAGTCCTCAAGGATAACGTGGCTTTTGCACAATGCAATGCCAGCGCTGTTGGAAATGTTATCTCAAAATAGACCAATGAGAAGAAAGGAAGGAGTACTGCTTACAAGCTCCTGAAGTCTTCTGAAGCAACGAGAATTATGGGAAATATCACATGCATGGATGAGTCACTGATTAATCTCACAGCTTCATTACAATAAACACCCAGTGAGACACATCATTGGGTGTACTACAGCACACTTGGAAGAGTTATGAGATAATGTTGCTTAAATGTTATTTTCTCTGCTCGATTTGTTTTTAAATTTAATTGCCTGTCAATCAAACTTTGTCTTATCGATGAACAAACCTGTGCTACGTCTGCGACCAAAGTCATGGAAAAATGACGCAACATTTTGACCTTTAGTCTGGACTAAAGTTCGAAGTTCTCCATCCAATAGTTGAGAGGAGTTTTCACTCCAAAGTGATGGTTCTCGACTGGTCGGTTGCAAACAGAAAGTGGGTCACAGGGCGATGTTGGGTGGATCAAAGATGTGTGCCTTTAAAAAGTCAAACTTGTATTTTGAAGTCTACAAACTTCTCTAATTTGAAGGACATTCTCTCAGGACACGCAGCGGGTGCAGTAGCCATTTGCTGCCTTGTCATGAAAGTATTGACCAAAACTACCATTGTCACATCAGTAGTTAGCTCTCATTTGAGCATTTGTAAACAGGGTTAGGATTAGATAAAGTCTTTATTTCATTGGGTTTTTAGACCTGTTTGCACCTGTTAAACAGTGCAGGAAGGCAATTTTTATTACTGCACTATTTTTTTGTTAGATAAATTCAATGGGCTTGAAAATTTAAAAAAAAAAGTAGGGTTGTGACTTAATGATTTCAGATAAATGTGGGTCCTGATGTCGGGCCAGTTGAGACCAGCACACATAATGTCCAGGGGACCGTTAGCCGCTAATGTGGCTAAAAATGAAAACATTTATCAAAATAATGTAATGTTTCTAAAGAAAAGGACCGTGAGGCCATGTGAACCCACTCGGTATACTGTCATATAACGGGTATGCACCAGTTTGCGATCTTTGGAAGAGGACCGCAGGGTTCAGGATGCCATTCGGGCCGGGCACACAGTGTGACATTTATCACGGCTCAGGCAACAATCCAAAAGCTTCTATCACAGCCAAGTATTGATCAGTTGTCAAAGACACCTGCTGGTTGGGGCGTGGCCAGAGAGTCGAGGTTTCAGCACACAGAGAGCAATGAAGCAGCATCTATCTGCCCCGTTAGTGTTTATTTAGCCTTTAAACTGCAGACATTCATCCTTCCATCCTTGGACCCTGACCCCAGCCGAGTGTTGAGAAACACCAGCGAGTCGCTGTTTAAACACTGATAGAGAAGTAACCACTGAGGCTTTAATCTTACTTATGATCCCTCCGCCTGGTCTGTTAAGAGCAGGTGACACATTAGCCCACAGAGGAATGCAACCAAAGGTCCTCTGAGTGATGGCATTTCATTTCACCTCTGTTCCATTCTGGAAAAAAAACTTCACATAAAATAGTTTGAAAAATAAAAATAAATTGTCTAGATTTATTATATTAGAGGTTTTCTTATAAATAAACTCACCCAGAATTTTATTAGGAAGACCTGTACAATATCCGGTCCACTGCATTAACAGATGCGAAAAGGGCAAAATATTAGGAACATTTTTCAATATAATGAGATCCACCACCCACTATGACCTATATAATAGATAGAAATTATCAACTTTTTGACAATATCAACAAAAACTAAGTGTAAAAGTAGAATTTTTCCAGAGCTGTTGTGTTGGATTGCACAACAGGTGTTTCTAAGAAAGAGCTCAATGAGTATATTCATGTTTAAACGGTCATGTTTCAGTCATATTCAAAAATGTTAGTCTTTACCTCTTTTTCCAGCAGAATCTTAACAAAAATAATGATAAAAGTTATTTTAAAACACTGTAAATTACCACCAGTATAGTGTTTTCATAAAATGGCTTTGAACATGCCAAAGTGTTGAAAAATACAATTTATAACTGCCTTGGATTATTCCTACAAATAAAACCTTTCAGAACTAACCAGTCTCAGTAAAGTGCCATTGTCACTGTGCTGCCCCGCCTTATAAACTGTGTGATGGGAGAGCGAGCGATCAGCTGGAGTAGAGTTTTGGGCGTGGTCATCGGAGCAGTCAGCTGAGAGGTTTTGTCTCTGTGATCAGCTGATCAAGGATGTCAGAGCTCTGTGTAACTTTAATTTCTCTTCCTGTGTTCTTCAGCGTGCTGCTTTAGTGACGTTACTGAGGCGAGATGATGGAAGCTTCAAGTAAAATCTTTATTTACATTTTTACACCATTGTGCACAAATGCACTCCACAGGTGTGTGTTGAGGGTTATTTCTGTTCTCATTTGACATCTGCATTTTAACTGGTGAACCTTTAAGTGGCTGCTTGCTTTTGGGTACTTGGTCCTTTCCTTGTCTAAATCTACATCTTTTTCAGCTCACAGTGACCTCTAAAAATAAAGTGAAAAAAAGGATCCTAGTCTAAGTCAGGTATGAATGATCTTGTCGTTTTTTTTTATAGTTTTGCAAAATTGTCGTCTGGGTGTAAAAAAACATTTCACACACATTTCACCAAAATAAAAAATTTAAATGTAGTAAACATGAGAAAATGTTCACAGTGTGGCCAAATCCAAATCAGGGGAAGTTTACTGCTTTGTGCACTTGATCTGTATCTCTTATCTGGGTGCAAACCTCCAGGAGAGCAGGCCGGACAGAAACAGCTGATGATGCAGACTCTGGCTGCTGCTTCGGTCAGACAGACGAGGAACTTCACAAATGCAAATCTTCTGTGAATGAGCAAATGTCACTGAACTGTTCAGTCTGAAAATGAACAGTGAGTGACACACAAAGCTTGACCAGTTAACTCACAAACTCGTTTTGGCCAAGACTCTGCTGTGTCATTAACTTGTTGTTATGGTAACAAGGGCAAAGGGTCACAAACCCAGATTATGATGCTGGGGAAGAGGAGGCGACTGAGAAACGAGCACCCGTGTGCCCCTATGAGGATCTGTTTTTGTGCTTTTCTCAGGAGGCTATTGACCGATTTCCACCATTGTTTTTAAATCGGCCTCTGAAGTATGCTAACTTACTGGAAGTCCAATACTGATCGGCTGGTGTGCCTCTTTAAATTCAGCAGTTGGGGCGTTCACTGGTTCATTCACAGCCACATCCAATCCTATTCATCCAAGTGTTCACCACGACCATTACAACCTGACATTCCTCACGCTTACTCTGTTGATGCTGATGGTGCTGGATGCTGCAGCTCCATCTACACCTCTACACCTCCACCTGATTTGACCGGTCTTATTATCAGCTTCTGTAACGCACTCTGAACGGCACCAAACTGGTGCTACACAAAGTTTGTTTTGGTCGATTGCGTTCGTTTTTGGAAATGCTTTCTGTTTTTAAGGTTGTGTTAAAATTTTTAGACATGATGCCCAAAGTGCAGTGCCTACTGACTTTGGAGATTTTGGGGCTTTTCCTCGAACACTATAATTTTTTTTCAGTAGTTTAATTTATGACCAAACAGTAAGTGCAATACTAACAAAAAAATTGGAAAGGAAGTGTTACCAAACAATAGTATTCTAACACGTTAAATCAAAATGGTTGCGATGGTAATCACTACACCTGCATGCCGGTCTCACAAAGCTGCTAACAGGGCTGTTGACTCTGAGCCTTGTTTTAATCTAAGAAAATATTTGTGAATGTTGTGAATTTATGTCTGTTTTCTGTGGGTCTTTTTCAAGAAGGAACCTCTGGGGGTTAAATATTTCATAAGACTGAAAGGCATGTTACAGCTGTGCCAGCTGGTGAGACAAATCTTGAAGATCCTCATGAAGATGTAGAGATTTGTCTTTTTCTTTCTCTAGCTTGTTCTTCTTCCCTTTCCCCTCACCAGTCTCTCATTCGACCCTCTTCCACTTCTTCTCCTCCTCCTCGTCCTCCTCCTCCTCCCCTCTCATACAGAAACAGGTGTAGCCTGCAGGGTGGAACAGCTGTTTCTTTGGGGCCAAGTCAGCGAATCAGGTCCGACAAAACCCCCAACAAACTCCCCTGATACCTCCTTCCAACTCTGCACAGCTCCCCAACACCTTCTTCCACCTCCTCATCCTCCTGCATGTCGAGAGCCGCTCGCTGTTTATGTACAACACCCGAGCGCTGGTTCCAGACGTTTGTCTCGGTACACCGGTGTGACAAATACTGGAAGCTGACTGACATGGCAGCAGGTCGATGTGCATCAACACAGATGAGATACAGCCCCCTGGGACGCTGATCAGCCAGCCCCCCGCCCTGCAGGCCCCGCCGTCTCTGTTTCTTTGGCAAAGATCAAAACCTCGGCAACAAAAAAAAAGCAACCACCCCCTCCATCATAGCTCCATATGACTGTCTCTTCATCTTCGCATTCTCTCTTTTCCCCATCATCCCCTCCCTCCGCTGGTGCCCACTGCCTGACTGTCTGCTGTTGCAGCTGTCGCCAGCCTGGCTACGATCACAACACACCGGGGACGAGGAAGGGAAGAAGAGACAGAGGCAAAAGCACGAGGGTAGAGGGGGTCAAAAAAACACAGAGTAACTGAGAGGTAGATTGTGTGTATGTAATGTGGGAGGTGGAGGGTGTGTGTGTGTGTGGGGGGGGGGGGGTAAGAAGATGAGGAAGCAAAGAGGGTGGCGGTTTAAGATGAGGAATGGGGGATGGGAGACTGAAGATGAGAGGGGGAAAAAAAAGGCGAGAGAGGGACAAAAATGACGAGGGAAGAGAAATGAGGGCAAAGGAGGAAAATGAAATATTGGGAAGAAGCAGCGAAAACTGATGCGAGCAGTTCAGGAGGGTAAGAAGAGGCAAGAAACAGAAAGCCAGATGGAGGGGGAAAAAAAGGCCCAAGCGCCACGAGTAAAGAGGGAAATATTAAGTGGATGAAAAGATGCGGGCTACGAGAGGTAAAGAGAGATGACTGGAGGGAGAGCTTTTGTCATTTCCCTGGCAGCACATGCCAGATGTCTTTGTAGCCCAATAGGTCGCTCCCTTTTTCTTTGGCTTTCTCGCATCTCTCGCCTCTCAAAAGATTTTGAGAAAAAGGAAAACATCTTTCCAAACAGACAGAAAAAATAGAACGTGGAGAACATTAATACAGCAGATTTGGATCCTAAAAACCTCCTCCTCATCATCATCAAAACCTGTCAGTTTAGCAAACTGACATTTGAAAAATACAGCACTGCGATGATTGCATCATTACATTTCATTTAGCTGACGCTGATCACCGAGACACTGCAGACGGGACTTTTCCCTGCTCCTTCTGCAGCACTGAGAGAATATCTCTGTCCATAAACCACTTTTAGTTTAGACTAAAAACTGATGCGTGGCACAGCGAGACGTTCCATCTAATCACTGAGTCCGTTCCTCAGTGCTTTGATACGGAGGTTGTAGTGAGTATGCTCCCATGTCATCGATACTACAGCTTGGCTCCACTTGTACCACCACAGGCCATCGGGGGCTCTAATCCTGAGCCATGCAGTGGCACAGTTTCACCCTGCAGCCATTCACTTTGTCTCCACACAAACGCAGCTGCCAGATTCGTGTGACCAGTCAGCCTCTCTCTCAGAAGACATGGAGGTATTGAATGAGGCGGCTTTCTTGTGCGTGGAGTGTGTACCTGTGTGTGTGTGTGTGTGTGTGTGTGTGTGTGTGTGTGTGTGTGTGTGTGTGTGTGTGTGTGTGTGTGTGTGTGTGTGTGTGTGTGTGTGTGTGTGTGTGTGGTAGGAAAACGGGAGTACTTACATTGTGGGAAATCACTAAGAGGTTTGAGCTTTTTTTCACTCGTGATCTGTTACAACTTTTATGGCTGCCCTTTAGTCTAACAAATTGCAAACAGCACCAACCAACAAAATTTTGTTAAAATACTTATCGAAAACGAATCCATTCTTCCATTTTGAACCTTAATTCATGCTTTGATCCATTTGGTGAATTTTATATCCAAATAATAGACAGAAAACTGCACAAGGTTCAAGGTCCAAACCAGGTGGCAATCCACTGTCATGTCACCCACTGGTTGGTAAACTGCTGTTTTGAAGCCAGCATCTTGTTTTTATTATTATTATTTTCCAGTTATTTTTCTTCTTCTACTGTTGAATGAGTGAACATAGCCTGCCACAACTTTTCCATAGTTGTTCCGAAAGTCCAAACTATCAAAAAAGCAGTTTTCACACTGCAAACAAACCAAACCATGGTTTAGTTTGATCCGGACCGAGACCAACTCCTTTGGTCAGACCCAATTTTTGTCACTTAAAGGCAGCTTTGACACATATTTGTCCAAAGGTCCAGACAAACAAGGTGGGTGTGAAAGTGCCCTTAAACGTCAATACAAATGACCACATTGATGAAGACATAGCATCATATATTTTTGTTCAAGTGTGTCCTTGTTCTTTCGAATCATGATGAAAAACATCCACCCATCATTTTCCAGTGCAAGTCCAGTCGTAGCAACAACAAATTTAACAGCTACAGTCGTTTTGTGTGCGAACAGATGACAGTAGAAATGTTCTCTCTCCCCTGATTCATGTTTTTCATTAACTTTCAGATGATTAAGGCTGTAGATTCTCTGAACCAGTGAAAAACTGAGAAGACAAGACCTGAGCAGTCTAATGTAATCTTAAGTCATTTAACATCCCTGAGTTACAGATGGACCTGAGCTCTTAGTCGTTGTCAAGGAATCAACTCAAGTCTGTAATTTCACAACATGTTCGCATGTCAAGTCTCTCCAGCAGTGAATGTAAACGCTGAATAAAACATCACATGCTAGTACTGGCTCTCGGGCCTATACAGTCTAAACCCGTTGCCCGCTGTCTGTCATCTCACTGAAGTGTCCTTCACATGACTCCACTATGAAAGTGGGTGAAGGACCTTCGGCTCGGGGGACACCCAGCGCCCTCTCCGCTTGGCCTGACTCTGCACTCTCCGTGCCAGGCTGCTGGCAAACAACAATGACCCTCTGACAGCGGAGTCAACAGCCACCAAACATACAACAGCCCAGGAGTTGCCACTGTAAGTGTGAGTGTGTGTTTTACTGTTTATCACTTTGTCCACAGAAATGTTCAGCTTTGCTTGCGTGTGCTTTTCTGACTGTGGTGCTAAGAAACACTAAGTCACATTGTGTTTCCAATTTGCAGCATTTTCTACAGCATTTTTTTTTTGTCTTTAAGCTCTTTATGTGCTGTTTCTGTTGATCTCTTCTCATTTCATCCCTCTTTTTACATTTCTCTGTCAGTTTGACTTTAAGTTCAGACCTCTTGTGCCATTGCTTCTCAGATGCTCTTTGAAAAGAGCTGAGGTGAGTTTGAGGCGATGATTAGGAACGCACGGCTTGTAGCATTTAACAGTGGCGTTTGCAGCACTACTGTTTACCTGTCTCCTGACTCCCAGCAAACTAAAACACTCCTCACACCTGTTTTGCAGACAGGGATTAAGAAACACCAGAAGCCGCAAAGTGTTCCAGCTGTGTTTATGTAAATTCACTGCAATTATATAATCTACTAGTCAGTATGGGTTTACATGTAAACATGTAAGTGTGACTGCGTATAGGTGCAGTTCTATGACCAAAATGTGACAAAATCTTAATGAACATTAATGATCACAGTACATACAAGGTCTCATCAAAAAGATCACAGATTGCTCCTGTTGCACACAAACGGAGTGCAGGACCGTGACCGGGGGGGGGAGAAGCAATAAGTATTCCAAGTTACATCCCTTTATCAACATCAGCACCGGAGTAACAAGCATTTTTGTGACTACTGGTATGTGCGCCTTTGCAATTTCATAATGGACCTGAAACTTGAGCAGAGAGCGAACACCAAATTTTGTGTCAAACTCAAGAAATCGCCACCAGAGACCCTTGAAATACATCAGGAAGCCGACAGCAACGAAGCAATGAGCTGGGCGAGGTGTTTCTGAGTGACATTCATGTTTGAAGAGTCACTGTCCAAGACTGAAGAAGGTGCATCAAGTCAGGAGTGAACCAGGAGCATGCTGGCGGTTTTCCTTGACATTGGTGGGGTTGTGCACCATGAATTTGTCTCCCAGGGTCAGACTGCCAACACCAAGTTCTACTGCGTCATTATGAGGCGTCTGACGGGAAATATTTGGTGCAAGCAACATGAACGATGGTGCGATGGCATTTTGGTTCTTCCACGTGACTGCGCGCCCACTCAGCTCTCCGAGTGTCTCACCTGCAACAACACAATCTTTGCTCCCCACCATCCCTACTTGCCAGATTTAGCTTGCTGCGACTTCTTTCTGTGACCCAAAACAAGGTTGAAACTGAAGGGTTTCTGTTTTGACACTATAGAGAAGATCTAGTGCAAATAGCAAATGGTGCTTGACAGTTGACACGCTTATAGAACGGGACTTCCAGGAAGCGCGCCGAGCGTGGCAGGAAGGAGCAAAGTATCGCTGCACAAGGGGAGTCATTTGAAGGGGATGATGGGCAGACTTAAGTCTCTTAACTTTATGATCACACCTCATACCCTGGACATTCACAATAATGCAGTGTTCATGAGCAAGAGGCTGTGTAAATGTGTGTCAGTATGCTTGGAAGGTCCTCAGAGAGCCGAAGCTGCAATGCACTAAAGAGAGCGGGGAGTGATCACTGTTAACTGGCTTCAGATCAGCTTTTTATTGACCAGTGGAGGAAAATAATCGTGATGCGTGTTTAAGAGCGGGGGTGCGTGCTTGTGTATTGATCTGTAATCGGGCAGCCATTGACTGGTGTCACTGTTCGGTTTAGTTGTTTCACTCTTCGCTCTGCCTGAAAGTCAGCACTGTTTACTTCTGACTGCGAAGTGACACAAACATCTGTTAGCAGCGAGGCTGAGTTCACACAGTTCAAAGTCCTTCCAATAATCCACGTTTTATCACCAGTCTGTGATGAGCAGCTTTATGGAGCCTCCACACACCTCAACTAGTACTTCAATTACTAATTTACCCAAATTCCTTTTGATAGTCTACTGTAGTGCTAATAAGAGATAATAGCAGAAATGCATGACTTCATTCGTGCTTAATAAATCGAAATGCTTTGTAAATTACAAGCTTTTAATCAGAACAACTTAAATGCTCCTTCATCATATCCTCAGGAAAAAATCATTTAATAAACTACTTATTAACATTTACAACGGCAGAGCTGTGACGGTATCTCCATTTATTAACTTCCAGATAAAGTTTGACTTGCTGGTGATATGTGTGCAAAGCCTAAAATAGTACAATTGTAGATAGGAAATTAAGTTCTGTTTGAATAAAGACTCTGGTCATCTGCGATGTTTATATACAAATAATTGGTAATAATGTGGCTTTATGTCTCTATTCAGTAGTGATGCAGATATAAATGTCTGCCAATCATTTATAAATACTTTGGGTTTTACACTCCCACGCAGGTTTGCAGTTAGTTTGTGTTAGTATGACATCACTAAAGAGTCTCGATTTCTAATCGGCCATCAGCAAAAGTTACTCAAAAATTAATAAGTTAATAAATCACGGATTCTACAGTCAATCAAGGCTGCAGATGTAAATATTAACAAGCCGTTTGTAAATGGATTGTAAGCCAGATATCCAACAAGTGGTCAAACAGTCTGATGAGGAGATGTCCTTTATCTATTGAACAGCTTGCTCAGGAGACAGCGTCATGCTGGGAGAGCTGTTTTCACAAGCTGGCAACCGAACAGTTGTTCTTATTAATGGCTTGTAACAGATCTGTAAAGCAGCTGACAGACCTTTGATATAACAGCAGTGGTAATCAGAAAGGAGAAACACTCACATCAACCCTCACACAATGTCTGGAGCGTCCACGGAGGCTTCTGTCAGTGGACAACTGAGGTCCATGATCACGAGACAGAACGGACACAAAAACCAGGTTTTTACCCAACAGTTGATGCTCCACTACAGCCACGCTAGCAATACTTTGAGTCTGTCTTAATGCTAACGTAATGCAACACTGACCATGCTACCATGCTAAGTTTTATCACGTAAGAGTGTTATCATATTTACTATCTTTGTTCATCCTGCGGGGGGGCCTAGAGGGGAAGTCAGATAATCAACAAACACCATCTGAGGACCAGAGCTATCTGTACCACATATCATAACCACCAATGAAGCTGTTGTTGATATATTTCAGTCTGGACCAGTGAAGCTGGATCAACCATTATTAGCTGCGAGAGTGGCTAAAAGAAAGACAAAGAGGAGTATTATAGGAACTCAATTAAATTTAGATTATTACAAACAGTAATGCCGATAGATTTACTTGATGTACTGTAAGAAAAAAGTGTCCACGACATCCTTAAATCGGGCTTTTAGAGTGGTCGGATCGTTACCTATTACCAAACCTGCACATACTTCATATGGCTACAAATTTGTGCATTTGACTTGAACTTGCAGTGCATCGTATAATGAGGCCGACAGTACTGAGGCACGGGCACTGCAGACAACAGTGCACCGACGATGTTCGCCTTAATCTGTAGCTGTCTCACTCAGAGAAAGAAGAATGGTTTGACCTCCTCTCCAACTGGCCTTATACTTCTCTCTATTCCAGCGTTCATCCCTCCCTCCCCCATCCATCTCGCCATTCCCTTTCCCAGCAGCTGAGCCTCCAGGGGTTTCTCTACCCATCCTGCCTTGCTTCCATCCATCTCTCCACTCTGTCATTCCACGGCCTACAGTCGCCCCTCGCTGCCTCCGTCTCCCATCCTTCGCCCCCTATTCCCCTGCAGTGACTCCTGCCATTGTGAGCCCTGCTCTCGCTCTGTCTTAGGCTGCTGTGTGAGAATGGGGTCATTGTTGCTGCCTGTATATGAGTGTGTGTGTGATAGTAGGAGTGCGAGTTCTCTGCCCTAGCGCCAGCATGTCCTGCAGCCTGACCTCCATACGCACAGAGAGCTACATACTCTCTGCACATGCACCAGGCTTGCAAACATAGAAATCAAAACACAACCTAATCCATAATTCACTTCTACAGCGTCACGTTGATTTGCTATTAAAAAAAAATATATATATTCTCAAACTGTCTCTGTCAATAATCTCTACATAGTTGAATGTTATTTGGTCTAAAGCTTTGATGTTTTGTATATGGAGGCATGTTCAGTTATTTTTAAAAAGAAAAAACAATATTAGCTTTGGAGGTTGGTTCAGTTATAGCAACGTGATGCCTAAACCTCCAATTAGTAAAAAGAGTTATGTTTTGATTTTGACCTCACAGCAAACTAGTGTAACCAGCTCCAGGTGAAACTATTGTAGATGTGATATTAAGTACAGTTTGCACAATAATAGTATATTGCACAGCTTTTTTTTGTTAGATTACTATTATTGCCATTTTAAAACAATGTGCAAAACCCAGTTTCAGGATTTCTTATGTCCGGGCTGTAATCAATATTAAATTAACACCTGAAAATAATATATCTGTACATATTCATGTACATATCGTCTGTCAACCTCATACCGATGATACACTTCCAGACTCTGGTTTGAAAATGGTTTTGTGGCCCGTTCCTGATATCGCTAGCTCGCACTAGTCCAGTTAGTCACAGTCTTGGCCTCGGCTCTGTCTCTCTGAGGGATTAGCAGCCGGCACTGGCCACCACTCTAATCCTTTCCTCAACAGACTCACTCTTACGTTCTCTCACACAGACACACACAGCCAGACACGGCTTTTCAATGTCTATATGTCACATCTTAGCTTGCCAATCTGTTAAGTAGCAATTACAGCACTTGTGTGCAATGCTGTTGTTGATGACATGGTTGCCATAGTTTAACGCGTCAACCAAAACAAAAGAAGCCAAAGGATATAGTACTTCAATTAAATGAATTCGTCTCATCTTCTTTTCTTTTATTCTAAATTAAATGCTTTATGAGCACACAGCATACTTGACAGGCCGGCTTTGAGACACTGCGCTCCCCCTATTCAGATGATTGTTGTCTGTGTAAACATGGCGTCCATTTGAAGCTACAGCAGTCAAAACAGCAGGTAATGTCAACCTACCTCTGTCTTTATTGTGTGTGTCTACAGTATTATCCTCTGCATTCATAGTTAAACATCACAGAGGCTTCATCGACGACCATAAAACTACTGTTTATGTTCACATTCATTTGTTGCAGCTTTTTAACAAGTGCTATAATGAGGTGGAGACATGTTGTCTAACAGGAGTTCAAAGAAAAAGACAAATATCGGATATACTCTGTGTTTATGTTAACGATGTAACTTTTACTGTATGTTAAAGCAGGTAGAGGTACACATGGGACATAGCCCAGCCTGTGTCTGGCTGCTGTTAGCGACAGGTGATCAGCTCACCTGTATTGTCTTACCTGCAGCTGACTCACTGCTTCTACAGAGCTCCGTATCAAGTGTCAGCGGCTCTCAGGGATGTACATGTAACGTTAAGAGGAACCGTGACTCAGGCTCCTGTCTCAGCAGTGGTAGTGAAACAGGAAGTTCAAAATTTATAGATTGAGCAGTTTCACTCACTTAATTTTCTGGAGCTTCTGACCAAAACACACAGTCCTCATAAACACACTGAGGCTGCTCATGAAAGTGAAGATGTTCAAAATGATTCTGAGCATCTTTTGGACTTCTTTATTCCAGATGATTTAAAAGGAAATAGACCTAAATGAGATGGTTGAAACTTCAAAATTGGACGGTCAAAATTGTTTTGAGACCTGCTGATTTCAACAAATGTTATGTTAAATTTTTGTTGTTTACTTTCACCTAAACGAAAGTTGCAAGTTTAAATGTAAATCCCAATCCACACTTGTTCAGAGGCGACGGATTCATGAATTACCAGTTTCAGGGGCATTCTGGTGGTCCAGGGGTTTAGGTGATGTTGCAACAGGTGCAGCAACCTATAACACCATGTAAATCAATTACTTCATCACCTCCTCCCTAAATTCTGTAAATACAATTAAGATCAGTGATATTTTTATTATCTCCCATGATTTTTTTTTTTTTAATGATTAATTGAAGCGAAATCAGATGCCCAACCAAGAAGTTTCCTCCTGCTACAGCAGTTCTCTCACTCAGTAAAGACGTGAAATGTCCAAACAAGAAAGCAGTTACAAAGCTTTATAACTCAAGGACACATATTTCAGATTGGCAAATAAAGATAAATAAATAAATGCTTGGTTTTCAGCAAAAATGTGAATTCTTACTGGTTGTCTTAGTTTTCTGTGACAGTAATCTGAATATATTTGGGTACTGTATCGTTGGTCAGACAAAAAAAGGATCATTATAAAAATGTATCATGAAAATAGTCATTAGTGGCAGCCCTTGTTTTATACACCAATTGTCATTATACTTCATTATATTCCATCTTTCATGTCTGTATTCAAATCGACAGTTCAGATGGGATTCCGAATTTTGCTTTAGTTGAGCCAAGTGAGGAGGACTGGTGCCCTATGCTTCGAGAAACTGGAGGCAATCCAGGATCAGAGTGGCAGGTAAGGCATGACCATAGGGGGCAATGACCTGCCAACCCACAAATATGCTGTGACATCACTCTAAGGAGGTCATGGTAATCAGATTATCCCCGTTACACAGACTGACTCACTCAGTCACTCGCCACTGTGGGCGTGACCGACAGCAACACTCAGCAGGTTAAACACAGAATCGCACATGCTCACGGTACACACCTCAAAAACTTCAACTGAGGTGGGATAAATTTAGAGGAAAGCATGTGAGTGAGGCAAAAATAAAACTCCTGTGATGTGAAAACACACAAAGACACACCGACTCGATCAGAAGCGTCCCGTTTTTCCTTGATGGCTTTGTCTTTGGGAGAGTGAATATTGTTTACCGAGTGCAGCAGCTTGGCTGATGGGAGACAGAGCAGAGGCTCGGGGGCCTGAGCTGCTATGTGCACCGCAGCGATGCCAAGTGGTCGGCGGTTTGAAGAGGACACCTGAGACCAGCGCACCTGGACAATGAGCCGAGGTGTAACCCTAAACTGAGATGAACCACTGTTTATCCCCCACGCTCTCCTTCTCTTGTTCTTTCCCATCAGTCTACTCTCTCGTTTCATAGAGCTCCACTCTCTCTGGTCCCCAAGCTTATTTTCTCTCCACAACCTGATCTATTCCAGCCTGTTATTCTCCCAATCTTTTGATTCACCAACTCTCTCCTCTGTCTCACTTTCTTCCCATGCTTTCCCCTTCTGGGCATCGGCAGGCTAATGCAAACATCCCTCAGTGTGGGTGTGAGTCATATAATAACATACTTAACGATAAGCACCCCGCATTTTTCAGCAGTATTCATCATTCAGGTGGAAAAGAAGGTCCGAGCCCTCCATGAGATATTCCTGCATTTCTTCAGTTGCTATTTTCACACACACAATACCCTAAATTAGGGGACTGACATTTTGCTAAGCAGCTGACAGCGGCTAGCAGCTGTATGACTCAGTGACAGAGAAGCAGTGCCCATGTCACCGTGGATAGGCAGTGTTATGGTGTTGTTGCCAAGGCTCTGCTGTCCAATACGCATCTGATCCCACATCGTTACGGTCGGTGCCGCAGAGAGAGGCGGGAGAGGAACGAGATGGGAGCTGGTATACATTTGAAACACGATAGAAAAGTAAGAGAGTTATGAGGACCAAGTGAGGGATTGAAGATTAAAAGACACGTTGGCAGATCAGCAGAGAGTGTGTTGAAACTACACTTACTGTTGATGCTTTAGTCAGCATCCTGCACACTCCACCCATATTTGTACACTCCCTCACCCATCACTCATGTGACTTGTTCTAAACACACACACACCGCCTGAACTGCACATATTTACAATCGCACTTAGATGCAGGCTGTGTATTATTTCTTTGATGCACTGACAACTGCAACTGCATCTTTAAACAGCAAGTAGCACAAAGGACCAAAAATAGCACAGTGAGTTGCAGAGCAGAACTGCTCTCCTTGAGGAGGGGAGGAAGAGCAGGAGGAGGTGCAGAGAGAGCTGACAGGGAAAAGATGGAGAGAGAGACCAGTTCTCCAGGACTTAGCCCTCCCTGCTGTGTTCAATTTAAGTTTCTCCTCCAGTGTCAACGCTTCCAAAACCTCGGTGACAACACCAGAAAAATTACATTTCTGGAAAATGATTTGGAGAGAATGTCATTACGTTTATATCTGTCCGCTTATTTGTTCCATACAGGGCAGGAGATGAGACCACAAATCAAATATTTAGACTGCAAAAATGTCAAAATTAGAAGTGGGACAGTTAATATACACCGCAACATAACGCAATATGCTCCTTTGCAACTCTTTAGTAATACATACAAGTTTAAGGTATTCTTCTTTGCGTTCCCACTCTTTTCTGGTCTGAAATACTGTAAATGATATTGTTTTATTCTTTATGCTAAGCTAAGCCTTTCCTCACTACAGCTTCATATTTAGACTCGAGAGTGGAGTCAACCCTCTTGGCAGACAGCAAGAAAAGGAATGAGTAGGTGTTTTCTTCTCCAGTTAAACACTAGTGTGATGTAGCGTAGTAGACGAGTGTTGCATATCCCCCTGATACTATGGTTACTAAGGGCAACATGTTGTGACAGCATTAGTCCATTAGTCCTGGCTTCAATTACAATCAATGTCACAATAAAGATGGAGTCATGTCAGTGCATTGAATTTGCCTTCCAACATGCAGTGCATCCAAACCAATGAAACCGTTTCTCCTATTTTATTCACAAACAAACGAGAGGGAGAAAAATACACTCGTGTAGCTGCTTGTTTAATAGGCACACCTAGCGAAAAGAGTAACCGGAAATCTTACATTCAGGAAGGCTATTGTCATATTCAGCTTTTGTTAAAACTATATGACATAATTACTTGCAATATCCAATTACCGTGCATGTCAAAGCACTAACGTTATGTTTGTTTTTTTTGTTTTTTAAATTTCTAATCAATTGTTCACTCCATTAAGACTATATTAAGTTCAGGACACATTTCTCAGTAAAATTGCAACTGCACCACAAACTACAGCCTCCAAAATGATCACAAAGTAGACACAACATCTCCCAAACAGCTTCAATAAAAGCTGAACGGTAAAACATTCATGAAGAGTTTATTGGAGGATTGTTGTTTTAGATGCCAGTTTATACTAATAAATGTTCACACAGAAGAACTTTGTTGTAACTTTGTTTTAACCTACTTGGCTCTGTGTGTTCGGTCTCTGGTGTTTGACACAACTTCCCCTCGTTGAGCCTGAGCTGAGAGTTCATTGTTATACTATATACAGCTGGGTGAGCATCAAGGTCCATTACAGATCTTGGAAACGATAATAACAGTGACAAGCAATACGTTAGCACAATGTCTACGCAGTCTCAATATACTATCGCCCTCAGCCACATGAACTAAACTGAAATGTTCCCATGACAACTGACCAAACTCCGGCCGAAGAGGAATGCCACGAGATGCAACTGAATGGTCCAGAAAATTTCCAGTGCATGGATCTTGATCAAAGAATTGACGGTGTTAGCAGATTAAAAAAAAAATTGTATCTTGACAAAGATCTAGCTCAGATGATATTTATCTAATATTGAGTTTATCTTGGCTCTGCTCAGTTCTTTTGTGTTATGTATAGTTCCTGTAATTTACATGGGAAACTGGTACTGGTTCTACTATATTATCTTCATGCCCTACAGCTTTCCTCTCGCAACGTGTAACAATGGTGTCACCAGTCTTTTCAAAATATTTTCATCATATTTGTTGAATTGCAGACACACTTACTGTTGCTGGACTTCAGGTCTCTGTGGATGATAGGGACGAATGCCTGGTTATGCAGATAGTCCATCCCTGTTGCAATCTGGACAGCCCAGTTCACCAAAACCCTTGGGGGAACCTTCTTTCCAGCGAGGGCCCGGTTCAGAGCCCCCCCTCTGGCATACTCCATCACCAAGCAGAGGTTGGGCTCCCGCAGGCAGACCCCACGGAGAGCGATGATGTTGGGGTGCCGGAGCATCCAGAACAGCCTGGCCTCCTGCCGCACGCTCTCTGCGGTCACACTAATATCCTCATCCGGGTCTTGCCTGGCAGCCTTTACAGCCACTTCCTCTCCCCGCCATACTCCTTTGTACACCTTCCCAAAACCACCGGCTCCTATCACCTCCTCTAGGAGCAGCTCTGAAAAGTCAATCTCCAAGGGACAGCTACCCACCCCACCTGCCACCAGCTGCTGGTAAGTGGCAGCGTCTCCTCTCGTGACATAGTTGCTTGGAAAGATACCCACCTTGTCCTGGATCTTGCCTGTCCACCAACCCTCGTCCCCAGACACTTTAGAGTCTTTGGAGAGAACCTCAAGAAGGTCCCCACGGCGCAGGGTTAACTCCTCATCTGCTGTGGCCTCATAGTCAAACACTGCTGTCCAGTAAGGGTTGGGGTTGTTCGCCCCACATCGGTGACCAGGGTGGGAGTCTGGGGAGCCGGAAGAGGAGATAGTGGAGGACTTCCAGCTGCTACCATTCTCCACCTGCACGACTGAGGCGGGAAACATCGGCGGTGGAGGAGTCATATTTGGGGGCATGGAAGAGGAGGAGGTAGTAGAGGAGGGCGGGCCCGGGGGGATGAGGCAGGGGGAGGGGGTGAGCAGCAGCCCCCACAGCTGGTGCAGGACAGGGGGGCCGCTGTGCTGCTCGCTCTGCCGTATGGGTTCATGGCAGCCTGACTGCTGTTTGACGTTGTCGGCCTGCCCTCTGTCAACTCAGGCACAAAATCCATACGGGGCCCATTGACTGAGACGAGGTGTTCTCGACCACCAGCGGAGGGGAGAGGGGCTCAGGGGCTCAGAGAGCTGCCACTGCTCTCCCCCATCACCACATATTGCGGTTGAATCTGTGCCAAATCCTGTCAGCGGTTGCTGCTTTGCTGTTGCTACGCAGTGTGTAAGTAACATGTATTCCCAACGGCAAGTTCATTCAGGGTCAATGTAGATCAGGTCAAACAATGACACTCAGTAGAGCGGATCCATTAGTGTAACCCCGCCCACCCCCCCAAAACCAAGAGTGATATTTTTTTTTTTTTTTTTTTTTTTCCCACAGTTGTGTCTTGTAAAAAAGCTGCCAAAACTCTCTCAGGAGTCGTGAATGAGTTTATCTAGAAAACAGCAGGTTATGAAATCCGTCGGAAAGATGCCTTCAGTCTGATGAGGACGTGATCAGTCAGCCAGCTGTAAAAATGAATCCAGACTCTCACTGGTGTCTCAGACGCTGCCAAGAATTAACAAAACAGTTAATGATTTACTATATTGCTGCTACAGTTAACGAAAACAATCTGAGCCATTATGTCTTTATAGTCTTGAATTATTTGCCCAAATAAACTGGTTAATTTCAGCCCATGAGAATCAGTGTATTGAGCAGCCGCTGAGGTGATGATAAAACCACAGCTGATTGTCAGATTAATTTCAAGGAGGAAAATGCACTATTAAACTGCCAATAAAAAACCCAGTCTGTGTGTGAGCTGAGTGAAATGCTCCGAGCAGGGGTCCTCCTTATTTCTCATCCAGCCCTGTGTAGATGCACTTCCCCCGCCAGCCATCTCCGTGAATAAGGGCTGTTTTCTCGTCTATGTTGTTTGGAAATATCCGCGGATATTCGCCCTACATCCCGACAAACCGGTCCAGGCTATAAATCCTACATGCATGGCCACTCATGAGTAGGTTCAGCGTCCCTTTATCAAAAAGGCCCCGTCCATTTTAAGACAGCTGGGGAATTAGAGAGAAACAAGCCGGAGGCTGGACGGCAGGTATTCAATACAGAGCTGTGAAGTGGCACCATGTTCAGCATCCAGCCAAGTCTGAGCACAACAAACCCGCCCCCGTCTCTGTGCAGCGGCCTGGTCCAGTCGCCTGTGCCGGGCTACATTTGTGATGGTGACGAGCGGTCTGTCAGACAAGAAACTCTTCTTCACCGGAGACAGAACAGAGGTGCCAGCATTTCTCATTATCCTGATGCTTTCCGAGCACGCATGGTTATACTTTCTGATCATCAATCAGTAGTGCTGGAGAGGAGGTGCGTTTTTTTTTTTTTTTTTTTAAATGTCCACCACTTCTTTAGCAAAGACAGGAACCGTCACACGGTGGAAAATATTGTCAGCGAAGGTTTGCATGGAGACATTGCAGTACGTCAGTATCTGTGATCCGAGTGGACGAGATGAAACGCGCGATGAAAGAGATCCACTGTGTCCATGTTTTCTTTATCACTATATCGACACCCCCATCCCACCAATAATAATAATAATAATAATAATAATAATAACAATAACAATAATTATGAACGATAATTAATTACGCGGGTAGAATGTTGGAGCCTGGGCATCCAGCCGCTGCTCGAGTCCTCCAGCTGTATTTTAAAACGTAAACAATTGGCGTTTACTGAAACCTAACCTGCACACTGAAGGCTGCAACATCCACTGACATCGTCGCATGGGCGTATGGTTTACATCCAAGTAAAAGAGGTCCGTAACCCAATTTGGCGACAGATTATAACGCTCCCGGCAGACTCTGTTCGTGCTGTTCAGCCAGCTGTCCGGAGCTCCATCGTATCCAAGCAGCCTTTTCCTCCAAAAACACGTAACATTTCGAGCTCTGAGCTGTCAGTCTGCCTGTGGGCTGACTTTGCATCCAAATACACCGGCGTGCCGTTCACATACGCGGGAGCGAGTGCTTCTTCCGTCGCTGATCGTCTAACCATGTGGATGGGTCGCCGCGCGCAGGCTGCCCACGCCCGTGCTCCCATTGCACCGCGTGCAGATCAGGGTGCAGCTCGGCGTGCAAGGGTGGAGAGGAGGACACCGCAGTGTGTTGGAACGAGACTGGACTGTGCTGGTGCACTGTGGGTAATGTAGTCTCGGAGACCTCTCCTGCTTGACCTACATCATTCTGGCAGCTGATATAGCTGATTAACAATATTACAATAATTAGGAAGAGGACAAGTGTCATTAAATGCGTACTTAATTGATTCTACGCAACAGGACGTTATCCTTTTGTCCTAATGCAATATCTCGGCCAACATTACATTACACGGATACATCTTACTGTAATGTAATGAGAGTCATGGCAGTTTAAGTCCCATGCAGTTGGAGAAAGGAGATCTAACGATTTGGCAATATAACTGTAAATTGCATTACCGTTATTATTTCCACTTGCTATATATATTCCACTTCAAATGGACTCGTCCATAATCTCTAGTTGCTACTGCCTTGTTCTACAGTGTCTTGTATTTTTACCCTACATGTGTAAATTTAAGGTGGCTATATACCTGCTGTATACATTATAATTAATCATAAAGTGTTACCCATTTTTAAAAATTAACATGTAGAATATAATATCTGCAGAATGACCATTTCATCTAAAACCTAATTACATACCTATCAGAATTTCATTGCAATTCAGATTACAATCAGTCAATGGGTTATTCAGACAATAATATTCACGCCCATCAATTTTTGAGCCATACTGACCCCTGCTGTCTAATTCCTGAAACACAAAATCTTTATTTGGGGGTAAAGTGTCTTATGCATTTTCAGTAATAGGGGTAATTTGAAACATACTTTGTTCTCTAGTCCAAGTAGCACATTAGGTTTTCAGCATTTCCCCCTTTTGTCCACCTTTTATCCATTTTTTATGCTTTTTTCGAGAAACAGCTTGTCCAACTCTGCATCCTTCCACTTGATTACATCTTAAACTTTTACAGGACGGAGGACTGAGATTAATTAGCTAAACATCCACGTTTATGACACAACAGATTTAAAACGTTGAATTTATTTTAAGAGTAATTTGTGAAATACCAACTGATACCAAAGGACTGACTCTGCTGAGCAACCACAAGGTTGTGCTGTTGACCCATTTATCAGCAACAAATAATCAGTCTGCTTTTCCTGCCTGATATATAAGCAGAAAATTTACAGTGTATACGCTCACACGTAGATTACTCACTGTAAAACATTGATCTGTCTAGTGGTGGAAAGCAAAGAAATACATTTACTCAAATACAGTTCAATTTTGAGGTAGCCTACATCTAGAGTCTTTACTTCTACACCTCTTAATCAGAGGCACATATTGTACACTACTTTTACTTGACTATTTATTTGGCAACTTCAATTACTTTTAGGATGAAGATTTGATACAATGGATGATATAACAGCCTTTCAAAATACAACTCATTGTTGAAGAACAAACCAGGGGTTTCTAACATTTTAGCCTTCTGACATTTCACATGTCTACAGATGACCAAATACTGACCCCCCCCCCTCCCTAAACTTCTCACGTGGTTTAATTTCAATAAATGTTCAACTGATCCAATATTTCACCAAAGATTAGGGGAAAAGTCATCCATTCAAATCAAGGTTGTTGTTTTTTTTGTATCAGAACTTAGTTTTTTCTTCTTTTGTCTCCCAGTAATCATCTGACGACCACTCAGATTAATCTGCTGTTTTCTAGTTTAAACCAGCTCCACCTGCAGCAGCTACAACAGCTACATGCTGCTTACACACCAAAGCTTCAGTATTAACAATCTGCTTATGTCACACATGATAATATATCAGTCAGAGGGAGCAAACCAGGCCTTTTACTCTACTACTTTAATTCCATTTTGCTGCTACTTACGTCGGACTTTTACATAAATTGGAATTTTTTTTTTTTTTTGCAGCATTTTTACTTGTAATGGAGTATTTTCACTTTTACTTTAAGTAAAGCTTCTGAATACTTCTTCCACCACCAGATAATTAAAAGTGTGTGTGTGTGTGTGTGTGTGTCCAGTGTTAGTAGTTGTAGTGCGCTTTGCCCTCTGCGTTACTATCAGTGGGCTGCGCCAGCTGCAAGCCGCGCAGGCGCAGTGGGTGTGCGGGCGCAGCTCCGCCGTGGTTTCGGTTGAAGCCTTTGGCAACGTCTCGCTCGCTGAACAAGGCAGCCCGCCGTCGTCCGACGGCTGTTTCCACAATGTCCGGAGAATTGTTTTTTTTTTAAACGGAGTAGGAGCCGAGAAGAGCCGCCGGAGCAGCGTTGTAGGTAAGGAAGTGTGCGCTCTTTTGGTTTTCTCTCGGCAGTTTTAGTTGGAACAAGCCGAAGGATATTCAAAAAGCGCCGAAAAAAAGTGAACTCAAGCGTCGGCGAGCGAAGGAGGCAAAAGCAGCGAGAGGCTGCCGAGCCGACCAACTTCAGTCAATGCAGACAGCAGCCTCTTTACTACGGCTCAGTCGAGAGGCTCAGTCCCACCTGGAGCCGTTTTACACCGGCTTCTCGCTCCCCAACTTCGACCGCCAGCCTTTTCAGCAGAGTACACGCAAAGAGCCCCAAATATGCCGCTACCCGCAAAAAAAAATGTAAAAAAAAAAAAATGTATTAACTAGAAAATATTCTACAACCTTCCTGATCATCGAGGTTCCAGTGCGCATGCTCGTGCGGCTCCGCAGACTTCGAATTTGTAGTTTTTTCGTACCTGAGTTAATCAACGTCGTGAGGGCCAAAAGAAAACGGTGAAACTACAAGTTCCAGACAATGGCAGCTTTGTTTGGGGGGGGGGGGAGCAGAGCAGAGCTAGCCAGCTAGTTAGCCTGGACGAGCTTTGAATTTCGAGTAGTTGTGCTGCAATCGGAAGTTGTGCCTTGGCCGGAGATTTCTTTTAAAGCATGAGCTTGCACGGGAAATGCTTTTGCCTTGTACGGTTCAGCTCGTATTCTGGGAGCTGCGGTTCAGTAGCTGGATACGGCAGTGAGTTGCCGCGATAGGGTGTGCAACATGTTTTTAATTGCTTGGTGGTAAAAGAGAGGGGTCGATCGAGCTTTCCTGCGTGTGTGGACATGCGAGGCTGTTCAGCTGTCAAAAGACGTGTGTGCACTTTGTGCAGGATTTGCAAGTGCATTGTAGAAACGTGTGTGTGTGTGTGTGTGTGTGTGTGCACAGTGAATGAGAGGTGATGATTTCCTCGGCGTGTCGTCTGCCTTTCATTGAGATCCCCCGTGTTGCTGTTGTATTCCCCGACCCTCAGGAAACGACACGTCGAGTATCAGGATGATGGATCGGTCGGGCAAGAGCAGCAGAGCACGGCAGCGCCGCACACACTCCGGCCATCGTTGCCTCTGGTTGTCTCCCATGTGGAACTGATGTAGTGATGATTATGACCAGGAAAAATGTCAAGAATCCTATTCAAGTGTCTTAACCTGGTTATCCCGCTGCTCAGCCGCCTGTAACATTACGCACAGGTGTTGAGGCAGCACTGCCCCACTGGTCTTTGTTAAAAAAGAAAAAGAAGAAGAAAAAAAAAGGGGAAATCCTGCATTTCATGTTGAGTCTGAGGGGAAATCACATTTCACTGTACCCAGGACAATCCTTGATGTTTATGTTGAATAATAATGACACGGTTCTCCATATTGTAAATCCAGCTTCCTTTGATCACTGTGCAGCAGACTGCTGTGAGTCAGTGACACAATGCTCTCCGTTTTCGAGTTTCCATCAAGAAATTTCCATGGAAGTTTGAAAAGAAAAATTAAGGGAGTGACCTGTTTACAGACTGGGAACTTATCACGCTGTGCTACTCCAATGGGGTGGGGGGTGGGGGGGGTTTAGCTGAAAATCTTAACGAAAGGGCTGCAACTGATTATTTTCAGGATCATTTAATCTGTCGACCAAAAGTCCATAACCAAAAGGTATTCGGTTTGTTATCGTGGAGGACCAAAGGAACCAGAAAATATTCACATTGAAGAAGCACGTGTAGTTCAGCATGGCATACTCCATTAGTCAATGCAGGAGCAGCAGCATGTTCTTGCAAGCCGCGAAGAAAACAACAGGAACTTTAAGGAGATGAAGCAAACATGCAGACGATATCACGCACATCAGCCTGTTGGTGCAATTATGATTCAAAAAGATTTTATAGTTGGGGTGCTGGAATCCAGTATTGTGTGGGTCTTTCTAAAGCAGGCTGCTGCCAAAGTTATGTTGTCATTGGTCTTCTTCACGTGTCGTAGCAGTAGCAGTAGCATAAGTGATAGTAATAACATTAATGATGGCTCTGTTCTGTTAAAGTGTCTCGGTAATATCATGACTTTGATGGGATCCTAAGACTGAAGCAGCTATATTGAACTTATTTATTTTATGAGGTACAGATGTGCTTTTTTGCCAGCGGCATTTTAAAATGTCTTCCATAATAGAGGCCTATGATGCTTGTTATCGAGGGGCCAACAGTACCAGAGGCCTTAAGATGAAAATGTAAAGTTGTCTGACATTAGATATTTATTACATATATATATTTTGTAATCCTCTTTAAATGTCTTTTTCTCAAAGTTGTAGTATCGGGTCTCTGTTTTGCTTAAAGGTTTGCATTTACAGACCGTTTCCCAAATGTTACATTGTTTTTCCAAGTCGGACAGTTTGAGTCACATGAATTGAATCAGAATCAGTCCGCTCACCTCGAACAACGTCGTGTTTAGACAAGAAAATAAAAACTATATTTGTGATCTTTTCAACCACCCAGTTTTGAAGTTGGGGGGGGAATCACATTTTCACATTGTGTTCTCAATATTATGTTTAAGCAGGATGAGTTCAGAAATTCCACGTGTACCTTGGGTTTGGTCCAAAACATGTTTTGCTGTGAATATCGCAGGATTTTGGAAACTTCTGCCAGCGCCACCCTATCTGTATAAGCACGTTTGTTTTGGTGTCAGTGATATCACTTTATTCATGCTTATCTACACTCATTTCATGACTTTGGACCCACGTCAGACCGTTGTAAAGCACCTCCAGCAGTCAGCTTGTAGTTGTCTCCTCCTGGGTACCAGATAACTATTGCTCGCCGTCTGTGATCTTGAGAAGATCTCATATTCTGCGCTACTTATTGTGGTTTCATTGGAAGCAGCTGCAGGAACAAAGACTCCGGTCTTCAAAGAGAGCTGAATGTGGGCCACCTGACTTATTTTACTTGTAAACATTTCGTTGAGTCACCGTGTCCTATCTCGGCAGAGGTGACTCATCAGTTCTTGATTTTCCCCTCTCCCTTTATTTCAAAGTGGGATTTTCAGGAACTCGATCACAGGCATGCAGTCGTGGTTATCTGTTGGGAGAACAATAAAATCTCTCCCATCACCGTCCCACGTGGTGTTTTTGAAGGCAGCAAAGACCAGTGGTGGATGGGGTTCTCCTTTCCCAACCGCGACACCTTGGCAGCCCTCCTCTGCTGGTTGTTATTTTAGGATGCAAACTCTCTTGCCAGGTTTCTATTTAATCCTTCAAAGCGTCTTGGTTAAATAAAGGTTAATAGAAATGAGTGTTTTCAGAGTGTGCAGAAGAACACGCACGTACGTGCACAGCATCTATCCCCATCATCGGGTGTATCCTGCTAGGTCACAGAGAGGGAGGACAGACAATGTGTGTGTGTGTGTGTGTGTGTGTGTGTGTGTGTGTGTGTGTGTGTTGAAAAAGCTGAACATGTAGAATATCTGTAATTTATAGTGTCGTCTCCTACAGTCTCCAGATATCCATTTCTTATTAGAGCGCATGTCAAACTGCTCTCTCTGTTTATTGCTGGCTCACAGTCATCTTTACAGTCCTTATAAACCAACAGTGTGACGCAGGTTAAACCCATGTTGGCTGTTAATCTGTCATCACACCTGGCATTAACAGCCTCCTCCCAACCGGGGTGAAAGGCAGGGAGGACATGAATTGACTGCGGTGAACAGGTGTCTCTATCGGATTGTAGTGGGTTGTTTTTTTTCGTTTGTTTGTTTTTTAATTCAGTTTTTGTGATTATTTATTATGGTTCAAATATTGAAACATGGTGAGAAAAGTGCCCTCCGCTCCCAACCTGCTGGGGACCAGACCCTCCTTACTGCACGTATAAAGACTCCAGACACACCGTATGCAAATCATTGATATAATGTGGATGCTTAAACTACATTTCATTCTTCTGACAAGGCAGTCGGAGGGAGAGCAGAACAGAAACCCAGAGCGCATTGTGTGGGCGAGAGAAAGCATGTATGCCGCGAGAACAGAAAAAATACATTTTTATTTGATAATTATGTAATGTAGTGTAGTTTTATGTAATTCTGTGGTTTAGCGGCGATGTGTATGAAACTAGCGTTTGGCCACCGTCTCATTTTATATATATATATAGATTGCCGTGTAAATTGCTCAGTGATTGAATACAGACAATTGATTGGATAATTTACTGTATTATGTATATAAGAAGCTGGTGTGATGCTTGTTGATGAACCGAATAAAGGTTGTGTGTAGACCTTGACAGTGTGCAGGGTCTCGTATATAAATGGGTAAAACGGGTTGACTGTGCGTTCGGTAGAGCTGCATCGTATACGCGTGTTAGTCCGGCTGCAGGTGTACAGGTTAAGATTAAATAGCATTAGACCATCAAAAGGATTGCAGCCCCCCCCCCCACACACACACACACACTCTCTCTTTGATATATTATCTTATCCATAAGTCAATGTGCACGACAGTGTCAAGAGGTCAGAGATTTACAGAACGAGGGGCATGGCATGTTTCCTGAAATGAGTCTGTGCTTTATGGCTGTCTGTGCGGCTGTAAAACATTTGCTGGGGAGGCAGTTGATCTATCGAGCCTGCGTCCTCTTCTTTTCCTTCTCCCTCCCTCAGAAGTCAAATTCCCTCAAGGTGTTGTTTACCAATCTGTGTCTTCTTCTCGGGGAACAAGATGAATCACAGAATCACAGTCCTGCGTGTTAACGTCTCTGATTTGGCCGGTAGCGCCGAGAGGGCCCTTTTTTTTTTTTTTTTTTTTTATACAGAGCTTATGGTCCTCTCAGTTTGGCTATCAGACAGAATAGCCTCTTTAGCGTTGCATAGGCCAGGTCCCGGGCTGCATCTTTTTTTTTTTTTTTTCCCCTCTTGACTCCTCTGTGCTGAAAATGTTTGACTGGGATAAATATAGCCTGTTGGTTTTAGCTGGAGGATAAACACAGATGTTGAGAGGGCCTTTCTTGCCACAGGTTGGCCTGCATCCTCCCCGTGGTCAGCATTGGTGGCAGAGGGAGAGAGTGAGAGAAAGAGCCTCACCGTCCATCCACAAAACACTTCAACGGCCTTATTGGACTTAACACTCAGGTCAGGGTTATAGGGGGGGGACATGACTTCACGGCCTTTAGACAGCTGGACAAAGGGCTGTACATAAAGATTGATTGACACAGTTCTACATATGGCTGTCCATTTAGCAATTCAAAGTGAAGGTCATTTTAGATTTACAAATGGATATCCACTTAAGACAGAGCTTAGGCCTCTCAGGCAGTGAGTTTATACTTGGATCTGTGTTTGTTGAAGCAGAGGAGAACTTGAAGAGGACGGTCAGAGGACCAGCTCTGACTGTTTGAGTTATTTCTGAATTCTCCCTCTGAATCCAAGACCATGAGTGTTAGGAATAGCTGCAGTAACTGGCGACAGGCCTGCTTTGTCCCAGAGCCGTACTGAATGTGCTCATCTCCATAACATTAAGAGCTCTCGACTGGTACTCCTCTCTCTTTGTAAAGTTTCTCTCTACCTTGTATGCCTCTTTCAAAATGGCCTGATGATGTTAAGTGTTGTTTCAGTGCTGTGTCGTGAGAGACCGGTGATGATGCCAGAAGGACAATACATGCATTTTTATCTCCTATAGGGGACAGAGACTTCTGGAGACTTCAGATATCCTTCCCTCGATATGAACCGTGATGGAGCTGAAAGGGGCAGCTGCCACCTTTCTCTGTAATGTCTTTATTCTGGTAACTTCTTGTGTCTTGGGAGTTGAATTTGTCTGCTGCTTTAAGGGGAAGTGTGTTTTTACACCTGCTTGATATCTGTCCCAAACTGACACTTCACACATGGGGATGACAGTGTGTGTGTGTGTGTGTGTGTGTGTGTGTGTGTGTGTGTGTGTGTGTGTGTGTGTGTGTGTGTGTGTGTGTGTGTGTGTGTGTGTGTGTGTGTGTGTGTGTGAGCTCTATCATACACATGCATGGTAGAAATGTTCTGGAAACAGGAAATCCTGCATGACTGGATAAAGAAACAGCTGATTCCGTCTCCATCTGTTTTTATTTTATGGAGTGAGGAGGAGTAAATTAACCTTGTGTGCCTCGTACACATGAGCTTGACCATCACTGTCAAGTCATAAGCTCACTTGCTATCTGTGTTACTCTGAGCTGCAGCACGTAGTTATAGTTCATTCATTCATTGTTTCAGACATGACATTTTGTTTCTCATATATTACAGTGAACTAAATATCTTTGGGATTAGGAGTGAGGGTCACACTACAAAAAAATGTAAATCAAACTGGGCCTTAAGAAATTTAGAGCACTTGTTTGTTTGTTTTTTCACTACTTTTTGGACGATCAATCAAAAAAAAAAAAAAACTAAACAAGAAGACGACCCACTCCCGTGGTATATTTCAGTGCTCATTTTGAGGCAATGAAGACCCTACAATTCTTAGTTTCAGGTGATCATACACTAATTTAATCAAAATTAGGAATATTATATTCCATTCCTGACAATAGATCCTGTTAAATCTTTTTCTTCCTGATTTAAATTTGAAGTTTAAGGACATAGACAGTCAAATTTGAAATAAGAAATGAAAAATGTAAACGTGAAAGAGGAGGTTAAAAAAACACACACACACAAAAAAGCCCTTGATCTCAGTCAGTGGTCTCAGTCACTGACTCGACAAAAGGCTGTAGTGTGCTGCCTGTTGGAGGTCAAGCTGTTGGACAGGAAGTGTGTGTGCTGAGGAGGATGCAAGTGTGCGGTGGAGATGAGTGTTGCGGTGAATCAGACATGAGGCATGGAGGAGAGAAGTGGCCTTGCGTAGAGGAGATCTGTCACGAAAAAAAAACAAATGACCAGTTCACAGGAAGTGGGTAAAAAAAAAAAAAAAAAAACATTCCTCTCGAGGCTCAGAAAAATGCCGCACGGTTCGTCTCCGGCATGCGGCTGATATCCCCGACGTTTTCTTTGCTCATTCGTTGTTGGGATAGTTTAAGATGAGCTCATCTTTGTTTCCGGAGAGGAACCCGCTGCCTCAAACTGCACGTTAAGGAAAACGGAGAAAAAAAAGGGCGCAGCACCAAACGCCATCAGGAAACATGGAGATAGATTTGCATGTTCCCCCATTCTTCTGTCTCTCGACATGTTTTGTTTTCAGTGACCTGCATATCCTTTTGAAACGCAGCCCGGCGCACACATGCTGGGCCTCATGCATGTATGTTGGGAGTGGGTGAGTTAGTGTGAAGATGTTTTAAGGTTGTTTTTTGTAATGTGAAATTGTTTATGAAACTTCATCAAAAGTGCTCCCTTCTTCTTCTTTTTTTTAATCATTTATGTTCACAGCCATACAGTCTCTCTGTGCCTCTTGCCTCTTCACAGCACACATCTCAAGCTACTGACTGCTGACTGTGGCGCCATTGTTTTAATGCTAATTGAGTGTAGCATGTGGTCATTCCATGAATATCTCTCATCCCGGTTTATAATGGTACTGTATCAAAATGTGCCTCTTTTTTTTTTTTCCCCCTCCTCATTTCCAAATCAGATTTGATACTGGGATGGGGGTTATTTAGTGGGCTATTTTCATTTAGTCTGCTGTGCTCACAGAGAGGACGGTATGCTAATGTGTTTATGCTGTTGCTGAGGCGTGGCAGTGCAGACAATGTGTTGAGTCTGCTCAATGAGAGGGACAGAAGGGGATTTCTTCAAAACATACAGTATACAGCGGCATTGGCGCCTTTTAAACCTTTGAATAAAATGCAATTGTTTATGTGTGTGGAGATATAGATAGAGAGAGAGAGATAAAGAGATAGAGAGAGATAGTAATTTTGGCGGTTTATAGTGAGGAAGGATTTTACTTTTCTTTTCTTTTTTTTTCCTCGGGACTATTTTTTAATGACATTTAATGCATTTATTTGACATTGGAGATGGACAGAGAAGGAGAGAAGTGGATTGACGTGCAACAAAGGTCCAACCACCTGCGGATCAAACTGTGGACTCATTGCTCAGGACATAAATGTGCCCATGTGGTACAAACTCCAACCACCTGGCTACCAAGTCGCCACCCGGGTTTTACTTTTCATTACATCCTTCACCACAAAGACGACCTGGTAAACATTCGAATTATGCCATTCGAGTCACAGAGTCGTCCACCAGAATTCTGCGCTCGCATGGATTGGAACAGCGAACACGGTTGTGTTGCAAATCTGCACAAGTTTAAGCTGATTTGACTTTTTTTTTTTTTTTTTTTTTTGCAGGATCACAGCAGTGTCATATAAAGGCATCAACCAATCACAAAAATGTCAACGACAGGGTCACAAAGATGACGTATGGAGTAGCATCACCCAACAATTAGACTATCGGGATAGTGAGCCGTTGATGTATTACTTTCGGTCGTGGTAAAGAGCTTCACCTCCATACGAGGTGGTGGAACTCTTCCTTCCTTCCTTTTAAAATAGGATGTACCCCAAAATCTCCTCACGCTTTGTAGAGTCAACAGGATCAGGAAAAGATCGTCACCACTGAATGATGTTGAACCCATCACGTTACCCCGAAGAACAATCCAGTCGATTATTTTTTTTCTTTTCTTTTTTAATTAGTGTTGCAACTGTTGCAAATTCCCGTCGCTTTCAATAGAAATAGTTTTGACGTGAAATATTCGCTGGCGTTTTGTGTCGTTTCTTCGTTGTTCCCCCGATGCGTAAAGGAGCCGACATTAGTACTGAAGCTCACTGCGATCGCGTCCACACTTTACATTCTCTGAACAGGATACTGTCTGAAAGTAGATAGTGTAGATCCAGAAACTCGAGTGTGACTCCTACTTCTTCACTTCCCTCCAAGTAAAGGATCTGTTCATCCAGCACAACACACATACACATCTTTTTTTTTTCTTTAATCTTTTTTTTTGCTGAGCCTGCACAGATGTTTCCTGAGCTACTACACATGAAAACTTGTATGCCTTCAAGGGCTGTTTATTCAAGTGCCTGATTAAATTAGTAGTATTGTAATTAGCTGTGCTGATGCCACCTCTTGAAACACTTGCATTGTTCAGCTCTCTGACTGTTTTTAATCCATTCCACACTACAGACTTTGGCTTTCGCTGCTTTCAGATCACGCACCGCGCTGCTGAAAGTGACTGGTAAGGCATGTCTATGCGGTGAACGCTCTTTTTTTTTTTTTTTTTTATTTCCGGGGCAAATGTGAAATGCATTGATTATCAATGTAATGGTTTGTTGTAACCTCAGACGGCGATCGAAACAGCTGTTTTTCCAACTTCTGCGAGTGTTGGAGTGAGCGCAGCCTTGTTCACTGTCCCAAAAGACCACAGGCCGGAGAGCGGTGGAGGAGTTTGGGTGTTTCTACACGCACCAGCCAAGGCTGTTATCATCGTGGGAGAGGAGGAGACGGATGAGCTGATAACTCGGAGGGAGAGAAGCGGCTTGACGGGGAGGAGGGATGGGAGGACCGACAGAGGGAGAGACTGAAACGGAGGTCTGTTGCAAGAAGAAAGCCAGCTCGTGTGCCTCCTTCTCCTCTTTCACCTCCCCGATTCGTCCTCCCGTTTCTCTCCCCGTTTTCCCCATGACCTCCGACGCCGAGCTCTGATTAGATAACTGTCTAGTTCAAGTGTGTCAGGCGAGGCTTTACCTGAGAAGTTATGATGATGATGTCAAAAGAAAGAAGGACGAAAAAAAAAAAAAGAAACACAGTGGAAGCGAGTGACTATTTACAAGAGTGTGAATGTGATACAATCCCCTGCAGAGAGAGGAGGGAGCCTGAGAGACGGCGCGAGGGAGTGTTGTGTGTGTTGTGTGAATCTGTGGAGGAAATACTGTTGTGTGCTCGTCTCTGGAGAGGGTGTACGTGGAGCGGATCTCCTCTCGCTGTAATCGGGTACGATTAAGAAAAGCAACACAAAAAGGTTTAGAGCAGGAGACGGCGGATATTTTGTCTCCATGCTGCAGCCAGGTGTCTTCTTCTTCTTCTTCTTCTTCTTCTTCTTCTTCTTCTTCTTCTTCTTCTTCTCCTTCTCCTCCTTCTTCTTCTTCTTCTCCTTCTCCTCCTTCTTCTTCTTCTTCTTCTCCTTCTCCTCCTTCTTCTTCTCTCCTTCTCCTTCTCCTCCTTCTTCTTCTCCTCTTCTTCTTCTCCTTTCCTTCTCCTCCTTCTTCTTCTCCTCCTTTTTCTACTCCTTCTTCTCCTCCTCCTTCTTCTTCTTCTCCTCCTCCTCCTTCTCCTTCTCCTCCTTCTTCTTCTTCTTCTTCTCCTTCTCCTCCTCCTTCTTCTCCTTCTCCTCCTTCTTCTTCTCCTCCTTCTTCTACTTCTTCTTCTCCTCTTCCTTCTTCTTCTACTTCTTCTTCTCCTCTTCCTTCTTCTTCTTCTCCTTCTTCTCCTCCTCCTCCTTCTCCTCCTCCTCCTCCTCCTTCTCCTCCTCCTTCTCCTTCTCCTTCTTCTCCTTCTCCTTCTCCTTCTCCTCTTTCTTCTCCTTCTCCTCCTCCTTCTTCTCCTTCTCCTCCTCCTTCTTCTTCTTCTTCTTCTTCTTCTTCTTCTTCTTCTTCTTCTTCTTCTTCTTCTTCTTCTCCTTCTCCTTCTTCGTGGAAGGTCACTGTTCTCCCCCCCTGTCCTTGATTGAAACTCGCTTGACCCACTTTGTTGCCTGAAGACACTTAAACACCCACAACGCTCCCCTCTGCCTGTGTTAGACATGCACTTAGCAACCCTCCCCCCTCCACCCCCCATCTCTCCCCTCTCCCAGACATGAACTCTGTCGCTGCTCTGAGCCCAAACACCTCAACACACACATGGCTGCATCCATTAAGCACATTTCTGCCATGTAACTACTCCAGACGCCCCCCATTCCCCCATTCCCCCTCCCCCCCCTCCCCCGCACACACACACACACACACCCGACCCCTCCCCTTTTTATACACTGGTACACACTCATATGCACAGTTGTTTTTCCAGTGGTTCCCACGTCTGAGTTGGACCGGAGTATTGTCAGCCCCATGGGAAGCCTCCAGGCTGTGGATTTTTTTTTTTTTTTTTTTTTTCTTCCTCCTCTCACAATCTAATAACATTCAACATTTTGGGAAATGCACTTCATTTTCTGCTGAGAGTTAGATAAGAAGATTGATAACAAGTGTGAGCCTTGATCATTCAGGCAGCCGCTTAGACACAAGAGTGGTATTGTCAAAAAAAGCGAATTATGCACATTTCCCGAAATGTCCTTTATTATTTCTTCGAACGCGCGTCCTCCCCTCTCTTCATCTTTCATCCATTTTGTTCCATTTTTCTTCTCAACATTTTTGTCATTGGCCAAATGTTTTTAGTTCCACACCTCGGCAGTACGCCTGGAGGACAAGTAGGCCAGTGTACGCCGCTGCCGCCTGCCGCCAGCACGTGTGCAGCTCGGTGCGGGTGCACACGCAAGTGTAAGTGCATGCGCTGCTGTGGGACCACACCCTGGACTCACGGCACGCTTTCAACCAAACGCAGGGAGAAGGCGAGACAGCTCGGTGGATGGACTTGGCTTGTTGTGACGGCTCTCTGCACTAGTTTGGCCCGCGACAGCGACGACTGAACTGTGCGTCGCAGGGCGCAAAGTGGCAGCCGCGCTGCGCTCCACTGCGATCTCTGGTCCTGCAGCTGCAGCCAAGTTTGAGGAGCAGAGTGATGATGGTGATCTGGTGGGGTACACCCCCCCCTCCCGCTGTTGGAGTTTCACTTGATTCACTGGTTGGAGCGGACACACCTTCGACTCCGCTGTTATTACTGGACAAATTCCACTTCAGAGATGCCGCCGTCGGTCCGGATGCCCGAGATAGTTTTTAAGGGTTGAGATCTCTATAATCGGTGTGTTAAACTCCCCCTTCCCCCCACCCTCCCTGTGTGATTTGATACTGCAACTTAAAACCAATAATCATTCCTAAATTATTACGGCTACTTTAGCATTAGAAACATATGCTGGTTTAGACCTAAAGGAGTTTTAAGGCAGTGGAGAGGTTGACCTCGACAGACAGCAAAGGCATCGACAGACCTTTAGTTGGATCCTTCGTCTCTCCACTTAGCGTTGCCAATAGGGTGTTCATGTGTGGTAGTCAAAGAGCCCTACTCCCCCCCCCCCCCCCCCCCCCACACACACACACACAATGCCCCTGTGAGTTAAAAGGAGCCACACCTTGCTCCTGTAATCCTCTTTCAGTCAAGACAAACCCCTCTTTATAATGTCCTCTGAATAGACTGAGTTCACCTGGACTCACCACATGCCTCTCCTTTGCATAAGTGTGTTTGTGAGTGCAGCATTTACTAGTGCACACATGTTTTGGACACATAAGTCCACTTAAAGAAAAGGGACAATAGGGACCATGAACAACAAAAATGACAAGAAAACAAGAGAAAGGAAAAAAAAGAAGAAAGATTAACAATATGATATCTGATGAGTGATGTCACAACTTGTTACGCTTGTATTATTGGTGTATTGCTGTCAGCCTCCTTCATGTTGCAGTATTGTTTTCGTCTGGTGTTCACCTTTAGAAGGATCAGACTTCTTGCGATCAGAAACGAGGAGGAGAAACTTTGATTTAGGATTCTTCATCAGTTGTACAACTAAATTGTGAGATAGGGACCGTGTTGTATTTTGGCACCCAGCATGTATGCATTTAACAAATACACAGTACAGTGTGGAGTTACCTTTTGAGAGCTACCTCTGCTGCTATTTGCTCAGGTTTAATTTCCCTGCTTGTTGGCTGCGTTCTTTGTTTCTCTTTTCTCACAGCTTTCTGTTCCAGCTCCGTCTCAATGGACCTACTGTACTTTGTTTGCTCTCACTAGGCAAAGTCCTGCAGGCAAACACTGCCTGGTCCCTCTGGGGCCTGGGACTATAGGCCCGCTGAGCTGCAGCGCTACAGTTTCACCGTGCACTCATGTTACCACACTGTCTGTCTGGTGTGACATTGTGTGAGAAGTGGGGGTGTATGTGTTTGTGCCGGTGAGTGTTGGATAGGGACTCCGGTGTGGGGACACCATTTGTTTTCTTGAACTAAATCTGATTCATAAAAAGAGTCACAGAGATGCACAATTTTACCTCCACACACACACAAGAGTATGTCAACGAATAAAGGAGATGGGAAAGGGAAGGGAGGAGGAAACACTAGACATCATAATAGTGTGAGGGGAAGAGCAGCTGACCGCTGTAAAAGAAAGATGCATCCCCTCAGGCAAGGGAGACTGTTGGTTTTGTCCAGACGAAGTTGCATGTTCACATTTTCTATTTAATCTAACTCCCTCTACCTCAGCATCTCCCAAGTATTCTGTGGGACTTGGAATTGCTCCCCTAGGCTGGTGTTGGCAGACGGAGAAGGAGGAGGCGGGGGAAAGGGAGGGGGAGGCGGAGGCCGGAGTGATTATGAGACCTGGGGTGTGCTTTAACCCACTTAGCACACCATCTCAGGGTCTCCTGCCAAAACGGTGAGCTTAGTGCTTTAAATCCTCTTCCCAGGATGAGCCGATAGTTTGTTGCTTGCGAGGGCTCTTTGTCTTACTGCCGAGAAATGTCCTATGCGTGAGTTTTTACCCTTCCTTCACAATTTATGATCATCTGCATCAGCGTCATTGTTTAATTTTGTTTTGTGTAAGTTTGCATAAGAGTGTGGATCTGTCCATCCTCCTGGAGGGTTATTGTGTGTGCGAGTTGTGAAGCAGTTTCCTGGTCATAAACACACCAGTGAATAAGTAACCCCGCTGTGGTTTGAAGTGACCCCCTCCTCCCGCCCAACCGTAGGCCCTTCCAGCACTCTCAGCCAGGCAGGCAGGCGTTTATTTGCCCCCTCCAGACTGGTTTGTACCGGGCTGGCCTCTGCCCCAGGCGTCTGACTACAGTTTAGTTTGAGCTCCAGCGAGTCCATCCTCTCCCAGCCTTCTGCCAGCATCACATGTCTGTGCCACACACACACACACACACACACACACACACACACTACGCCTCTCTTAATAAAACAGGCTCACAACGCCATGTTCCTTGCATTCTTTATGTGCAGACTTCTCTCTGTTTTTTCACATGCATGGATGGGCTGCACTGAGAAATGTCGACCACAACATTAATGAAGCCAAATTGTGCACAATACTTTTCGTGTGGCTGAATTCTCTTGAGTTTTAGTCTGTTGATTTGCCAATCTAATGCAGTCACAACATTGCAGATCACCACCCAACATTTCCAGAAGTTTCCTCTGTGGTGGATGCAGAAGTGCAAAGTGAAGAGCAGTGGGGTGGGGTGGGGGCAGAAACAAGTGAAGGCTGATTCAGTGGTGGGGGTGTGCTGTTGGAGCAGCAGCCCTGTCATTGTAGGTTTACGTCTGGACTCCTCCCCATAGACACACACACCCTCCTCTCCTTCTAGCACAGAGGAGTCATGGCAGAATTGGGGTCAGCAATGCTCCCACATTTGCAACCCAGCCCTGATTTTTCTCCCTTTCCCCCCCAAATAAACTCTCCTCTTATGTCCTTCTCATATCCATCATCTGTCTGTCTGTCTTCTCATTCGAATCATTCAGTTTCATTTCTTTGTCCTTCTACTTCTCCTAATATCTCTCCTCAGCTCATTCTTTTCTCTGGTTAGCTCCTCCTGTTCCTGTTAAAGGAAGAAGATATGGTGGGACTTATAATTAACAAAGGCTGATTGTAGTCCTGAAAGGGAGAGCTGTCTGGAAGAGTCCGCATGGAGGGGAGCTCAGTGTGGGGATGGTGAACAAATTGGGCTTTTTATACAGATTATCAGATAGATGCTGAGGAAGGACCAAAAAAAAAAAAAAAAGCTTACTGATGAGGTACAATGATTGATGTGATCTAAAAAAAAAAAAAAAAAAAAAACGTGTGCTGATTTTGTAAGCAAGTTTTGGCCAAATCTAATTTGCTCAGCCATGAAAGCACTTCTTTTTAAAAACAGCCTCCGGTATGGTGGTGTTATGTAGTCCAACACTGCGGAGATACTCTGATAAGTTTGGGCAACCATGAAGACTCGTTACCATCTCATAAAAGATCTTTGTCCCCTCAAGACTACATTATCTCTGGTGGAATTACCACTGACACTCCGTGTTCCTGTCCATCCATAGAACAGTTACACTTTCCTCGAAGTGCAGTTTGTGTTTGTCACAGTTTCTAACTTGAGTATAGATTTAACTGCTTTTTCCTCATACATGCAAACATTTTACAAAAAAAGGACCATCTCTGATTTTGCGAGACAAGAGTGTATTATCCGGTTTCTACATGCCAGGTTACTTGCTGGCTCAAGGAAGCCTCTCGGAAAGGGGGGAAAAGGGGGGAAAGAGGGGAATGCAAATGATATCCAAAACAGTCTCCCTCTTTGAAGACAGGGCTGCTCTGAGGCTCTAAGGCAGGGCCTGGCCAGTCCTGGCACAGTTGGGTTGGTTAAACAGATGGCTCAGTGCAGGTCGGTGTAGTGGAGGCAGGGACTGTGCAGACAAGCTTTTAACCATCTGGGCTCAAAGTGGCGCTGGGGTTTCTTTGTCCATACTTTAATCAACTGGTACCTGCTTCCCAATGATAAGGTGGTTGGTTTTTGCTGGTATGGATGATGATACCACGACCAGACAATCGATAATTTAAACGACGGATTGACTGTTACTGCAATAAAATCTCATCTTTTCTTAAAGAACAATTATCACTGCACCACCTGTCCATTTAAATAAGAACATTGAGCCAGCAGGCTAGCTTAGCATAAATACTAGAAAGAGCGAGGCGACAGGAAGTCACTGCACCTGACCAATAAATAGTCCCGCAAATGATGGTTTTGCACTTCAGTTTTTGCACAGACTAAATTTTAGTCTGTGTAAAAACTGAAGTGCAAAACTTAGTCACTAAACTAAATGAATTGGTTTGCTTTTCATGCTGGTAAGCAGATTTTGTTCCATTCGAACAGAGACAGACAAGCTGTTGAGTGTCTGTTTGCATAGATAAGCTTACTGCCTAATGGTTATAGCTTTATACTTACCATAGAGACATAAGGTATCAATCTTCCCCATCTAGCTTCCAGCAAGAAACAATAACGGTAATGTGCAAAATGTTGAACCAATCTTTTAAAGTTATGTTATCCTCTCCAACTAAAAAGATGACGTGCTGTACAGTCTGTCCGTCTGCCCGTGGCATTAGTTTGGGTTTTGATTGGGGAGAGATAATGCATTCTAATATCGAGTCAATTTAGAGACAAGCTGGTTGCAGATTACCAGAAACTATGATCTTGTTGTCACGGCAAGTCTCTGATTTGACCGTCCAAATATGATTGTGATGACCATAATCCCTTTTTTCATAGAAATGTGGAACTAACACTTTAACTAGGAACAAATAACGCTTCCCTTCATGAGTAACCGACAGAAATGGGTTGTCCGGTTTTGGTACATGCACCGCTGCGATTTGAGCAAAAGTCCAAGGTGAGGTGGAGGAGCACAGTGGCAGGGCCCAGGACAGCCCTCAGTCAATATTTGACTCTTGTCAGTGACTAGCCTCTGGCAGGAGAACAAACTAAACCAGTCAAGTGAGTTTCTTAGTGGGAAGAGTCCTGGACAGAGGTGCAGACTTTCTTTCCAGTGGCAGCTCCAACGTTAACGCTCCTACTGCCGCCATTGAGAATGTGCAACACCTGTTCCCCATGTTCTCCTGGTCTGTGTTTATAAAAAGCATCAGAGCAAAACCGCAGCACTGAGTGGTTAGTGGGTGGCTGCACCAGAAGCTTCATTAGATGCCTAAATGTACTGCGTGTGTGTGTGTGTGTGTGTGTGTGTGTGTGTGTGTGTGTGTGTGTGTGTGTGTGTGTGTGTGTGTGTGTGTGTGTGTGTGTGTGTGTGTGTGTGTGTGTGTGTGTGTGTGTGTGTGTGTGTGTGTGTGTGTGTGTGTGTCTCGCTTCGGCTTAACGTTTGCATTGTGAGCTGCTGTTGTGACACACCGTCAGCAAACAGCTTGGACACAGTCCACCCAGCGAGAGCTGGACTCTCTGCTGCGGTGTTTATCACCACTCCCCCTCTGCTCTGTCCATCTGGCACAAGAAGAGAAAATGAACCGCGATACGCAGGTGGGAGGATCGTCCGCGATGACACAGAAGGAATGTCCAAAAAAAAAAATGACGGCAGAGGATGAGGTGGAAAATCAAGAATTCAAGAAAATGATCGGCGATGAGGACGTCATAACGTGCAGACAGGTAGTGACTTGAGGGTAAAAGTGTGTGTAATTTAGCAACATGTGGCACGTAAAGAGAGTGGCTCGTCTCATTAACCAGATCTTCCACGGAGGCCTTGAAAGGAGCTGCGCCTCCCCAGTCGCTTAACATTTCCCACCCTCTCGCACTCGGGTTCAGTATGGGAGCGTACAGGAAGTTGTGTTCCTGTTGGAACAAGGCTTACTGTGTTGTGGCTAAGAAAAAAAAAACCAAAAAACCCCCCGAATAATCAAATTTTCGAGTGTTTTATTTTTATTCCTAGTATTTTGCCACATGAATATACAGGTTTTTATTATATCAGAAGGTATATCTTCATTCCACCTTGTGAAATCACCTGCCATTTATATATTCAAACCTCTCCTGGAGTTCCTGTTTAAGTCGGGAGGTCATTGTGTCTGTATGTAGGCCAGCAGGCTGTCGCTGGAAAAAATTTTAAGAAACCCAACCAGATTGTTACTCCTTATTCATGGGTTGTGCAGTGACTCATCCCATAGTGAAACTCGATTGCCTAGTTTGCTCAGAGTCATTCTTGCTGTGTTGTGCACTATTGCACTTGAGTTGTATTTCCTGTTTTAGCGGCCGGCGGCTTCATTTCTGGGATTTGGACTGTTTGAATGTGTTTACATGTAACTACTCCAGCAGAGTGACAGACATGGCGACATGGAGACATGCAAATGAACATCCATAAAGTTGTGTGATTTTTCTTTGAATAAAAAACACATGGGGCAGCTGTAACTCAGTCGGTGGAGTGTGTTGCACACTAATCGGAAGGTTGGTGGTTCGATCCCAGCTCCTCCTGTCCACATGCCTAAGCGTCCTTGAGCAAGACACTGATCCCTAAAAAAAAAAGAAAAAAATTTGCTCCCGATGGTGTACCATCGGTGTGTTGCAAGTCGCTTTGGATGAAAACGTCAGCTAAATGAAACGTAATGTAATGTACAGCAGTGACACCACCTTCAATCTCCTGAGCTTAGTCTTATAACCAGTCGCTCTCTCATAGCTATGCCGCTGCCAAGACAGAAAAAGAAACCACAAAGTCATATCTATTATAGATTAATATCCAGTATGGCTGTATGAAAGACCAAAATGGAAAAGGGGCCATTGACAGTTCTTGTGGTCTGCATGTGGTATGTCCATCGCCACAGTAGCCTCGATGTGTAGTTATTTTAGGAGATCTAAATGCTTCAGGAAGGCAGAGGGTATTTCATTGTGCTGAAAAATGTTGTTAAAAGCCAATTAGGTTTTCTAAAACTGATCGAGTTTAGGCGGAATGAAAGGAATTGAAGGTATGTAGGTCATAAGTTTTACTCAAGTTCTACCCTTGAATGCAAATCTCCGTTGTAATTAGGTGGAAAAAGAAGCTGATAGAAATGCTACGAGAGGAAATGATGAGCTTTTTATTCATTTCAGTTTGGTCCTAGCCACGCCCTGTTCCTTACCTCTGAAAAAGCCATCCACATGTCAGGCTTGTTTGCTAATTACCCACAAAAATGTCCACAAGTGTGGTAAGAAGTTGTTGAAGGTCCTCATCCAGAAATAACTGCAATGTTGATTTCTGGTCAGGGTGAAACAAAAAAAAACAACACTTCAGCAAGAAATCAGATGAGATAAACACAAGTTGAATGAATGAAGTCAAATAAAATGACAACTCTGTCTGATCATAAAGCTGGTTTTGTCTACATCAGACCTATTGGCCTGTCCACAGAATAACAAGGATCACTGGGGGGCTTTTATTTTTTATTTTTTAATACTTTTTATTTTTTAAGAGAATTTTTAAAATAATTTTTTTGTAATGGTTGGAGATTGAGTTGGTCTGTGCTATGATCTAGATTCTACATCAACTGTGCTTTAAGGCATTGGCTCACCATATTTCACACAGAACTTTCAGTCAGCCAGTAAAAACTTGCTGCGAAAACATGGAGGATCAAATTTTTGGGGTTCCCCTATGCATTCCTCCTCCTTGTCTTTTCCATGTTCCCTGCCTGCATTTCCTGTTAAACATTTCCAAGTATGCCACTCCCCCCACCTTCTGTGAATGTCTTTCTGCGGCCGCAAGCAAGCAGATCCCAGAAATTTCTCACCGACCTGACCACAGACGCGGTGAAAAGAGCCTACAGTGAGAGAAGGGAGTCTTATGTAGCTATGGGTTTTGTGAAATTGTGATTCATCTCGGTTTTTCAGAAAACGATTTGAAATTCTTCAGCTCAGCTGTGATCAGTGGATTCCTTATCGGCAAGACATCCAAGAAGGATCTGTCACGTGTCCGTCTCGTAGTCTAGGCCTCCGGGGTTGCGGCTCTACGTTTTCGAAATGTTGTGAACTTAAAATGCAGACTTTACCAGGAGGTAGCTACATTTGGCCTTCTTCAGGGGGAGAGGGAGGGAAAGGGAGGAACGAGGGAGTGGTAGATGTGTTTTTAATTTCCTCTAGCAGCTCTCAGCCTGCTGCTGTTGCTGCTCTGCTGCCTCCGTCTGCAGTCCCTGCGGTGGATTGAAGGGGTCTGGGTCAGGATCACCGCAGGACAGGGTGGGTGTGGGGGGGTGGGGGGTGGAGGAGGGTGCCATTGGCCTGAATGTAGATGAAGAGAGAGGTTGGGTGAGGACAGCGGTGACATTTAAAAGGCATTATTTCTGAAGAGCTGCTAATTTTACTGCAAAAGTTGCACCTTCAGTCGTTGCTGTGGTAATTACATTACAGCCATGACTGATTGTTCTTCTTGTACCTACTGGAGGCTACAACTGTCACGTCAGCTGTTCTTTATGGTCATTATTTCCACCATGCAATACGGGTTCTGTTGTTCACATCAGGTTTGTTTTCTTCCTTTTTTTTTTTTTAATGGCAAACCTTTTGAACTTGAAATTGTTCTGCTTTCTGGCAGCTTGTTTGTGGTCGTCTGACATTTACATCACGGTACATAAATGCGGCATGTAAATGTTCCATGAAACGCTCGTACTCTGCACTTTGGTACACGCTGTTCCAAAAGGACCGGCTTGGATTTTTTTTTTTTTTCCATTTGGCTAAATGTACCTGCCGAAGCCTGAACGTTTTAATGCATTTGTGCCCAGAGTGAGGACGGCGAGTTTTGACCCCATCTTTCACACTACAGTCGCTCTGCAGGGTCCTTCTCGCGCCCACCGTGCACACAAGGCATAATTACAGAGAGAAAACTCAACACGCGCCGTGAGTCAAGTTGATCTTTTAATCTCGGTTGTTCATAAAACCATTTGCAACTCAAAACTTTGTAAATATGACAAATGTTTATTCATAATTATGTAGTTCATAGTTCAAATATATGATCAGTGATGCAGCTAATGACAATTTTTTTTTTTAATTATTATAAACTGAACTGGTGATTATTCTCTTAATTAATCATTCAGTAAAATGAGTAAAAAATGCTCAAGAAAATAGGGGAAAATGACTACAGCGTAGCTCCCAACGATGTCTTTAGTTAACTTGTTTCGTCCGACCAACGGTACAAAACAAAGACGTTCAATTTTCGGTCGTGCTTGACAAAAGAAAACAGGAAAAGGTTCTCGCATTCGAAAAGCTGAAACAAAGAGGAACGTTTTGGCATTTTTTTTTGCTTGAAAAATAATTAATCGGTTATCGAAAACATTTCGATTTTCTTTTGCTCAAATAATCAATTCATTGAATAACTGTTGAAGCTTTTAATTCAAGTGTATCGTGGAATCTCCTGCATGACGCCGTCATTATTACGGGTAAAATATTTGAATCCCCGCCACATATGAAGCAAAGCAGGCAGGATGTCAGTCTCACGATCCCAAAGTCGTGAGTTTGTTCCTCACACGGGGGAAGTGTTAACAGCTCACTGCGGGCCGAGCGGTCGCCGGATCGAATGTTCGGACCGTCAAGGGGAAAAAAAAAAAAAAAAAAAACGTGGGCTGTGGAAGTGAATGAACAGCGCTCCCTCAACCTCCATGTCTGACGTGACCTTGAGCAAGGCACCTAACCCTCCCTACTGCTCCCTGGGCGCTGCAGCTGCCCACTGCTCCTCATGTTTGTGTGCTCGCTGCTCGCCGATGGATTAAATGCAGAGGGCGAATTCCTATCTGTAAAAGAACAGATGCTGTGTGTAACATACTGGCAAAATACAATTATTCCCGTTCTGTTCCTCCATTATTCCCTCACGTGGTTCCATAACAGATCACATTTGTGTATTTGGCTCCCAACATCCTCTGTAATGACCGCACACATGATTGTGACCTCTGCTGTTCAAGATAGACCGCTTTAACCTTGTTATTCCAAACCTTTATACACAAATCACTAAAAAGTGAGCAGTGGTGTCGGGGTTGTGGAAGTAGCTACGACCCGTCCGCGTTAAGGTTAAAGCGGCAGTCGTGCTCATTTGCTCTTAGGCCGTGTTGCCCGGTGAGAGATGTGTGGTAGGCACCGTGTCCTCGGCATATCCTGACGCATGTTACAGTGTCACTGGGATGGAGGTGAACTACGCCTCGCAGCTGCACTTTGAACCTGCAAGTGCGTGAGATGAATTTTAAACCCCGTCGCTGTATTACCCAGAGCAGTGTATCTGACTTCCTAAACCGATCAGTGGTAGGTGTGGCTCACAGAAAGCACATTAAAAGTGAACGTGTAAAAGTGGATTTCTTTTCATCCACATTTCATGTATGAGCACGAGTCGGCTCCCTATTTGGCTGAACTCTTTTTCTTGTTCTGAGATTAATTTGACAGTATTAGACCCACAATAGGCCAAGCCTTTCCCACACTTTGTCTTGTCCTAACTGCCGACTGTGGTACGAATCCAGCAGCAGTACAAACGGTCCGCGGAGAAAACCCCAAAGGAGTTCGTCATTTCACAGGCATCAGAGGAACCGGCAGGCACTATTATCTCTATCTCTGACCGCTATCTTTCAGCCCTGCCACGCTCTCTCTCCATCAGCTGAGCTTATCTAGGCCATACAGCTACACAAATGCTGGGTGGAGGCAGCTGCAGTCCTAAATTTCAAAGCCCAAAATCAGACAAGAGGCCTGACTCCATTGTAAATCACGGTATTGTCACCGTCTTGATTTTCAAGTGTAGTGACATTTTCTGAGCCAGATACAACCTCCGATCCCCCGGTCTGTGAGAGTCTTTTACTCCGCGGAGACAGTGAGTGAGAGAAAAATGATCTGCAGCAGTCAGGCTGCTCTCTGAGAGCTCGTGTGTTCCTTCGGGAGCTAGAATAAGGTCCTAACGGCCTCTCCTTTCAATGGCACTATTCAGGGGGAAAGAATCAAACAGTGAGAGGGACTGTCTGCATCAGTGTCAGAGGCACTCTTTGTTTGACTACACTGTAACCCCACCACACGCACGCACACACACACACACACACACACACACACACCCTGTGCTCTTTTGCTATTATTGATGCATCATGCAGAGTATGTTGCAGAAAAGAGGACAGAACTGTCACTTCTCATTAATCAGCTGTTGGAAACCAAACTGATGGAGACGTCACTCTGGATACTCCTTAATGTTTGAAAGAAGGTGCGTTCGCCCTTAGTGGTAGATGATGTTATGTTCTTGTATCCGGCTTAACAGCATTTTTTTTTTTTCACTGACTTTGGACGTCAAATTTAAGTGATTTGATTTAACCCGAAGACGAGGGGAAATAATGGTTGGCGTTTGCTGCAGTGCTTTATCCACGTCTATACTGTAGCATCTAGTTCATGTATTGGGTGGGATGAAAGCTTGCTGAACCCTGAAGTCGGGCTTAGTGGCTCAAGAAACTTGTTGACTGACCTCAAGTCCTCATCCTTAGTTTAATATATTTTCAATCTATTGCTTGTTAGACAAATGGTTTAAAGTGCCACTGAGCAAATCCAAGAAGCCGATCCCGTGTCGTGATACGGTGGAAGGCAGCAGAGCATCAGAGATCAATACAGCATCATCAGATATCCCTGTTTTTGTCTGAAGCGAGGGAATATTGTGCAGTCGTCTGTTTTTTATTTGTCCTAAGTAAATCATGAATGTTGCCAGATCCCGTTCTTAGCCTTAAATACCCTCTTTGGCTCATTTCTGTTCCCGCACTGATTAAATAATCTGTTTTTAGTGAAGTGCACAGAGGAATGCGCTTTAGGAATTTTTTGATTGAAGCTTACCCCATGTTCGACCCTTGCTGATCCGGTCACTGGAAGTAGCGAGATGAACTTTTAAGTCTACTACTTGGCCGGGAGTCTGGTCAGGGGGGCGGTTGAATGAGAGCTTACATCTGTTTACATCAGCAAACACAGCACAAACCTCAGAGATGGGAGTTTGGTGCAGGGTAGTGAGGGGAAGCAGTGTGCTTCAAGGTCCTGAGAGCAACCCTGACCTCCCTGACTGCCCTTTGAACAAGGGAATTTCCATATGAGCATCAATAATCATCACATGAAAATCGTTACATGCCTCCAAGTCATTTTCGATTGCACAGCATCTCTTAACTCCCAGTGGACTTCGGTATATGATGAGACCAGTTCCTGCGCCAGATATAGTGTTTCTAGAAAAGCAACGCTTCCGGGGGGAAAACCGTGACTCCCTCCCAGCTGTTTGACACATCTTCTCTTCTCCCTGCTGGAGGCCTTCTCTTCCTGAAGCCTCAACATCATTTAGCCTCATTAGTCTGTCACTGCTCTGATTTGGTTACAGGAAGAACCTTGAAATAACCTGCAGCTCAAACACACTTACATGCATGTCAACACACTCCTGCCTCCTCTGTGAAAGCATTATTAAGGAAAAATACCAAAGAAAGACTGGAACAATGTCCTTCCACACATTACCTTGATTTATGATTTTTTTTTTTTTTTTTTTTTTTTAGAAAGCCTCCTTTTACATTAAACAAAAGGAGCTAAAGTATTATGCTCTGGAATTTTAACTTTTCTTTTTCCTCAGACTGGACACATGAAAATAGTTTCTAAAACACATTAAATCATTACATTAATTCAGATTAATAAGGAAACAAGAAAATTGCCACCGCTCAGCACTTAAAGGAAGAGTCTGACATTTTGTAAAATTCATTAACTTTCTGTGTCGCTGAGAGTGATGGCACTAAAATGTCTGTTAAATAAGAAGCTAAAGCCAATTAACTTAGCTTACATAAAGACTGGAAAGAGTAGGGAATTAATACACAATAGAATAAGCGTTTCTTCCAGCACCTCTAAAGCTTGTTAATTCAAATGTTACAACAGTTTGTACTCACAGAAACACACTTGTGTTGAAAACCTCAAGTCAGAGAAAATGACTTGCAGAACACCTTTGAACAAGTCGTCCACTTGTGTCGACATCTTGACAAGAGATCATGACTTGTTTCCTGCAGGCAGTAATATCAGCACGTTATGATTGTGATCAGACCCTCTGCTGCTCTGATTGCTCTTTCCATCTTTGATTGTGTGTTCCAAGGGATTTCCGAGAAATTATGATAATAGTCCAAATGATTACCAACCTCTTAATCACAATCGGCCGGCAGAGAACAATGAAATTATAGCGTACAGCTTCATAAGCGGTCAAGATGATTCTGGTTCGTCTGAGGCTGTCTGTCTCAGCAGTCCACTTCTCGTTCTCGGTGGTGAATGTCTTCGGAAACAGGAGCACAAATTACTAATCAGCTGTTGCTGCTACGTCATGCAGCATCTCCAGCTGTTCGTGCTCGGCAAAGTTGAGTATGAAGGGGAAATGCCGGCTGATCGGTGTTGTGCTTTTGATGGATTGAATGTGACAGACGTATTTTTGATACTTGAATTACACTCGTGATCTTTCCTCAGAGCTGTCAATCTTGGCGACAGGTGAGCGAGCATGAATCCGACATTATTACCAATTAGTAAAGCACGTGTCACTGACATGGAACAATGACAGCCATGTCTACCCAGCTGTCTGTATAATGCAGGATTTTTTTTTTTTTTTTTTACATATCTCTGTCTGTAATGATTAAATATAGTAGGAAATCATTGTTTCCCGTCAGCACAATGAGTGAGCAACAGGGAACAGTGTCCAGGTAGAGAGGTCAGGGGTCATGTCGAATAAAAACCCTCCACTGTGCCTTCATTCTGATGCGTTAACTCACGTGTGAAAATTACACAAATCGCACACGAATTGAATAATCTAAGCATATTTAGCTCCAGAAATGTTATTCTTTTATTTTCCAGATGATGTACGAGGTGTAACTTCACTGCAAAAGTGTGAATGCAAGCATTCAATATGCCTGATTTTGCGTTATAAGATTTATAGTAATACATCATCCCTCAAATAGATGCAATCGACTAAATACTAGCACTATTTCAGTGGTAATAGTAGTATGCATCCATTTGGCTCAGACAAACAAATAGCTTCAATTGACTTGAATGCCAAATGTGTCAGAAGTTTGATGGCAGATGGCATTAAAATAGTGAGATAAAATCGTTCTCCTCAGGTCACCAAGTCCTCTCCCCCGCTCTTACTTGCTCTGGCAAATCCTTTATTGCGATACAACTGGGAGCTGGATCTCAGTCTAGTTTATTTGTGCCGTCATGAAGCCATCTATGTGATACGATCAAACAAACTAAATATTTCACATGGATAATAAATGATTAAAACGCGGATTACGCGAGTAAAATGAAGAGATATAACAAAATCCTAAATCCATTGTCTGTTGCGGTAGAGGATGAGCACTGCTGAATTATTTATTGAATGTTAATGATTTAAGCTATACGATGATATCTTAAGTGCTGTTAAGCATGCAGCCTGGCCTCGGTCTGCCTGCGTGTGTGCACGCGAGGGTTTTCCTTGATGGTCCCTGCGTTGGTTAATCAGTGTGGAGCTGCAGTAGCCCACTGTTCTCCCCCGAGACTTCTCTGTGGGAGCTGCAACAGCTGTGAGTCAGGCGCACACACACACACACACACACACACACACACACACACACACACACACACACACACACACACACACACACACACACACACACACACACACACACACACCCACCCAGTTCCTCCGCACGCTCGTGGGGATTGAGGCCGAGGCCGCAGCGTTGTAGCTTGGCTCCTTATTGTCTGTCTTCCTTATGTTTCTGCATTTATGAGCCGTCGACCACGTGTCTTCATTATAGTCATTATTCCAAAACTGTCACACGCGGTGTGAAGAAGTGTGTTCATCTGAACACAACGTCGGCCGTTTCAGCGTTCAGTTTCTCAGTAAGTTATTGTTGGGTTACAACAGCTCAAATGTTCTGGCTGCTGCAGAGAAACACATGTACGTTCTGACCGGGAACGGGCCTCCTGGCCTGAGTTTGGATAAAAGAATCCGCGTTGGGTGTTGGCTTCAACAGAAGGGGGTCGGCTCATCTTTTGTCGGATCTGCACGTCGCTGCAGAGAAATGCAGCAGGCATCAGGTCGTATGTCTTGACAGTCAAGACTAAATAGGGGCTCGGTCTCCTGCAGCTGTAACAGGTAGCCAGCTGACAAAATCTAGATGGTAATCACCGCTGTGTGCCAATAGCCACCTGACGCCAGGTGATATGCCTTGATAAGCCAAGAGAATGGCTGTGTGTTGAGAAAATGTCTGCGTGGTGATGAAATCCCCTTTTTCATGTGCGGTACGTACTGAACATGCAGGCCTGGACTATCTGAGAAGCCATTTATATTTACAGCAGCTGGCTAGAACATTGTTAGAGGAGAAGATTATATTTAGTATATATTTGCACGGTGGTTCTTTTGAAAAGAAAGAGAAAAAGGACCTTTTTTTTTTTTTTCTTTTGCGGTATCTCCACCAGTAAGCTTCCAGTCATACAGTAAAAGTTTCCCCTTTGAACTCCTCTTCTGGTCCTCCTGATTTACTGGTTCCAACACTGCAGATGTAACAGAAAAGCCTCCCCATACAGCTGGCTGCAGAGTTAGACAGAAGGCTGGATAATTCTCCATAGATTGTGTCCAAGTAGACATCTACAGAAAATGCGAGGAATTTGCTAGACTGGATTATGGTATGGGAACGAAAACAAGTAACAGATGCTGTAAGTGTGCTGATGAGTGCACTTTTACAGCCCTGAGCTTCTTCATGTCTCTGAGCCGTCTAGAGCCCACCGAGACTTGCTTTGATGCTCACATGGCACGTGGTTGTGAGTCGAGGGCCAGGAGAGAGCGAGGGAGACGGACAGACTGACAAAACCACAGAGGGAGAAGGAACGCGTCTGAAGGCAGGCATGAAAGTTCAATTAAAAAGATCCACCGAAGAACGTGACGTTTTACAGAAAGCACATGCTGTTTGTGCTGCACGCGAGCGTTGCTGTGCAGCTGCGAGCACACGTCGACACCAAGGTGAGCAACTTGACGGCCGCCGTCGTGGATTACCGAGTTATGTCTTATTATTTACCGCTGCGCTCTCAGGTTGTGTGTCCTGATTGCCTTGCGGCCCAACCGCCTACATCGTACGTCTTCTTGCCGGTGCACCTTTGCGTTCCTATGGCAACCGGCAGCAGCATAGCGATCAAACAGCTACAGCAACATTTCCAAAGTGGTTTTGGTAAAAAGAAGCTCTGTGTATTGCATATGACTTCATCACTATTATTTTCCTTTTATGTTGCCCAGAGTCAAAGCTCATAGCCAGCGGACTTCACTCAGTTCTTACAAACTGAGAAATGTCTGATTTGTAGTCAGATTATTGATTTTTCTTTTGTGCCACGGATTTTCAACCTAATGAAATAAACAGTAACAATGAAAAACATGAGGATTAATAAATAATTGTAGCAACAAGCACCTACATTTACCAGCAGTGAGTGTGGATTTTAAACAAAAATGCTTTTAGTAAATGATTACAGCCTGAATCAGCTTTGATAGATTACAGTAAACAGGGTGTGTTGACTTGTTGAAAGAGAATAATAACGATATTCCACTTGATGTGTATCAGATGATGCAAAGTGTGCAGGCTTAATTTGCAAATTCAAATTGGAAAAGTCTGAATAGGAGTGTCATCAGTCTCAGAAATGAGAATGAATCTTTTCTCATGTTGATCAGCTGTTAATCTCAAGCTTGATTTATTCATGGTGTGCACAGGGATACGCTTAGAGCACCGTGTCTGGTTTCAATCTGTTCTTCCAGCGGTTTGGACTCGTCACGACACCGCCGCTCCATCCCGTCTTCTTAATGAAGATGTTCACAGTGGGAAGCTTTACCTCGCGACTGAGCCACGTGTCATTCACTTTGTGAGACTCAGTTGAAGGGGGCTAACCAGGATCTTTTCTTTTTTTCCCCAACACACCCATTGCTGCATTTTAATTTGAATACCACGAGGCGGTGGGAATTACGGGGGGGAGACGGAGGGGCGTACAGACCAACAGAGATGTGAAAGGGAGGAAAGTGTGTCAGTCTCCACCTCCTAGTGTTGGAGTATGAATAGGGCTGCCCACCCCTCTCTGCAGGGGGTTCCCTCCCCTCTCCTGCAGCATGTGGACTCATTACACACTCCAGATGAATGTATAATATGTAAATATGTTAAAAAAAAAAAAAAATAGACACCATATTCAGAATACAATGAAGTATCTGATGCTGTTACAGGAAAAAATTACAAATTAAGCAGCTCATATTCTTCTACGTATTGACGTGATGAATTAGCTCCTTATTAATATTCCAACAATAATTATTGCTGCTGATTCAGATTGTCGTGTGTATTTAGTCTTCGTGGATATATAAATTAGACCTGCAACTAATTATTATTTTTATTATCAAATATCACGTATCAAATCTGCTTATTAATTTTTCAATTAATTGGTTGATAGTCTGTTAAGTATCATTTAAACTGCGAATATTGTGCCGATTACAACTTCTTAACAATCGCAATGTCTATAAATATATTTTTTGTTACCAACACTAGAAAAAAAATATTTTTACAGTAAGACAAAACTGAAAAAAACCCACAAATATTATCCATATTGGATAATCCTGACCACCCTCTCCACCACCTGCTGCAGGGACAGCGGAGCACGTTCTCCAAAAGACTCGTCCAGCTCCGCTGTCACAAGGACAGATACAGGAGATCATTCCTGCCCACCGCAATAAGACTGTACAATAACTCACCTCTGGCAAAATCCATCACATAACAATAACACTGTTGTCTGTGTTTCTTGTTTGTTTAAATATAAAAAATATATATATATACTGTGCATTTTTATATTTAATCGTTTTTACTGTTATTTTATTGCTTTTCTGTATCTATAAAAGCTGCTGTAGTGAAAAAAAATTCCCCTTGGGGATTAATAAAGTAACTACCTACCTACCAAATCTTCACACACAGAAGCACAAATCACTGATTTTTACTATTTTTGCTGCAAAAATGACAGAAATTGTTTATTATTTTTCTGTTTAACTAATTGATTCATTTATCACTTTTCAGCTTTGATAGTATACACTATAAATGTTGTGCAGTGTGCAAACTTAAAATAGCCAGATAAAATCTGATATTTCAACTTGTATTCATTATTCTAGAAAACATATGTTTTAGGTGCTTTAATGTCGACATACGGGCTTTCGTTTCAGCTTCTATTGAAGTCAGTTGCCCAGATATACACTGATAAAAATTAAAATTTGGAAAAAATATGTCGATTTGGGCAAAATCTGTGAAAGTGTGAAGAGTTCAGTGTGTTGATTTCCCCGTGTGCATAAACTAACGGCGAGGTTTGGAAATAGAAGAGCAGTGATGTGAGGATGCACAGATATTGTGATGATCTTTTAGTTTCAGTAAAAACTTCAGTGGGCTGAACTCTGAAGGAGGACTGACGCAGCAAATGCGCTAAAATATTCATGCATTAGAGCTGTGACAGTAATCCCATTTTAATCACGACGTAATGCCAATGATGGCGGTGAAGGCGCAGACATGCCTGCAGACACGTACACATTTTCTTTTTATCCTGTCGGTGGCGGCTGCACTTCTGCTGTAATGAGATCAGATTGGAATGTCTTCTCTGTTATGCCTTTACCAGATGACTTTATTTATTTATTGAAATATTTATGCTGAACTCATCGTCCCACTGTCCTCAAACATACGGTATGTATGTACACAGACACACAGAGGATTACGCCAGCTCTGTTCTGGCTGTGTGACAGTTATTCTGGCTGGCAGGACTCAGAAACACAGACAACAACTCCACTACTAAATACACAGCAGATACTCAAGACGTAACCAGAGTCCCAGTCACACAAGTGTGCTTTCCAACAGGCACGTGTGGACTCTTGACTTCTGCTCTCTGCACTCCACCGCTGCCCGTAAGGGGTCAGTGATGTTTATATGTGGTGCCTGTGGAGGCCACCGAGGGTCATCTGTCTTCATCCTGATGTCCTTGAATCTTCTGTGGAACTTTCTGACTGCAGTGTGCTTTGCTGTGATGTCGCCGTTCATCAGACCCAGTGGACCATGCAAGTTGTACGTGCTGTTACAAAACCCCACCGCCTTTCAGAGTTTGGCTCCAGATTTCTTTCTCAGAAACAGCAGTGTCTCAGATAAACAGCTTTCTGATCCTCACAACAAACATTTGAAGTTGAGCCCGTGTCACTGAGGTGATGACTCAACTTTGCCGCAATTTGTGAGTATGTACTTTAGTGGTGTGCATGCGGTTTGCCAGCTATGTCGGTACGAGTCCCTTTACTCTTGTTTTCGCTCTTCTGTCCACTTTGCCGGTGTTCTTTGCAGCTGTTGGAACCTGCACGCCAAAACAGCGCACCCTATTGTTTTCTCTGAAAGCCCAGACGCCGTTTACATCTTCATGCATCAACTGTCCAAATAGGGAGCGTTTCTACCTGAAAGGCATGTCCAGTGTGCACTGTGGCCACGGGGTGGTTGTGGTGTTACGGGATGCAGCCGTCAGATTTTCACTTCGACTTTCGTCTTTTTTTTTGTCAAACATTTGTAAAAAGCACATATAATAACTTGCAAAGAAAGCAACAGCACTTTTAAATTTAAACCGCAAGCAGTGATCTTCGCACGCTGCACGTCGGGGATCCAGCGGGTCGGGGCCGCCGGCTGCCCGACGTGCAGCGCGCGACGGTCCGCATATTCCCGCTTGCAGTTTACATTTTGTTCTCGCTCTCGTTCCTTATTATTCTTTTTTTTTTTAAATTGCCTTTTTTTTTCTTGGCAGCTTTAACATCTTCAAAAACTCATGAAAGTTGGTGCCTGGCGCATGTGCAAAGTTTCCTGAGGTTTGGAGCATCGTTTGACCTTAAACATCAACTTCCTGTGTCACGGCGAAACATCAAACTTAGCCGCATCGCCCTGGCTATACTATATACTATATACAAAAATGTTGTAGTTTGGACAGAAATCCAAGAAGATTTAGACACCCTTCATTTAATTTTTTTTAATTTTTTTTATTGACTTTGGATATTTTGGATGAATTTTTTTTTTTTTTTTTTAAATCACTTTTTGGACTATAACCTTTTTCTGAACTGACATGAGCTCAAGTTATTTCTCACTGAGCCAACTGCTCCAACCAGTGCACCACTATGTCATACTATAGCATGTTGCCTGAAATATGAAAAAAAAAAAAAAAGTCTCTTTTTTTTGTTGTTGATTTTTATTTTAAGTTTTGTAGTTGACCTTTGGTTTGGTATTAGTATGACCGCATGTACAAACCCGTGTGGCTTACCCTTAGAGGGATTCTCTCTCCACGAACCATGTGGTTTATTAAGGGGACTCGCCCTCCGAGAACCGTGTGTAATACCTGAGCACGCTTCGAACCCGTGTCTTTATGAGGTCGGAGCAGAGTCGTAGGCCGCTGGACTATCTTCGGCGCTGGAGAATGAGTTGCGGCAGGAGAAAGTGTTTCACGGAGTTCACTCAGAGCTTCCAGAGACAGTCTGGTTAACTCGACAGGTAAAAGATTCTCCTTCACCAAGGTTGCTATTAATGGATCAAATTCCACCTCGGCCTGTTGATGGTGATTCAACTTTTAGTGAAGTTGAAACGTTTGGAGAAATTGAAAAAGGTTTGCATAACACTACACATTACAGGACGATATTTAATGTCACTGCAGACCCTCTTGAAAACACGTGTATCTACTATCCAAAGAATGTCTGCGGCAATTCTGGTCGCATTTGAATGAATATTTATGGACGGTGGAGTTATAGTTATAGGTTTTAATGAGCCAAAGATTTGTCATGATGCAGACTCTCTCCTGGGAAGATTAGTGGTGCAGTGGTTAGCACTGTTGCCACTCAGCCAAGAGGTTTGGGGTTTGAGCCCCTCCTTTGACATGACTTGTAAAAAAAATAAATTAAAAAAAATCATACTATGGCATGTTGTCTAAATTATGGGGGGGGGGGATGTCATAATATAGCGAAAAGTGACCCAAAAGTCACTTTTTGCTATATGCTACATGCTATAGTATGACTTTTGGGTCACTTTTTGGCCGCCACGCCACGGGCACACCGATCGACAAAAACTAATTCTTATAATAACTTTTAATTCCAAACATGTTAAGAGTGCACAGACTAAATTTCAAGTCGGTCTGACAAAATCTGTAGGAGGAGTTTGTTAAAGTACAACATGTGTGCTAGCGAGCCATTTGGCCACGCCCACTTGCGACTCCACTAAAATACGAAACGTTTCGCCGGGAGAGGCGCGTGTACCAACTTTCATGAGTTTTTGAGTACGATAAAGCCTCCAAAAATGCAGTGTTTTACGGAGAATAATAATAAACGCTTGAACAACAATAGGGCCCTAATAACGGAAACGCCGAGTTAACTGTTCCCTGAGCTGACGTTTTGGCAACAGAGGGCCATCTTCGGAGCTTGAAGGAAAAAGCCTTAGAACTTTGTATTTATACTTTCAGGTGTAACCGGAGGCAGGAAATCCTCTGTATACAAAATATTTAGTAAACCCTCTTCTTAATCATTCATTTCTCAATACATGTCACACGCTTTTAGTCAACATTCATCTTAGTACAACGAGGTGTAGGCGCACTCTGTAAGTGTGTGTACATTTTAGTGTGAGAGTTTGCTTGGGATTTGACGTCACCTATGTGATATGTGTCCTTGAGTCTGTGTGTGATAATGGCTGTACCGTACACAGCTCCTCTATGCAGACGGGCAGGTATAATGACTTTCAGGCCGAGGCTGGGGCCTGTGGTCCAAAGCCGGCCACGGTTGGGAAGTTTTCACTTACAGTTTTATTTCATTTTCAGGGCAGTGAAGCCCGGGACTTAAATCCTACCGACGCTGCTGGCTTTGTTAAGAACCGTCACTAAAATAGACACTCGCACAATCACTGACCCCCGTTCACCCTTCCTCTCCACCCTCTGCTAAAGATTATGCTTCATGTGGCAGGATAAGTGGACCCTGATTGATCAGTATTGATTAGAGCTGTATTTGTCAGACAGTAATGGGCCTCCCTCTCAGGAAATGATGTCTGCTGACTCCCACCCGCCCCCTCCTCTGGCCCCACTTCACCCCTCTCTTTATGTCCTACTAGAAGAGCCCTGCTGCCTACTGTTCTTGGGTTCTCGACCTCTAATCACGGTGCACAGCCTCCTTCACTGTGCCGCCACGCCACGTTTCCATCTACGCTGAAGACCGAGCAGGAAGATGGAGACGGAGTGTGAGGATGAGATAGGAAAAGGTTAATTGAGGTTAATTGAGACAAAGTCAGCTTGCGTGCATTTCTTTCTGTTTACCTTCGTGTGCAGTGGAACTATTTTTCATAAACATTATTCCTGGTTAATTTGATCTGAAGATTCAAAAAAAAAATTTTTTTTTAAATTGCGCAAAACCTCCTTGATGTGGGTCTTTTAACTCTTTTGTGTGCAAGCCCGTCTGTGTGTGTGCAGACGTGTTGACAGTACTGACAGACCGCCTCAGGCCTCTTTGGTTAGACTCCTCACAAACAATAGATGTGTCTGTGTGGCACGCCTGATGAGCGTGAAACCGAATACAGACGCTCTGCAGGAACACACACACACACACACACACACACACACACACACACACACACACACACACACACACACACACACACACACACACACACACACACACACACACACACCCCGAGTTATTACCAGCACACACATTATTATCATGTGACATACAAAAGGTTGAAGATAGTAACCTGTTATCCATTATATCACACAAAACATAAAACCTAAAGTTATATGAATAACCAAATCTTAGCTGTATACTTTGCCTTTCCATTAAGAATCAGAACTGTGTCGATATCAGTTTTACGAAATGTCCATTTCTCTTTTCTCTTCCCCCCCCCTGCAGAGTAAAATACTGAACCTCTTCTGCCTACACAGTGACGTCAAACCTCACCGCACCTGCTTCGCCTGCACAGCTGAAAGCAGAGAAGGTAAAATTAGCAGAACATATGATGCTGTGCATCTGTATACCATTTCATCTTGAAGCAGGCTGTTTTCTATTGTTTGTTGTGATGTGCACTTGGCAGACCGTAACACTGAGCTGACTACAAACCAAACATTTGTTTTGGGTCGGTGACCCGTCTTCATTGCCAGTGTATGCGTGGAAGTTTATTTGTGTGCGGGATGTTCAGCCGAGGATTCATCTGCTTTATTTTGAGTTTGAACTTCAAAGGCTTGATTGAAGGCTAATTGTCTTGATGACCTGGATACTATTTTTCTGCACCGTAGCGTTGAGCTGACATGTACTCCGTAAAGGAGAGCTGCGCTAATTTTATCCGATTCAAGTAACAACTCCCGAGTCCTTTACTCTCTTTCATTCTGGTTGCTGTTATAAAAGTCATGTTGTCAGCAGCCTCCTTTGATTTCTGGCACTTTTGTTTTGTCAGCTTCCGGATGTCTTTTGCCCTGCCTCTGTCTGCCAGTGCAGTCGTCTCCAGCCTCAGTGGTGATAACAAAACTGCAATACTTTGTTGTTTAGTCTTTAATTCCTTTACATTTTATTGTGAGTATCTCTGACCGTGTGTTGACGCTCGTCTGGATGTGTGAGATCTTCTTATACGACACAAGCATTTATTATTTAGAAAGTTGCAGTAAATTCAGCAAAGAAAAACAAAGAAATTGTGGTTTATGTAAAAAAAAAAAAAAAGCGTACATACTTTACGTTAATTTGAGCCTGAGACTACATGCTGAAACACAGATGAAGTACAGTGTGTTCCTATTATCCAGTTCAGCTGCTTGTTTAACAGTCAGCTGCTTTAGCTTGGAAAGGTCATGGTTCAACGTGGCATCTGAGGTTCAGGACCCTTTGCCAGCAAGTCTATTTTCTTGAAATGTCCTTGAGCAGCACACTGAAGCCCCTTCAGCCCCTGGCATGTTGACCTCTGACCTCTCTAAAAGAAATGGAAAATAAAAATACAGTTCCTCTGCGAGGATGAGCCAGATTGCTTCATATGATTTTGTGTAACCAAGGAAATTGAGACATTTTTTGTTCTGCAATATCTGAATAATCATATGTTGACCTCCCCCTTGGTTTCTTGGCTGTTCTTCCATCTATTCCCATCGCTGCTGTCTTCTGTCTCGTCTCGCCACAATTCATCTGATCTGTCTCCCACAGATGAACCAGTTAATAGTGACCGGGGATGTAGGCTGCAATTTGTGATCTTCCAACTTGATGCAAACATGACACTTGTGATGTTAATGTCTGACTGTGTGTGTGTGTGTGTGTGTGTGTGTGTGTGTGTGTGTGTGTGTGTGTGTGTGTGTGTGTGTGTGTGTGTGTGTGTGTGTGTGTGTGTGTGTGTGTGTGAGCGCTAAATGAGTCCTGCTCTTTACACTCCAACCCCTGATCTTCATCCTCCTCCTCCTCCTTCTCATGAGCTATCTCAGTGTCACGGGACAGCGGCCTGACAGACAGACAAGCAGATGGAAGTGACGCGAGCGACATCAGTGGAATTCAGCAAAACAATGTAGATGAAAATCAATGGAGACAATGACAGTGGGGTCGGGAGAGACTTGCGGAAAAGACCGGGGAGGAAAGTGAGCGGAGACGAAGGCAGGGCGACCGTGAGAGAGCTGCAGCTTAGCAAAGCTGCAGTCTGAGATGTCGCCTCCAGATAACTCAAACAGACTTACAATCCCAATATAGACCAGAGTCCGAGGCTTCCACTGTGTTTCCTTCCAGCCCAATGTTCTGATATGTTGTTTTCAGCGTTTCCTGTCGAGTCGACTCGTTATTATTTGCATTTTTCTCGTTGTGGAGGAAGTTGTTCCTGCTGTCGGAAAAGGAAACCGTCGTCTGTTACAACTGGACTTGTTAATGATGCCTGGTCAGAAGCCGAGCTTCCGTTTTCCAGCACAAAATCCAATTTGTTTATCAAATGTGTTACTGCAGAGGGAAAACAGGTTGCCTCTTCAGTCATGTCGGGAAAACTTAGTCTTATTGATTTTGAATTGTTTTGAGAGATTTTATTCAGTCAAAAGAAATGTGTCTTTCAAGTGTTAAGAAGGTCACGTCACAAGTCAAGTTTTCAAAGTATGACCTGAGTTTAAATACAGATTGACTTGAGTTGAAATGGTTAAAGTTCAATAATCCTTTTATGTTCTTTAAATCGTCACCTCAGCTAGACTTAACGTCTGTAATCACTCTCTTCTATACGAGACGAGGTTGATGAGGACAAACTTGAGGTCAGTGGCGACCTGCTGGCACCTCGTTGTCTGTCGTGATCTCTGGGAGTCCTGGAGGGTGTTCCGGTGGTCCGGTGTCATGAACGCTGGATGTGCTGTCGCCGGTCTGCCTGCCAGCACTGCATTGTGTCGTGTTATGGTGGCGTGCTCTGCTCTGCTCCTGTGTGCCGTCTGCCAGTCATATGTGCCACCATCTGTTCTTCGAACAAGCCCATAATCTAGCTGGCACTCTGGCATCGTTTGCTTTTTTTTTTTTTTTTTTTTTTTTAAACACATGCTGTAACTGATGCTGATGTTTCATATCCGGGCCGTTTGTATTTGAGCATGATTGGATCCATGAATCATTTTGATGGGTGTTATAGAGTTTCAGAAGCCTCTAGTCTTTGCTCTAACATCTTTTCATATGACTTTTGCTTGTTGCCATCCATCCCCGCTGCAACATATGGCAGGTCTATCCCGCCTCATCTCTGATCCAAGCTCTTTAGACTCCACACGGATCTCAGCTCTGCCTGCACTGCTGCGACATACCAGTGAGCAGCAGCAGTGGCACCTCCTCCACAGTGATTACACTCATTCCTCTGGAAGCTGCGTTCCTCTGCTAGCTCTGTCATTACTACCATCTAACCGGTGTAATTACCGGCCTCGGTGTGTGTTTGCGGTGCACGGTCCAAGCCTGCACCATGCGGGGCAAGTCGGAGCGGGTGTGTGCGCAGAGAGAGCGAGGAGCATGAATGGGAGAGCCAGGACAGGGGAGGTACATCCTTGAGCTAACTAATTACTATATGTGAGTAATTAAAAGGCCTTAAATGTCTGCGCTTTATTCTTCTGAGGTCTGTGCCAAAGCTGGATGTGTCTGCCCAAGTCTGACTGCAGAGGAGGAAGATTAATCTTCTCGTGCGCTTGTCTCTGGAATTTTTTTTTTCTTTTTTGTTTGCAGTCAGTATTCATGTTGTTGATTTGGCTCGAAAAGTAAAGCTTTACTTTGAATATATCCTTGCTCTTCCCTCACCACACCAAATTTGCACACTTTTCAGCTAATGTCTGAGTATGCTGTTTTCTGGTATCCACTATATTGGCTCTTTCCCCTCTCTGTACATCTGTACACAGCTACAGCCCTGCACTGTCAGCACACCTGAGGAATACTTCCTTATTTCAGTGTTACAGTTGTCACCACTAATTCATGCGCTTTCTCTGTGCGTGTTTGAAAGTGACTTGATGTTTGTCAAGATACAGACACTGATACTTATTGTGATCCAAGAAGGCGGGATGTTTCTTCCTCACACAATCACTTTTGTTTTATGTCGGCTCTATTCATTGACAAAAACTGCGCGAAACCTTTGAAAGCTCCAACAACAAAGCCCTGACTTTGAGTTGAGAATATTCTGTCGTGCTTACCTCGGAACTTCAAATGGTCTTTTTTCTGTGTTCATGAAACACTTTAAAAACTCATGAGTTTCCCATCAGCCCCAGCTGAGCTTTTGTTTAAAGCTAATTAGCAAATGTGAGCATGCTGACATGTGCGGACCATCAGCCTGTTATCATTTACCATTAGCACGTAGCTCAAAGCACCTCTGTGCTGCCACACAGAGCTGCTAGCATGGCTTTAGATCCCCGAGTTAGTGTTCAATTTAGAAAGGTGTGCTTGCCACGGATGGGCTGTGTGCTGACAGCAGTCATCAATAAAGCAGACCACACTCTCTCCATTGGCTCCCTCATCAGGCACCTCGGGCACATAATGAAGCCATTCTGCAGCTCCTGCAGCTGGGGCGGATAATCTGGGATTGGACCTCGTAGTGGATCACAGGACTGCCCTCTGAATGAGGACGGACTCTGTCCGAAAGCATGATCAGAGCAGGAGTCTTCTCCGGAAGTGCCTGTGGTTTCCCAAAAACAAAGACATGATAGATTTGCGCCGCCGTCTGACTATAGGAGCATTCTGTTTGCTGTGAATGACTTTTGTTGATGGGGCCCTGTGTGCTTGTATGAGTGAATGAGTAATGCAGTCTGAGGGCCAGAAATGAATTCAGCGAGGGCTCATAAAAGGCGCTGTGTATCATAAAACACACTCAACCCACTCTGAGCTGCGATGACACAATGAAAAGCTCAACTTTATGCAAATTTGACTTCATAATGAGATAGTCATCCCAGGAGCCGACGTTTGTAGAATTCACTAAAACTGAGGCAGCTGGAGAGGGAAGCTCAAATTTGTTCTCGCATCAAAATAGTTTCTGATGTTTGCTTCCTGCTGGCTTTTCATCATACGGAAAGAGTCAAATGTTTCACTCCTCTTTTCATGGAAATGTAGACTCCCCTCATTCTTACACCCCGGTGGCTCAATCTGAGAGAGCTGTATCAGGGAAATTTTGACGTCGTCAGATGTGAGTTGGATGTGAGCCCATTGTGTGTGTTTTATGCTTGTTGTTGAATCATGTTAAATTCTTTAAAGCTTTTTTTTCTAAGGATTAAAATGGTATCACTCCTATCTGAGTAACCATAAAGACCAGTGGCTATCTATCATTTTGATGTGAAAACTGCTTCAATAAGTAGTGTTTGATTAATTGGATGGTTGAATCCTATCCTATATAATGGAAAGGTTTTATAGATGACAAAGGTGGGTACAGGACTTAATACAATCTCAATAGATTCAGAAACCCCGGGATTTTATAAATGCTGCATACAACAGAACAGCTTTGTATAGAATCTGAAGGAAAATTGGAATTTTAAACATTTAACAAGAGCACTTTTTTTTTTAAAAGATATATATGGAGATTATATACGGTTGCCCTCAGAGCAAATTTGGTGTAGATATTTTAGCGAAGGTTTGAGGAGAGGCTTATGTAGGTTAAGTAGTTTTAATGCGAGAATGGAGACCTAAATACAGAAAGAGATTAGGGAAAAACTTGACAATGGAAAAGGAAATTCAGAAAGACTGGAGAGGTTGTACACGAGCAGTTTTGCGGCAGCAGAGAATTAAGCACATTTACATTTTAGACATTTACCTGAATCTCTTACTCATAATAACAAACCCCAAACCCAGACTGTTGATGTCACAGGTGTTGAGTCCACGATGTCTGCACATCTTTGAGCCTAAAAAAGTCATGTTTATTGGTTCTTCCAAAAATCAAACAGTATTTTCCTTTGTCTGACCGCGGCAGGGATGTTGGTGATGAAATGGGGCTGTTGGAACCTAACAACTAAAAGTGGAGGCTGTTTACTGTTTTGTGAAGCTTGAGTCAGCGCCAGCACGGCTAACTTTAGCGAGAAAGCGGTTAGTTTCAAGTGGTTCATCCACCCGTTCATTTTCTGCTACGAATCTATTTTCAAGTTACATTTATTTCATTAATTTTATCAGTAGAAATGTTTATATACAGGAGTTACCGAAAAATGGGACAAATTATGAATATTTTCTACCCTGTATCATCTGTACTGACTTTCATTCATACTTTGGTCAGGGTGATTGTAAAACGGATTTTAATTTGCATTAACACGTGTTGAATTGAGCTTGAAAAACCCCACAAACCCTTGTAATGAGACCCGAACTCACAGAATACAGTGCGTTTCTTCTGCAAGGCTGATCCCCCAAAGAGGGGGGGGGGCACCATGCCAGCTCACTGTTATTGCTTGCTGTGTCACTCAGTGGAGTCATAACCACATCATAAAAGAATTCCCCAGCCGGTCACCCTGAACAACCGCAGAACTGACGTGACTATAACTTGAAACTTTTGTCTGGACTGATGACCAAAGAGTAAAATATTCCAGTAGTGAATCAGACTTCCAATAGTCTGCTGAGAGCTTTAAGTTTAGCTTCACAGAAACATTAAGGCAGCTCAAACCAAAATGATCCGACAGTAGTCCTGTACCTGTGCAACGATCATGTGAGATATTAATACTTGTAAAAAAAAATCATTACATCGAGCCTCACAGACGACATAAGATGCTTCTGAGTAAACAAGCGTCTTTACGAGGCGATTGAATTTTGAAGACTTGATGCTGTGTGACTGTCGTACTAAAGCATGCCGTTGTGGTTCACTGAGCAATGCAGCGCTCTCCTCCGTGCTCTGTCCAGTGACTCTATTTCTGGCTTTACCCAACCTCGCCCCTCAGGCTGATGGGTCACTTTGTTCTCTTGCCTTTTTCTGTCTCTCCTGTTGTTCCTCTTCAGCTCCCCGTCTTAAGGACGCAAAGTTGTTGTTGTTGTTTGTTGTTCAGCATCATTCTGTAGAAGGGCAAAAAACAGAGTTGCTTCTGTCTCAGTCATGTGGGCACACATGAAGACTAAATCAGTCAAAAGCTGACTCGAGCTCAGACAGTGGACCTCCATGGTGTGAAAGGGCTCCAGCTCTGTGTTTAAATTGTCTGTGTACTCTCTCTGTTTGGATTTGTATTACTTTCCGGTCTGATAATATTAGCTGCGAGTGTTTCAGAGGTTTTAATCTGCAGCAGAGCGGCCACTGCCTTCATATCCTGTGTGTGTGTGTGTGTGTGTGTGTGTGTGCGCACATGAACTCGAGTGCACAGAGTGTGATAATAATATCCCTTGTCAGCCTCCTGAAGATTAGCCTCAACTGGAGAAATCCTCTGTCATATCCCCTCACCTTATTTTCTCTCTAGCTCTCTTTGGCTTATCAGTCCCACATTGTTTTACAGTTGAGTGACTCACTCTTTTCTAAATTCAGAGCTCAATGTTTCTTTGGGTCTGTAGAGAAAATTTGGGTCACCCAACCTCTTCCAGTATTTCAAAACTAATCTGTTTTGGGTTTTGATTTGTATTTTTTTTTTTTTCCTGATCCCCTGAATCTGATTTGTTTGAATAATTATCCTTCTATTGTTTTTTTGTGTTTTCCTTCTCTCAGATTTATATCAGAGTGAAAATAGTCCAAGAAAAAGAAGAGGAGGACCGGCCCTGATCTAGAGTGGTCCATGATGGACCAGTGAAGTCTTTCCCACCCTGCCAGTTAAAAGCGATGTTTTTTGGAGCTGGAGGCCGTAACAGCATTAGCAGAGTGTGTGTGGGGCCTCTCCGCTCCCTCTTCCCCAGCACCCCTCCTGACATGGGATGCCAGCCGCCTGCCTGCCTGCCCTGAGCTCATCTGGGGAGCAATGAACACCTACAGAGACAGAGGGGTAACTTGCACCTCCTCAGACCTTCTGGACGGAGGAGGAGGAGGAGGAGGGTTGCCCCAGCACACTCCATTTCGTCACACCCCCAATGGCCACCCGGCCCCCGGCCCCATTGACCCGGGCATCCAACCGCGCATCTCCGTGCCCAAAATGGGTGTTCGTGCGCGGATTGCAGAATGGCCTCCACGGCGTGCACAGTCTCGGGAGTCGCTGCTTGAAAATGGGCAAATTGGAAGCTATCACTATGGAGACGACTGCTCCACTTCAGTTTCATCATCGGTTTTGTCATCCGACGTCAGGCTGGTGCGGGGAGGAGTCACCAGGTTGCCCCGACGGCGGTCCAAAGATGTAGAGTTCAGGGGAGGAGGGTTTGTCGGCGAAAGAGGATCACCTTTCAGCCTCAGAGTGTTCCCACCTTTGAGGCAGCGTTCCAACAGTGAAGTGACGCTAAGTGAACAAGACGAAAATGAGGTGAGTCTTAAATCTCCCTCTAAGCTCTCTTTCACACCTGTAGTTTGGTTCATTTGGTCTGGATCAAGGAAAATGATTTAACGGTGCCTTTTAACACTAGTCGAGTTCATGTACACGCTGACTTATTACAAACTCAGATTAGTTTACGTGAAGTTATAAAGACCAACAAGAACTCATTAGTGCTGCATCGATCCACAGAGAGAAATCCTGCTGTGACTGACAGCAAGTCTTGCAGCACTTCAGTGTGCCGTACGTATCGATTCATGTTCTCACCGAGAGTTCACTAAGGAACAACTGAGTTACTGTAAATATGATGTCTCGTCTTTATCATGAAATTAAGGGTTTGTTAACTACTTTCCATTTTCCAATGTATTTGGGGAAATCCTCACACTTGGGGTGATGTACTCACCTGTTACTATGGTTACCAAATTATCGTGCATAAATATACAAATGGTTTATAAGATAGCTCCTTGGACAGCTCATGGTCAGAAGATGAATTTAATAGCACTTTAGCCTTTCAACTCATACTAAAGTCACTGTATCTTAAAAACTTGTCCATTCTCATTTAACTTGACAATTGAACCACACATTGTTAAATTAGAAGCCCACACTTCCAGGAGATCTCTGTGTGACTGCTTGGGCCACACTAGAGTTTGATTGACAGCTTTTACATCAGACCACACAAACTGAACCAAACCAGAAAGAAGTTGGTTTGCAATGAACCCAGCAGGCTACGTGTGAAAGCACATGACTTTATATATTTTCAAAATAAAAGAATGGTGTTGTATTCACTGATCTGTTATCGCACAATGAAAATCTCCCCTCTCTATGCTCCCAGGTGGAGACTCGTGGAGGTGGTGGGATGGGAAACCGGTTCAGAGAGTACGGCAGCACCTCCTCCATCGACATCCAGGGCATTCCTGAGCAGAGCTTCTTCGACATGCTTAGCCAGTTCCACCAGGAGAGGCCTGACCAGCGCAGCTCAGCACCTGTACACCTCGGGGAGCTGCTGCGGGCTCCAGACTCTCCATCAAGCGCAGCTCTTCCCTTTGCTCCCTCACCTGGTCCCACAGGAGATGACAGAGGGACGGGAAGGAAAGACGGTGCTGAGAGAGTGAGGAAGAAAAGTGGAGGGACGGAGTCGTCACTGGGCACCTCCTCTTTGTTCCGGAAACTTCGGAGCTCCAGCAGAGGGGAGCTGGATGGAGGAAAAGGAGAGACATCGACAGATGTCTCGTACAAACCGTGGGTGTGTCCCAAGAGTTTTGTCCACTTCGATGCTCAGAGCATCCTGTTTGACCTCCACGAGGCGGCGGCCCAGCGGGGCTTTGCCACCCAGAGGAGGAACACAGCCACAGGGGCATCAGCTGCGTCAGTGTCCCTGTCCGTGTCCAGATCCTCAGCTCCCAGTGTAAACGACCCCATTTATTCCAGCATTGAGGATCTGACCCCGAGCCTCGACCAGGGCTCCACGACACCCTCCCTGGCCATGGACCCTCTGGACGGGCCTGGGGCCCACGTCGCGAGCCCACTGCTCCTCTGCTGTCCCCACTTCCTCAATGAGACCGGGGGCCACGGGGAGCGCAACATCAGCTTCATCAGTTCATCAGCAGAGCGAGGAGGAGACGGAGGAGGGGAAGGAGGAAAAGGGTGGCTGAGGAAGAGTAACGCCAGCGTCTCAGTGCTGGAGGTGCCTGTTGAACATCAGGTTACGAGACTGGACAGACTGAAACTGTATAGCATAGAGCATGTAGACCAGGGGGCCAGGTACTACAGAGACTACTTCCATGGGAAAGGTAACCCTGAGTCACACACACATACACGCACGCACGCACACACACACACACACACACACACACACAGTCCACAAATATTGTGTGATGTAGATGTCATCTGTGTTATGTCAGGATGAGAAAAAAAAAAAAATCAAACACCTTGAAAGGAAATCATTATGGACACCCGAGTATGAATCATGTTGTTGTAAAGAAACGGACATAACAGGATTAATTCTCTTGGCATGGTCGTTTAACTGGCTTAGCACCTTTCAAAAACAAATCGATTTTTAGAGAACATCAAATGGCATTAAGACAAGTATAAAGAGGGGTTATAAATTGTATAAACCAACATCTAAACAAGTAATAAATGAGACAACAAGATTTCACTCTTCATATATTAGTGCTGAAACCTTTGGTCAGTTAATGTATTAGTCAAACTGCCAGACATTAGCCAGCAACCATGTTGAGGATTGATTATCGAAGGCTTCTATTAGTCACTTAGATGATTATTCTGCATTAATTGTTCACTATTATATCGTAAAATTATTGAAATCCCTCATTTCCAAAGTGACTTTGCAGTTTGTTGTCCTCCAGTCAGCTGTCCAAAATCATGAATAATACATAAAAACAAGACATAAAAACAAGGAAAATCTGCAAATCTTTCAATTTAAGAAGCAGGAACCAAATGTTTTTCAGTCTGACTTCAAAGATTGATTGATAATCAGTTTAATTGCTGCTTAATGTTGTTTCTCACTGCTGGGACCTTTTGTTATGTGTCTTTCTCTCCCTCCATTTACTGCCAGTATTTCTACCGTCACTCTCAAATGAAGACAAAATGTCATCAAAATAATCCAAAAATAATTTGGTGTCGATAGACTCATCAGTCAGTTAATCAACCGAGCATTGGATGAATACTTGAAGTCGTTTTTCCTCAGCTTCTAAAATGTGAAAATTTGCTCATCATAATTAATTTGCCAGTTTAAAAAAAAAAGAAGATTAAAAGATATCCAACTTATTCAAACATTAGTTAGTTGCAACTCAAAAATGTAGACACACTGATCCCGTTTCATACTCTGATTTGGGCCCTTAATTGTCATTTGTTCATACAAATTAGACTGTGTTCATGTCGTTTGTCCAGCCAGAGTTTCTCCAGTGTCATTTCTCACATCTCATCCTGCGGCTTTTAATATCCAGCTGGGCCTGACCAGGGCAGTGCAAGCCAAACTGGCAACCCTCCCAGAGCTTTTATTACACGTGTACCTGCTACTGAACTGTTGGCCAACTGAGAGTCGATGATACACCAAATGCCTCCTTGCGGGATCACAAGCAGCACTTTAGAAATCGTCCATTGCAGCTTTGTTTTACATCTGTTTTTTTGTGTCAGAAGTAACACCTAACTTCAGAGAGGAAGGGCGTGCGTGCGTGCGTGCGTGCCTGCGTGCGTCCGTGCGCGCGCGCGTGTGTGTGTGTGAGCGTGCGTGAGTGATGTGTGTCTGTCATGTGGACATTTCTTGTCAGCATCACCTCTTCAGACACTGTTGATGAAACTTCCCCCTGGCAAGCATCATCTGGCTGCAGCCTAATTAATGACAGATGCTTTGAGGTGTGTGTGTGTGTGTGTGTGTGTGTGTGTGTGTGTGTGTGTGTGTGTGTGTGTGTGTGTGTGTGTGTGTGTGTGTGTGTGTGTGTGTGTGTGTGTGTGTGTGTGTGTTAGAGAGAGAGACAGACCTGCAGCCTCACAGTTAAAGGTTATCGTTCCAAAAATATGTTCATCTGCTCACTATTTTCCAGCTTAACCGTCCCCCAGAACGCACGTGTGTGTGTGTGTGTGTGTGTGTGTGTGTGTGTGTGTGTGTGTGTGTGTGTGTGTGTGTGTGTGTGTGTGTGTGTGTGTGTGTGTGTGTGTGTGTGTTTGCTGTGACGTTGCCCCCGTGTGCATGTCAGAAAGCCTCATCAAAAAGCTGACATTTCCACCACAGGACATGGCATAGAAATTAATCAGGCCTGAGTCTCCTTGACGTGTGCGTCGTCGCGGCTCACCAGCCGGTAGAGGGTGTGTGAGGGGATGGAGGGGGGGGGGTCGAGTCGAGGAGGACTCCTTGTCAAGCTGGATTCCTCCTGCAGTCTGGAGAATCTGTGTTTGGACTGCCGCTGTGCCTGTGGCGTTGGCATGAGCGCGTCTTAGCTTAGGAGCTTTAGCAGAGGACATGCAATATGCTTTTGAAGTGTGTTGAGAACTTTCTCTGTAATGGCCGAGAGATGTTGTTATGCCAACAGTGGTAAACAAGTCACTGAATGTTAACTTTGGACAAAAGATGTTGTTCATTTCCTGGATTTAAAAGAAAGAGGACATATTTTATACTCTGATTCTGGTGGTTAAATTGTGTTTCCTCTCATCCCCGTCTGTACTGAAGCTCCATCACTCATCACCTTTCTTCAGTAGCGATTAGTATTTTGAACGGGTTGTGCCCTGACTTAATGAAATAGATTTTTTTTTTTTTAATTACCTGAGTATTGATTACTATAACATGCCGTTGTCTTAGTGCTGTCCTTGACTTTAACACCCCTCCTCTGTCAATAGCACATACTATACATAAAGTACGTCACGTCTCTCCCTCTCACTCCTCCCCACCAGTCTCACCTCGTGAAGCTTACACTATATGTACTTCTTACTCTTTATATTTGTTTGGGTTGTGAACCTCAGTACATTTTTGGTTACAACCCAGGTGTGTCTGTAGCAACCTCTGACACTTAATGTTGTCTTTTCATGCCTCCTTAGATTTGCAGTTTAGTTTTTTTTAGATATTTACTGATTTAAATCATAATTTTGACAATTTAAGAAGTTCTCATACAAGTTTTTTTTTTGTGTTGTGTTTTTTAGAGAATGGCTGCAGCTACCGATTATTATATATACTGTATTTGTAAACAATGTGCCAGTCATATTCTTGACAGGGTTATTGTTTGGTTTACAAATTGTGAAAAGTTTTTAAATGATTTAGAAAATCGTGAGAAGGTTATGTCATCAGATTGCTTGTTTTGTCTGACCAGCACTCCAAAATTAAAAGATAATGAATTTGCCATCATTAAAGGATAATAAAGCCTGTAAATATTTGCATTTAAAAAAAAATCTGGAGACAATGAAGTTAGTGGAATCTTTGAGTGATGAATTACATGTTTGAAAAGATGCTGGTGAATTATCTATTCGTCAGATAATCAACTCATCATAGGAAGTGTTCAACATGTACATTTTGGTTGTTGTTAACTGTTCAGATATTGTATAAGCACTTGTGTACTAGTCCCCTCAACCTCATGTGTTCATTCACTCAGCAGCAGATAAAACACCTGCCCATGTTTACCCATGGATAAACAAATGAACCTTGTTTCTTTCTGTCCTTCACCAGAGCACTCAAACTACTTTGGGACGGATGATAAGCTGGGCCCTGTGGCCGTGAGCATCCGCAGAGAGAAACTGGAAGACACCAAAGACCTGAAAGACCAGTACCAGTACCGCCTCATCGTCAGGACAAGCGAGGTATGCACAGACCTGCTGTTTGTTTGTGTTTGTCACGCGGATCTCTGAGTGACGAGGCAGCCGTGAGTCAGAGTCTGCATGCTCAGGTTAATTCCTTACTTACTTTCAGTTTATCCCGCCCGACCTGTGACACTTCTCGCCCTCTCTGCCCTGATTAAAGCCTCCCCCTCATCTCTCAGCTCAACCGCCTCTCCTTTCTGCCAGAGGAAAATTCCACCTGCGCAGCTGCAGCACATTTAAGGCCAAACCAAACACCGACTACTCTCTGAAAGCATTTCAAAGCGAAGCACACCCAGCCGCTGTTCAACTGGCATGGATCAGATACTCGTGATGTGTTTAAAACGATGATTATGAAAAATTACTTTAGAGTTTCAGCAGTCTCCCTCGGATGTGTTCAAAGACTCATTTTCCTTCCAGCAACCCAAACATAGCTTTCAACTCTTTTTCATTGGCCTGTATGGTCATCACATGATCAAGGACACAGTTTTTGGAAATATTATGTTTTATTAATGATTATTTTCATTATACACTAAGCAGCACTTTATATTCCGAATCGCTTGTTTTGTCACAAAATGGTTAAAAATGTCTACCAAAATCAAAGTCTCCAAATTTGGTGGGTTTTCTTTGGCCAACAGTCCAAATCCCCAAAATACATCAAATAATAAAGTAAGGAAAGGGCAATTATTCACTTTTTGGGAGCCGTTGAGCTTTGTGCATTTTCCTTCACACAGGTTGATATGCTGATTAATTTTCTGCCAGTGCTTTAATTGACTAATTGCTTCAGCTCCAATGGCATTAGTCCTCTGTTTTTCTTTTTTTGTTGAGTGTATGGTTGTCATTTAACAGAATAAGACTTCGTAGGTGGTGTTGCAGAGGTCGTAGGTCTCTAGGAATAGTTTAATTTCAGTTAATATTTCATAAACACCTGTCTACTTTCGTCAAGGTTGCTCAAACAGAAAACACAGTTTGGCCTTCAGTCCTAGCCTGAGTGGGTTCCTCTGTGTGGCTGCTGCGGTGTTGTTTTTAACTGGATTACATGGCTGCCTGGCCTCATCACCGTAGCTCTGGTATAACAATGCAGCCGCTCCGCCATCTAAGTACACAGAGCTAAGCTAACAGACGCAGCCAGCACAACCTGGTCCACTGTTCCCACACAGAAACCAGAGATTGATTGCAGACTTTATTCTCTCCCACTCGAGCCGCAGCAGCTCTCAAATATCCGTCCCCCCTAAGTCTGTCATTTAATTCTGTGCAGCAGTGCTGACACAGCAAGGTGGACAGACTTCCTCTTTCTCCCCTCCTTCTCTCTCCCTCATCACACATTTAAACACTTTTCTGATATTCCTGCTCGTCACATCGCAGTCACTCGCTCCGCTGTCGCACAGAAGCTGACGAGTTGAAACGGTCGCTCCAGAACTTCAGTTGTGTGTCAGTCAGGCTTCATTTCTCTGCAGCAGACTGGAGTCTCTGAGGTTCAGCTGTCTCTCCGGCCCCTGCCTTTCCTGCTCCACAGTCTGCCATGCATTTTTAATGAACCTGCACGTGAGAAGGAGCGGCCGACTCCTCCCTACTGTATCTGAGGTTATTATAGTCTCACTGTTTTGAAGCAGGTCAATTTCCTCTCACCAGGGAGCAGCGCACTGTGGCAGCACAGTACTGAGCAGAATATTAATTCACAATTCTACCGGACATAAAGCCTCCACACAGAGCACTTTCACTGTGTGTGTGTGTGTGTGTGTGTGTGTGTGTGTGTGTGTGTGTGTGTGTGTGTGTGTGTGTGTGTGTGTGTGTGTGTGTGTGTGTGTGTGTGTGTGTGTGTGTGTGTGTGTGTGTGTGTGTGTGTGTCTCTCTCTGTCTCTATTGTAAGTATTGAGACAATACCTCATTCGATGGACCCACTTTAAACTCCCGTAATACAAATTGACCCCTTTGTTTCCACAGGCATGGTACTGTAGCTGTGTGACCTCTGACCTCTCTCAATACAACCTGATATCAGCAGTATTGTAGTAAGATCCAGTTGTACAAAAAATATTTTTATCTCAGTCGACAAAGAACAGAAATAATTACAACAAAAATATAGATAAATAAGCAAAGATTGTTTTTGTAATCAATTAATCAAATTAAATATTCAATTAATTGTTTGTTCTGCCAAATGTCAAAATAAAGTAAAAAAAAAAAAACACAAATTCCAACACAAATTTACAGAGCCTTAGGTGAATTGTCTGCTAATTGAGAGATTACTATGTAATTTTATTTTTGGAGACAAAATAGTAAAGAAAAGAAAATGTAAAGTTGAAATAAACCTTATTATCACTATGAAACGTAAGTTCTTCTTACAGAGGGCGAGCAAGTATACTGCCTCTAATACTGGGCAGAGGTAAACAGATTTAAAAAAAAAAAAAAGTGATAGTCAGTAAAGCAATATTAAAAGTAGCCATATTTTATCCAGTTCACCCTCCTCTTCTTTTAATAAAAATGTTATTTTCTGTAATAAGAAGTGTTCTCACGTCTGTCATCCAGTTTCTAGTATAAATTTTTGTGACTGCAGACAAACAAATGTCATAATGTTGTGTTCCGGACCGGTTTCCCTGTTTCATCAGGATCTATAACAATGAATTTCTCGACATTTTAAGTGTGATATTTCTATAAATATGATCATGTTCTTGTCCCCACATCTAGCTGGTGACGCTGCGAGGCTCCATTTTAGAAGATACAGTGGCGTCTACGGGGAAACACGGCACAGTTCGTGGCCTACCACTCAAAGAGGTTCTGGAACAAGTCGTCCCCGAGCTCAATGTCTCCTGTTTGAGACTGGCGCTCAGCACAGCCAAAGTCACCGAGCAACTCCTTAAACTGGATGAACAGGGGGTGAGTTTAATGTGTCTGTATTTGCATTTTATTTTGTGCTTATGCAATAAAACCGGACATTGGAGCGCTGATTTATTCAAAGTGTCCTCGAGCAAAATACAGAAAATGTGCTTTTCGCGGTCTGTTATTCTAAGTCAAGCTGGGCGGAATGACCGTGAAGCCTAAAATATGACTTGATAAGGTAAAAGACTGGCACCTGGCATGCTCAGATAGTGTGTTTTGAAAGCATCTGAAACCCATATGACTGATTTAGTGTTGGTGCAAAGTACAAAATCAGACAGGAGGCAGGGAAGGCTTTGTGAAGCGGGGTGTGTTGTGTTTGAGTGTGTAACCATGAAAGCTTTAATGTTTGCCCACATTATCTCGCCTTTAAATGAATGAATGATGAAGTGCAAGAACGAGGTATTTTGCCATCACTGTGGCTGTTGTTGTTTGTGCATGTGGTTTATAGGACAACAAAACTGCTCCGCGTGTGTATGTGTGTGTGTGTGTGTGTGTGTCGGAAACTCCTGATGTGCGTTACATTTGGGAAAAATGCTTTTCCGTTGATATACGGTACTCATTCTATAGAAGCTGGAGTCTGCAGGGTTTCCGCTGTGTCTGAATGTGGTGTTTGAGCTGCTTGTGTTTGTTCTGCGAGTGTGTTCTAACGTTAACCTTTTCTCTCCCTCCTTGTAGTTAAGTCAGAAGCACAAGGTGGGTGTTTTGCTGTGCCGCGCGGGCCAGAGCACAGAGGAGGAGATGTACAACAACGAGGAGGCGTCACCCGCCTTCTCTGCCTTCCTGGAGCTGCTGGGGGAGCAGGTGCTTCTCAAAGGATTCGCCAAATACGCTGCACAGCTCGACACAAAGAGTGAGAGTCTCTTTCACACACCCAGTTCTGTACACTGGATTTTTTTTTTTTTTTTTTCCTGTTGGTCTATTGTCTGAATCGATATCACATGTAGTAATATTTCCATGCTGCATTATGGAAATATTAGAATTGATTCAGGTAAAACATGCACATCTTGTTTGCCATATTACAGTCACTGCAGTTAATGTTTCAGCTACTTATCATTTCCTTTACTTGAAGAAAATGATATCTGTAAAAACTATGAAATACAAAAATAAACTATGAAATAAGTGTTTTTACATTGTTACGGAAATTCTCTAAGACACTCTATACATAAGAGTCCTGTCATGTCTTAATTAAGCAGATGAGACCAGTCATATAATTATGTATGTACTATTATAACCCCAGGAGAAGCTCGGTGTCGGTGTCTTTGCGTACTGCTCATGATCCCTGGAAACTCCAATTCCACAACCCGGTGTCCTCTGTGGTTAACGACTTGTGACGTGAACTTCAAAATCTCTTTCTCCTCCTTCCTTCTCCAGCGGACTCAACAGGCACCCACTCCCTGTACACCACCTACCAGGGCTACGAGGTCATGTTCCACGTGTCCACCATGCTGCCGTACATGCCCAACAACCCACAGCAGGTAAGAGCTTATGAACACCCCCACCTATAAATACAGCACCATCACCCGGGGCTCTAAGCTGTGTAACAGGTCAAACACTGCTGCGGAGATCTAAAAACGGCTTCCCTTTCCTGTAACCCACAGACTTTCAAAGTGTGTCTGTGGTTGTTAGTTGAAGCCTTTTACTCGTAAAACCACGACAAGAATCCATGAAGTGGAAAGTCGTGACTTGTCGCCCTCTTCATTTGGAGTCTCTTTCCTTTTTTATTCTGCCTCTTGTGTTTTTATTGTCTTTGTTCTCTCTGTTTGGCTTTCTTGTCCTCTCCAGCTTTCTCTTTTACCCTCTCTGCCTCGCAGTCTTTAACTGGATCAGAGTTGGGTGGGGTTCAGTAGTGAGTAGTTATTAGTATATTTTCTCCTTCTTTTTCTACTTCTTTTACCTATTTAAATAAAGCTGCCTTGCTACACGTTCTCCAGTGCGCTGTGCGTTTGCAGCATGGGCTGCGTGTGAGGGAACTGTGTGTAAAATAACATTTTGCGTGTGGCTATGTTGAATAGTTTGCTTAATTGTTTGCGTGAGAGGCTCACACAGGTCTACACGCATGTGCTCAGACAAGCCCTGGAGGCGCTCAGGATTAGTGTGCACACTTTGTAATGTGTCTACACATCACTGCCGAACTGTTTCGGCCATAGAGACGCCATTTGTTCTTCTCAAACATAAAAAAAAAGAAAGGCAATCTCTTTAATTAGAGAACTTTATTTCCATACCTACAACAAGCGATTCTTTGTTATCAAGCTTTTTGACAGTTACACCTTCTTGTAAAAGATCTTAACAAGTGATTGAACAAACTGATCGTTGTTCTCGTTCATGGAGGTAGTTTTAGCAGCTGAATGAATCTTATCATTTTATAAACGGCACGATGACTCCCTCCAGAGGTTTAGAGGTTGCAGCAGCAAGGAGATTTATTTTCTCAGATTAACCTCTAGGTGGCGGCATTTGACACAACAAATAAGCCACAAGTGCAGGAGGACTGGAGTGTAGCCGCTGTGAAGGCTCTTACGTTCAGGAGAGAGGAAATGGGGAGCACAAACCATCATGAAGGACCATTGATGAAACATGCAGCAAATAACTATTGAATCTTGCATATCAACAGTGTATAGTAACATTTAAAATGAAGGTTGAACTAGAAAATAGTCAAGATGCCGATAAAAGATGGCATTCATAATATAAAGCAGAATTATTTCCATCAAACACAATGATTCCAATTCAAATGTTCAAACTGCAGCGTTTGTACAAGTGAAGGATGCTCCCGTGGCACCGTGCTGGAGAATGTGTCTGCGGCCAAACAGTGGGCTGCATTACATAATTGGTACTTTCACACTTCTCTCTGCAGATGAAGAGAGGATTGGCAAGCACCACAGACACAGCCTGGACTGTGTGCCATGTCTCCTACATACACACAGATAGACGGACCAACCAGCACACACGCAGACACAAATAGCCCACACAGAATATGAAAAACAAATTACATAAAGAGCTGTTGTTTGGTGTATAATTGTGCGAGTATTAATCTCTCATTTCCCATGTCAGACTTTCTGTCGTTTACCGAGTCAGTCGTGTATGCCAGTTATGTTCGCTCATTTTATTAATTTGTCATTTTTATTTCTTTTCTCCTCCTCAGCTGCTGAGAAAGAGGCACATAGGGAACGACATTGTCACCATAATCTTTCAGGAGCCGGGCGCGCTGCCTTTCACCCCTCAAAACATTCGCTCACACTTCCAGCACGTCTTTGTTATTGTTCGTGTCCACAACCCCTGCTCTGAAAACACCTGCTACAGGTAAACGCTTACAGCACAACAAACTCACGTTTGCATAATCTCAAAAATTCTAAAAAGGATTGTTCTCAAACTTCCAATCTTCCCTTCGTGTTCAGTGTTGCTGTGACACGAATGAAGGACGTGCCCCCCTTCGGACCACCGATCCCCAGCAGCGTCACCTTCCGTGACCCCGAGACCTTTCGTAACTTCCTTCTCGCCAAAGTCATCAATGCGGAAAGCGCAGCGCACAAGTCCGAGAAGTTCCACACCATGGCGACACGAACGC